>NW_027185715.1:3747651-3842219 GCF_028583685.1 Petaurus breviceps papuanus | reverse complement strand
ATCTATCTATCTATCTATCTATCTATCTATCTATCTATCTATCTATCTATCTATCTATCTATCATCTATCTATGTTCAAAATGAGATCTATCAAATCTATCAAATCACATCTCTAATGTTTTTGCTTATTTAATTGCAAAGCACAATCAATATAACTAAACTAGACAGAAGCACTTAGTAAATATGTAATATTTTACTTAGTTCATTTGATCATAGTGCTACTGATGTCAACTGGTTTTTAGACTCCACATGTACGAGTTACCTTTGCCCCATTCCTCAGCTGTAGATACCATGCTTACCCCCAAAAGACCATCTTATTAGCTGATCCTATCCATCATAGGGACCAAGAAGAGGGCCTTTCCCAAGTACCTTTAAAATAAAATACAAACCCCTTAGCTTAGTATTTAAACCCCTCTCCAGTCTGGCTTCAACCTACCTTCCCTTGCCTCATTTCATTTTCTTCTTCATTCCAGAATCCATGATCCAGACAAAGTGGAACTCTACTCATCCCCCAAACTCATGATCTCATTTTCCATCTCTGTGCCTTGGCAAAAGCTGTCCTTCTGCTTTCCCTACTCACCTTCACCTCCCAGAATTCTTATCTTCCTTCCAGGCTCAGCTCAGACTGCCCTTCAACAAAGCTTCCCCTGATCCCACTTCCCTTCTCCCCACCCCTCACGTTATTAATTTTAGGTACCACTGTGCGTGTTTTTATCTGTCGAAGAATTCAAACTCCTGGAGCAAAAGGATATCAGTTCATATACTCGACATTTAACACAGTCCCTTGTGCATAGTTGGAATTTAATTACTATAAATTGAAGAGAATTTCAAAGAAAGGTGGCAACACAAAAGTACCCCTGTGACCTACCACCCACAGAACAAGCGGGTGAGACATAAACTTGTCTGTATCTTCGGGCAGTTTTGTTTGGGAATGGTACAGATAAGACTAGACAGCCCCCATTTGCCTTGGCTGAATCTTAAAGCAGTCTAAACCTTAATGAGAGCAACTCAACTGTAAGCCCTTGTGAAAATTCTGCTAATGGAAATTCACGGTTTCTGATTCATTCTGATTGTGTTGTTATTTTTCTTCTTTGTACATTGAAATATTTCTATTTTTCAGTGATTCACATGTTCATAATAAAAATATTTTTAAAGGAAAAAAGAAAATCTACTGAGGTTACCATCCTCCCTATCATATAATTAAGTAGCAAGACACAACTACTACTAATAGAATAAAAACAGAAGAGAAGGTGAAGAGAATTCAACATTAGAAAACCTGGGATACAGCTAGATGGTGCAGCGGGTAGCACATTGGACCTAGAGTCAGGAAGGCTTTGAGTTCAAATCCAGCCTCAAAAACTTACCTGAAACCTTAGGCAAGTCTTTGTCTCAGTTTCCTTCATCTGTAAAATGGGGATAATAATAGCACATATCTCTCAGGATTGTTCTCAAGTTCAAGTGAAACAGAATTTGTAAATTTCTTAGCACCATGAAATATGATAAGCGTTATATAACTGCTAACTATTATTGATTATAATTGCCACCTCTGTCACTATCTGGGTAACTATGGTCAATTCTCCCTTGGCCTCAGTTACTTCATCTATTAAACGAGTGTGAGACCAAATAACCTTCATAATCTTTTCCAGTTCTAAAATGTGTTAAATATCTTGGAAAATATGTAGCCACTTTTTTGCTAAAAGTAACTATATACATATCAAAATAGATATAATTAAATATTGATTTTATATCAATTATAGTAAAATTGATTTTACATTAAAGTAAAATTATCTAACTGCCATGAAGTAAAAAGTCTGCATTTGTAAGGGTTTGCATTTCCTCTAGAAGACATTGGCATTATAAACTACATGATATTCAAGTTAATGCATTTATTTTGGAGGGATAAAGGGCAGAATTGTTCAAAATCTTGGCAGTCTTATGGTACTAAGAAAGGTAAGATGCCAGAAAGACTGTTAGCCAAGTATTATTTAATATTGATGGACTATTTTCTATTTTCTAGTCTCCTGTAAGTTATTAATTAAGTATTCCACGGAGTACCCCTGCAGTGTCAGTGTTATCATCCGAATTTTATAGATGAGGAAACTGGTATATGGAAAGGTTAAGTGCATTGCCCAAGGTTACACTGCATATCAGTGACAGACAGGATTGGAGCCAAGAGCCTGCCTCCCAGGCCCAGCTTAGAACTCTAGGTGATGCTGTTTCTCATGCTAATTATTCTCAACACCTAACTCTTTCCACTTTCTACACAGCCAATCCCTAAGAAAAAAGCATCATCAAAGAATTATAGAATATCTCTATTATTAACATAGGTTTTTTTTTTTGCTCACCTATAAATATAGTGTATGGAAGGAGCTCTGTTCTTTCATCTGAAACTCAATGCTAGAAAGAGAGAGCCATGCCACCCATTTTCAAAATCCTAAACCAGGAACAGAAAAGGAGCCTCAGTTTTCCCTTAGTTAAAAATCTAATTCAAGTCAGAAGTGTGGCATAGGGGTGTGGAGAGGTTACAATATACTCTCTCTCTGCCCAACCAGAATGTGAGTTTACACATGCATGCATGCAGACACACACACACACACACACACACACACACACACACACACACCTGTTCACATATTCTAAGAGATAGCTTAGCAGGGTGAATGAAGGACTATATTGGGTCGTATTCTATCTCTGATACCTAATGGGTGACCCTGAGTAACTCATTTAACCTTGCAGTGGTCAATTCCCTAAAGGTTATTATAGACAAGTTATAGAGACTAATAATAATAATAATAGCTAGCATTTATATAGCCCCTACTGTGTGCCAACCTCCTTGATAAGCACTTTACAAAGATTATCTCATTTGATTCTTACAATAACCCTGGGAGGTGGATACTATTATTATCCCAATTTTACAGTTGAGAAAATGAGGCAAATGGAGTCTTTATTCCTTGAAGGTCATACAGTTAATAAGTATCTTGGCCAAGATTTGAATTTGTGTCTTCCTGATGCCAGGCCCAGCACTGTATCCATAGTACCTACTAACTGCACAGATTTTCTTTTTTTTTTTTCTCTTTTTTTTTCTTTTTTGGAGGTCAATTGGGGTTAAGTGATTTGCCCAAAGTCACACAGCTACTAAGTGCATCAAGTGTCTGAGGCAAGATTTGAACTCAGGTCATCCTGACTCTAGGGCTGGTGCTCTATTCATTGCACCACCTAGCCACCCGAACTACACAGATTTTCAGGCACCTTTCCCACCCCAAGGAAATCACAAACCAAAAACAACTCCTCCCAAATTTTTAAACAGAGAAAATGAAAAACGTTTTACAGAAGCTGCTTTTCTTAAAAGTTGCTATACATATAGAAAATTAACTGGTAACTAATTGAAAAATTTAGCCAAGCAGGTTATTTAGCATCAACATATAACCATAAATAAATAAGCAAATAAAGATTTTCTTTAAAAATAATTTTATTATTAGGATTCTGGGAAGATGGTGGAGTAGGTCAGAAAATTCCAAGCTCTCAAGATTTTTCCCCTAAAACAGCACCTTAGGGTGAACAAAGTGAAGGTGGAGTTAAATAAGAACAGGGGCACAACCCAGGATGGGGTTTCGTCCCAGTGAGGAGTAAACACCTCCAGGCTAGGTTCCATTTTAACAACAAGCAGCAAGTCCTGGGGTTAGTTGGTTTGAGAGGCTACCTTGGCCCCAGCCACTGGAACTTTTACCCCTGGGATAGTGAGAGGACTTGGGTGGCTGAGCCCAGGAAGATAGAGGGAACCTCTGCTGACAGCTATGCTTTGAAGAGCAGCAGGGGGTAAGAAGGAACCAGCACATGCCTGAAGAGTATGTAAGAAACTGGACAGAAAGCCCCTGGCTGTGGACACTTACAGGAGGTTGGAAGTTTGCCTTTGATCCAGGGTAGAGAGAAGAACTGAAGATCTGGGGCAAGAGGCACCATTTACCACACCCTAGGGCTAGAGGTGATTGCAAAAGTTAAGCTATTACCACAAAATATGCCCAGGCAAAGGAGAAAGAATCCAACCACACATCTTTACAGGAGGATATTGAAGTAAAGAAACCCCTAAATAGGAATGTCAAATGGTCACTTGTCCAAATAATAATTCATAGAAGATCTTAAAAAAGACTTTAATAATCAATTGACAGAGATGGAGGAAAAACTAAAAACTAAAAAATAAGAATAATCCAAGAAAAACAAGAAGGGTATGAAAGGAAAGTCAACCAATTAAAAAAGGAGATCCAGAATCTTAAGGAAGAAAACAGCACCTTGAAAATTAGAATTGGGCAAAGTGAAGCCAGCAAAATTATAGGAGATCGAGAAATAATTTAAACAAAATATGAATAATGAAAAAATAGAAGAGAAAGTAAAACATTTTATAAGAAAAACAACAGATTTGGGGAACAGATCAAGAAGAGAAAAATATAAAAATAATTGGACTAACTGAAAGTTACCATCAGAAAAAGAATCTTGATAAAATAATACAAGAAATAATTAAAGAAAATTGTCCTGAAGCATTACAACAAGCGGGGAAAGTAGAAATAGCAAAAAATCCATCAATCACCACTTAAGAGATCGTATGAGGAAAAATGCATAGGAATATCATAGTCAATTTTGAAAGCCCCAGCTTAAGGATAAAATATTAAAAGCATCAATATTAAAACAATTTAAATATGATGGTGCCACAATTAGAATTACACAAGACCTCACAGCAGAGACATTTAAGTATTCCAAATCTTAGAACAAAACACATAGAAGAGAAAAAGAACTGGGGCTCTGGCCAAAAATATACCCTGAAAAATTAATTATTATCCTGAATTTTAAAAAAAGGACATATGATAAACTCTTAGACTTTCAAGACTTTGGTAAAAAATAATCTTGAACTTAATAGAAGATTCAACATACAAGAATCAAGAGAAATACAAGGCACATACCAAAGACTGATTATGAGGGATTCATAAAGACAGACTGTTTACTTTTTATATAAGTAAAATGTATGTCTAAGATTCTTATTTACAATTAGGTAGCTCATAAGAAAGAATGGGGTAAACATGAGTATGATATGAATTTAAAAAGTAAAACCATTTAGGAAGAGCTAAAAAAAGTAATTATTTTATACAAATGAGGTGTAAAAGGAGGAATTAGATGGGGAAGGAAGGCTGGCACTTCTGGTAACCTACTTTCATTAGGAATGGGTTTAAGAGGGAACAATACTTATTTATATTTAGAAGATTTTTAATTTAAAAATATTTAGAAGAGTGTAAACATAATTTTATTGTTTAATCCCTAATTCATCCAGATGTTACTGCTTTTTAAAAAGTCAAATTCAGTCAAACATGTGGCACAGACTTTGTGTTCTAAGATGTTATTCAGAGCAATGAGTAAATTCTAAAGCATTTTCTACAAAGAACTTCCTTGAAAGTAGCTCTGTCAGCAAGCTAGGCAGCACAGTGGATAAAACAGTGCTTCTGGAGGCAGGAAGACCTGAGCTCAAACCCAGCCCCAGACACTGGCAAGCTATTTAACCCTGGTTGTCTGAAAAAAAAAAAAAACGTAGCTTTGTCTAGATCTTTGCTAAGATCTGAATTGATTCTGTGCCTTACATGGTCACTAAAATGCCATTCCACCCTGGGAAAGCAATATTTTTTAAACTACCAGTAGTATATGATATTTGTTGTAAATAAATCTGACAAAAATCTGATATCCTGAATGGATACAAAGCCTTTAACAATATTCATTTCTTATCAGTAACAATTAATTATTTTGTATTACTGTATTTATTTATTAACTTAATGAATAATATGTTTTTATCATGCCTTTTTATTTTTAGTCTGTATGTAACATTGCTTTTTTAAATGTGTTTCTTGTAAGTGATAGATTGTGGGGTTTTGTTTTTTTTATTCAATGTGTCATTTACTTTCACTGGATTATTTAAACCATTAACATTAAAGTCATCAGAGGTGCATTTCTATTTCCCTCCATTTGTGCTTCTAGCATTTTTTTTTTCTGAGTAGGGATTTTACTTAAAGAGTAATAAAGGTGGGGCAGCCAGGTAGCACAGTGGGTAAGAGCTCTGGCCCCAGAGTCGGGATGACCTGAGATCGAATCCAGACTCTGATACTTACCACCACACCCAGGAATAACTGGCCCTGTAACCTTGAGCAAGTTACTTAACCCCAATTGCTTTAAAAAAAAAAAGAGTAATAAAGGCCTAAATAACCTAAGAGAGTGTTACCCATATGGAAGGTACTAAGGAATTGCTACCAGGAGCATGGAAGATTGTAGTTTTCCTAGACATTCTGAATTGGCCCTACCATATGGATAGGTATAACTTCCCCCCCCCCCCCCCCATTATTTTTATAGCCAGAACTGTCAGCAACTGTCAGCAATGATTGACTCACTATTTTCTTTCTCAGCCTTTCTTTTTACCCTATCCCTGTTATCATCTCCCCTCCCATCTTCTACTCCCCATTCTATCTACCCTTTCAAGAGCCCTCCCCACCCTCTCCTTCCACCTTCCAAATATCAATCCACATATTACTCTGAAAGTCCCTTTTAGTCATCTCTAGGGCAGGGTAGAGAAGAGGGAGAAAAAAGAGGGAAAAAATAAATTTACATGATTATTATATATTTAAAAGGAATAACAAGTTCTGCACAATAGATTTGCACTTTCATGTGCAATCATCTTTTTTATTGAACTATGCTATGGAAACTCTAGTTTTATTCCATAAATCAAATATAAAAATTTTTTTAAAAATAAAGTAATTGACTCCATAACTGCTGTGGCTTTTGTTGAATTTTTGTCTGAGAGTGAAGGTGATTCCTTCTTTCATCTTCCTTTCATACTTGTAGTTAGTGTGCCTCTCTCCTCCGCTTAGGCCATGTGGCCCAAAGAAATGGGCATGAATCGTTGGCATTTTTATTTATTCTTGGTCATTCTAGGGGGATAGAATGGAGTCTCCAATTTAGTTTGGAATCATGAGCTATGGGTATCCCAGAGTCTAAGAATATAGACTGGAAGATGCAGACAACCTAGAAACAAAACCCTGAGGAAGATAGGTCCTGACACGCCAGCCCAGAGGAAACAAACATAGGTGGATTTGAACTTGAATTAGGTGACACTGATGCCATATGGGAACTGAGCTAACCTGTAAGTCTAACCTCCTCCCTGTGAGCAGGCAGTATTGGGGAGATTATACAACTATATTGATGATGGAAATGTTTCCATGTTTATTCTTACTGCACCATTGAATGAAATGTCCCTTTATAAAAGCTATTCTGATATTTAGTAATTAAATGGAACTGAGGAGCTAAAATAGAAGGAACACAGCCAGTGGGAGCTTGGGTTGATGGTAGAGGAAAAAGAGTTCCTACCCTCTCAGAGTGCTGGAGAACCCTATGGGGATGGTCAACTATAACAGGCCTTGCTCTGAAAGGGTGGGCCAGAATAATCAACTGACAAAAGCTTGTAAATACCAAGCTTCGGCTCCCTCTTCTGACCAATTTCTATGTTCTTTGTAGATCTTGTCCCCTCTGTCCATTTTTTTTCTGTTGTTTCTTACTCTTAGAAATATCAGCAATCAAAAATCATGAGGGAAGTGCTGTTCCATGGGAGAAAATTTCACGTTTCATGCCTTGAAATATAGTTCTATCTTCTACCATTCCCATGACCCTTTTCTTTCCTATTAGAATGCATAATCCTCTCTCCCACACTTCTGGAGGCTGGTTGTCACTAGACACTCTGATTTCCTTCCACCTCGAGGGCTGTGCATGGAGCCACAAGTCTCTCTGAGGGAAAGTGGTCTCCCTCTGTACTAATGCCTTGCATATTAGATCCATTATAAGGTCCCCATCTTCCATTAGACAATGTATCTGCTCTTTAATAGGACTGAAGAGTTTGTTGAATAGGGGAGGGGTCTGGCATGATGAGACCCGCGCTTTAGGAAAATCACTTTGGCAACTTAATGAAGGATAGATTTGAGTGGAGAGAGATATAAGGCAAGGCAACCAATCAGAAGTATTGTAATAATCCAGACAACAGGTCAAGATACCTAAACCAGGATGGTAGCTATGTAAGGATGGAAAACTGTGAGAGATATTGTGGAGTCAGAAACAAGAAAATTTGGCAAATGGTTGGATAAATGAGGTGAGGATAACACCAAAATGGTAAAATTGTGAACCTGGAAAATATAGTGATGATCTTAAAAGTAATAGGGAAGTTTAGAAGGTGTGTGAGAAGGGGGGAAGATAATGAATTCTTTTTAAAATATTACATGTTTGAGATGTTGATGGTTCGTTTAATTTGAAATGTATAATAAACAATTGGTGATACAAGATGGAAACTCAGGACAGAGACAAGGGCTGGATATATAATTCTGTGAGTAATCTTCATAAAATGATAATTGCATCTATGGGAGTTGATGACATGAGGCAGCAAGAAAATGTAGAAAGAAAAGAAGTCCCAAGATGGAGCCTTGGGACATAGCTAGGTAGTTTGCTTTTGTTTGTTTGTTTGTTTTACCGATCTAGAAAAGCTTTAATTATGCCTGGCTTGGCTAAACAGTGACACAGCTTTCTGCCATGACAACTTCTGAACATCATTTACTGAAGCACAGGGCAGTTGTAATCTGCAAAGAAGGAGGGAGAATTCACAAAACCAATGAAATCATAGATCCTTGATGACTAGAAATATTTGTATTTCTACAAACACAAATACAATAATACAAAGACATCCATTCGGTTTGTCAGAGCTAAGAGCTGGAAACAGTACAGGGTGGTGGAGATTATCCAAGATTTAGAATCAGGATACCTGGGTTTGAATCCCATTTTAGTTACTAGCTTAGTTACTAGCTTTGTGGCCCTAGATAATTCATTTAATTTCTATCAAATTTAATTTCCTGATCTGTAAAATGGGTATAATAATAGTGTCTATTCTAATGTGAAAATGTGTTCAATTGGAATATATGTGTAGAGTCCTATCATATTGCAAGCCATCTTGGGGAGGGAGGAGGGAGGACAAGAAAATTTAAAACTGATGAAAGTCAATGTTGAAAACTAAAAATTAATACATTTTTTAAAATAATGCCTATTTCACAAAAGTTTCTGAGGTTGAAAGGACATAATACATGTAAAGCATTTCACAAACCTTAAAGTTCTATAAAACTTTAGCTATTATTACAGCACCATATTATTATAGCATTCGTCTCTATAGTCTATATAAAAATTTTGTTGCACATTACTTTCCTGTGGTCAATCAATCCATAAACATGTATTAAGCAAATACTATGTTCCAGTCACTGTAGTTAAGCAAGAATTTTCTCCAAATGGAGGCAGAGGGGTAGAATATAAGTTCCTTGAGAGCAGGAATTGCTTCTTTTTGTATTCAGAAACCCACAAGATAGTACAGATCCAAATATATGCTAGGGACTTAAATGCTTAACAATTAAATTGCTTCCCCTTAAGAAGTAAATGAATCCTACCAGCTCCCTTTGTAGGCTCACTGGGTTGATAAACAACTATTTTCCCATCACAAGGTCTAGAATTGCACAGGCAGTCCCATTAGAAAACACTGTGAGAGTATTGTCTTCTGAAATGAATAAAACTTAGGAAAGGACTTGGTTTCAAAAACAGAAAAAGCAACTAGAAGGCTTGTTTGGGAATGATTACAGAGAAGAACTAAAAGAATAGGGTCAGGGAAGATAAAAAAAAAGAAAGATTAAGGCCTAGTGCCAGTTGTATTTCTGCTGAAGACCACTGCTTTCTATTCCTAGACTAATAAGTTGTAGTTTCTTGAAATTTGGGAGCTCAATATTTATATTTGTTTTAAAACTCCTGCATGTTCCCCTAAAGTTCCTGGAAGTAAATGAAAACGTGTTTTGTGTGTGTGTGTGTGTGTGTGTGTGTGTGTTTTAAGTTCTTCAGAAATCCTAAAGGATTTTGTGTACTTAGTTCTGCAGTAACAGGTCAGGGAAGATGTTGGAAACTTGGACCCTCCCTTCCAAAAGAGAAGTGAAAGGAAGCCAGACCCCAGGAGGAGCTCTGGCAGCTGACTATAAAAGGCTCTGAACTTGCAGGTGGGATGGAGTGAGACTCCACCTGAGACCATGAAATGTTTCCTGGGGTTTACCTGGCAACAGGCCCATATGACAAGGGTCCAACATGCAGGTGCTCTAATAAGACTCTTATTTTAACTCCAAACCATAGACGGATAGGGACTCATAACCTCCTTTGCCAATCTTTACCAGAAGTTTGCTATCTACTTGCCAAACTGAACAATTAGACCTGAGTATTAGGAAAATGGAAAGCACCCTCATTAAGGCACTCACAAAGAGCTGCTTATTTAACCTACAGCTGTGGCCTATGTCCCCATCCCTCAACAATGCATGGGACTCATTCCCTTTGACCCATTTACTTATTGGGAAATTCATGTAATTTCCTACTAGTCTCAGACCTAGCAAGTCAAATTGGCATCCTTTGGTTTTGCACAACTTAATTTTAAATTTTTATTTATTTTATTTTTAATTTATGGAATAAAATAAACATTCCTGTTCAGGATTCTATTTTCTGAAATGCCTGAGTACAGATGGAAAAATCTTCAAGAGAAAAGGCTTATACACCGTTAATTACCATACAACATCATTTTATAATCCTTTAAATATGTCCTGATTTCTTTTGTGCGGCAGCCTTCCCCTCCCCCTGTCCCACCACAGCCTCCATGCCAAATTATTAAACCATTGCATTTGGTGGAGGAAATGAGAACTGTGAAGGGTGGTTACCACATTGAATTTTCATCACAAAGCAAGCCTGCATAAAGTTATATAGCATCATGTTTCTGCAATTATGCTGCATTAGGAAAATATGCAGTGGGTGGTAGGCCTACATGTGTAGTGGTGGGATACAAGATACTGGAGGAGAAAACTGATCTAGAGAATAGAAATAGAAATTTTCTTTAGAACCGGGGTTCAGATGTAGTTGAGAGACTAGGTTTATGTTGATGTATTTCTTTTACTTCTGCATTAGTTAAGGGAGGGATCCCAGTTTTGTTTTGTTTTGTTTTTTAATGAGCCAAGACCACAAAGCTTTTATGATGAAACAAAAGCAAGTTGGAATGTGTATGGTTCATATTAAAAAAAAAAATCCCTCTGTACTGCAGGTGGCTATCCAACCTCTCAGGAGCAGAAGGAGAGGGGGAAATAAAAGCCTAACCGTACCATATACAGCACATAATGATGTTTTTGACTGAAGGATTTTGCTCAGGGCACTTTTAAGCACCTGTTATGCTGTCAGGTAGGGTTTTTAGTTTTGCTTCTCCTTATTTTTAGATTCATTAAATGCATATATCATTGAAGGGGAAAGTTTTGGGGAGCTTGAAGTATATCTGCATGTTCTACAACACGTAAATGCTTTTAACAGTGTTCCAGCAGTAAGGATGCAATTTTGTCTTGGGACTCTCTAGACTTCTGGAGATGACATTAACCTGACATGCAGGGAAGTTCCCAGACACCTCATTTTCCCCACTGTATACCTGGTGTGTTTGTGTGTGTGTGTGTGTGGAAGGGGAACATTCAACCTATTTAAATCTCAGATCTGCTATAAACAAAATAGAGTTTATACTGCATCTCTTTTTCTCTCAGTACAATAATAACCTTCTACAAAATCATTTTTGTTAAATAACTGTTTTTCCTCAACTGATCCATCTTCATATTCTTTTTTTTTCTTTTTCTTTTTTTTTTAAGTAATTGGGGTTAAGTAACTTGCTCAACGTTACACCACCAGTTATTTCTGGGTGTGGTGCTAAGTATCTGAACCCAGATTTGATCCCAGGTCTCCCGACTCTGGGGCCAGTGCTCTTACTGCACCACCTGGCCACCCCCCATCTTCATATTCTTGTTATCTTCCTCATCAAGGTTATTAATTATCTCCAGGTCAGCCTTAATAACTTCCACAAACTCATTTCTCCTGTTTTTGTTTGTTTTGTTTTGTTTTCTAACTGGTTTTTCTTTTGTAATTGAATGAGACCCATCTCCAATTGGAAGACTTTCATTAAAGTAAAACTTTCAAAGGAGATGACACCTTACTTACTAGGAATTTCTCTCATCACACATTGAACTATGAAAATAAATATGATGGACTGTATCAGCCTAAGAAGCTGACTTATAGTTGGAATAATTTTTTAAATTGTACTTGTAATTTCTTTAGTTTGGGGAAATTTCAGTAAGGAAATTCCCTCTACATTCTCTACAATTAATAATATTAGACAGACTGAGAGGTTAGTGTCATGCCCAGGGACACATATTCAATTCCTACCTAATCCTTAGTCATTTAATGTGCTTTGCTTCACACAAACTGATACCTAGAAAAGACCTTAATTTAGAAAGGTCAAGGTCATCCACTACATCCTGGGCCATTACTGATGATCTTTACTTTTTTCTTGTCACTGGACTTTGATGGCGCCAGAGCAGATAGTGAGGCTGACTACTTTGCACAGCTCTGCCTCACTTAAATCCAATTCACTAGCAAGTCAACACATCACTCTAGCAATGCCATTGGTCTTTTTGGAGAATGAAAGATGAACAACCATCTGGGAGGAGGAGACTCTTGGAGGTTCTGGCCAGAACATAAAAATCTAGAAGGGGAAGACAAGGTAGCACATGATAAATCCAACAGGAGAGGCATCATTAATGACTGACAACAAAACTGAGAGTACTCCAAGCTTAGTGAAACCTTTTCCCCACAACAACCCAGTGACATAAATATTTTAAAGATGAGGAAGTAGAGGCCCAGAAAAGGGAAGTAACATCCAAATTTATAGAAATTGGAAGGAAGCAAACAAGCTTTTATTAAAGACCTGCTAAATACCAGGAATTTCATAAATATTATCTCAGTTGATCCTCACAACAACCCTGAGAGTTTAGATATTATTATTATCCTATTTTAAAATTGAAGGAGGAAGGTTAAATGTCCTCTCCAGTCACATAGCTAGGAAGTAGCAAAAGTCAAACCTGAACTCGGGTCCTCTTAACCCCAGACCCAGTGCTTTAGCCACTGTACCACATGACTGATAAACCATGTGCTGCTCTAGCTCCAAGATACTGCCACTCATTTAATACTATTGTGGTACACGATTGGGAAAGATGAATACCAACTGAGAAAATTAGGAGGTGATGAGTCTCCTCTGTTCATATTTCAGTACTAAATAACCAGTACAAGAGGGTAACATTTGATATGGGTTTTAAGAGAAGAATAGAATTTCAAAAGGCAGAGAGGGAAGAAAGGGAGTATGCCAGGTACAGAAAACACAAGGCAAGAAACATGGGTCTTTCTAAGATTAATGAATTGTTCAGGAAGCTGTTAGTTGTCAAGTCTGACTAGAAGGCAATTTATATAATAAATAAATCTGACTTTAAGGTTTACACAAAACCAATCTTTACTAATTTACTTTTTTCAGATTGTAGAGATCCTTGAATTTGGGTCTAAAGGATGTTATTCAATAGACAGTAGGAAACCACTGAAGAATGCAGAGCAGAAGAGTGTGTGATCAAAATGGAGCAATGGGAAGATAAATCTAGTTTAATTATATATGATCAATTAAAGACAGGATAGCTTAGAGACAGGAAGACCAGTTTGAAGGCTACTAAAATGGCATAGGTGATAGGTAATGGAGTCTTGAACTAGGGCAATGGCTATGGAATCTGAAACCCCGAAATGGGTTCTTCAGAAATTACAGAGGCAGACTTCACAGGATTTGGTGATGGATTTCATATAGGGAAGAGGAAGGAGGGAACAAGCAAAGAGGAGAGTCGTGCTGTGATTATATGAGTGATGAGAAAGATGACTCTAGTTTTGATTCTGAGTGTCTGGAAGGATAACAAATTTATAAAGAGAGAAAACCTTTACTGAAGATGAGTTACATTTGGGGCATGTTGAGTTTGAGATGTTGGTGGCACATACCAAGAAATGAATGATAAGCAGACAGTTGGAAATGGAGACCTAGAGTTTGGGAGAGAGGCTAAGCTTAGAAATTTAAATGTGACAGCTTTTTTTGTGAATGAATGAGGTTACCAAGGGAAAGACAAAATAAGGAAGCCAAGGATAAAACCTTAGGGCAGATTTACATTTAGAAAGCAGGAAAATAATCTCAGTAGTCAGACTAGACAGAGAGGTAGGAGGGAGACAGGAAAATGTTTTGTCAGGTAAACCAAGAGAAGAGAGAATGTCAAGAAATGTCTATGGAACAGACAAATGTGGCTGAGAAATGAAAGAGGGTAAAGACTGAGGGAAAAGGTCATCAGATTCATTGATGAGGATGATATCAATGTCAAGACACTTGGAGAAAATAGTTCCAAAAGATGGTTGTGGCAGAAGTCATACTACAAGGGTTGGAAAGTGAGTAGAAACGGAGGGAATGGGTATAGATCATTCCTTTAAGAAGTTTGACAATCAAAAAGAAGTTAGTTGGGAGAGTAGTTGTGTAGTATCAGTGTCAAGAAAAGGTTTCCTTTAAGATGGGGAGACCACAATATATTTCTAGTTAAGGGAGAAAAGTCAGTCAATTTAACTCATTTAAATTCAATATGCAAACCATTTACTCTATGTAGAAAGTGTTTGTCCCAGCCACTAAGGTAGATAACAGAAATAAACATGATATAATATATCTCCTCAGGGAGCTTTTAAGGAAAATGAAACTTCAACAGAGAGAATGAAATATTGATACATCACAATGCTAAAGGATGAAGAAGGGAACAGCATATAGGGTAGAGGTGGAAGGAAGGATACTTCTTCTGAGGCAGGAAGGTAGAAACAAATGTGAAATTGTGAATTAAAGAACAAAGAAGTTAAAGGAATTCATGTCAGAAAGTGAGATCTCAGTAAAATAGAAAACAGTGTCATCTACTCAAAGAGTGCTGACTGATTTGGGAATTTGGAGAGAGCAGATCATTTTTGGGATACTCACTTATAAGGAAACAATCAATTAAAATACATTTATTAAGCATTGCCTTATAGTAAGAAAGGAAGAAATGTTCCATTTAAAATAACCATAGGCAGCATAAAATACTTGGGAATATACCTACTGAAAAAAAAACAATAACTACATGAACATAATTATAAAATATTTTTATACATATAAGTCAGATTGAAATAATTGGAAAAAATATTAATTGTTCATGGGTGGATAGGGTCAATATAATAAAAATGATAATTCTTCCTAAACTAATATACTTAAGTATGCATTATCATCCCAATTAAATTAGCAAAAATTATTTTATTGAACTAGAATAAATAATAACAAAATTCACTTGGAAGAACAAACAGTCAAAAATATTAAAGGAATTTATTTTAAATATAAAGGAAGGAGACCTAGTGGTACCAAGTTTTAAACTGTATTAAAAGAAAGTCAGTATTAAAACTATCTGGTACTGGCTAAGAAATAAGAGGATCAGTGAAACATAATGGACATACAACATACAGTAGTAAATTATTACAGTAACCTAGTGTTTAACAAATGTAAAGATTTAAGCTTTGGGCCTAAGAAGTCACTATTTGGTTAAAAATAATAATTGTGAAAACTGGAAAATAGTCTGGCAGAAACTTGGTACAGACACCTTTCACCAAGATAAGGTCAAAATGGATACCAGACCTAGACATAAGGGTAACTATCATACGTAAATTAGAAAACATGGAACATATTACCTTTAAGATTTATGGATGGGAGAATTTATGAACAAATAAGAGATAGAGAGCACTGTGAGATGAGACATAAAATGGATAATTTTTATTACCTTAAATTAAAAAGGATTTGTACAAATAAAACCAATGTAGCCAAGATTAGAAGGAAAACAGAAAACTGGAGAAAAAAAAAACTTACAATTTCTCAGCTGAAGAATTCATATAGCAAGTATGTAGAGAACTTTGTCAAATTTATTAGAATGTGTATTTTAGTTGATTGTTTCCTTATAGTGACTATTCCAAAAATATTCTGCTCTCTCCAAATTCCCAAATCAGTCACCACTCTTTGAGTAGATGACACTGTTTCCTATTTTACTGAGATCACACTTTCTGACATGAAGTCCTTTAACTTCTTTGTTCTCTAATTCACAATTTTGCAATTGTTTTCTACCTTTCTGCTTCAGAGGATGAAGTATCCTTTCTCCCTGATATGGCTAACCTCTACCTTATTGATAAATTGATAAATGGTCAAAGGATATGAATAGGCAGTTTTTGGATGCATGAATCAAAGCTTTATATAGTCATATGAAAAATGCTCTAAATCATTATTAATTAAAGAAATACAAAATCTAAAACAACTTTGATATAACATCTGACACTTAGATTGGCTAAGATAATAGAAAAGAATGACATATTGGAGAGGATGTAGCAAAACTGTTAGTCTAACTGTGAAATGTTAAAACCATTTTGGAGAATAATCTGGAATTACACCCAAAGAGTTATAAAACTATGTATATCTGGGAGCCAAGATGGTGGAGTAGAAACAGGACCTCCGCATGGCTCCAGTTTTCACCCTCCCCAGTTCATGTAAAAGGGCACTCTGAACAAGCTCTGGAGCTACAGAATTCACAAAATGATGCAGAGAAGCTAACCTCCCACTGAGGAGAGCCCAGCAGGCCAATAGGAATTGGCCAGCTCAGTGCTCTTGGAGCCTAGCCAAGGCCCTTGAGAGCTGGAGGTTTTAGCCCCAGGGCAGGCCTGACCAGCCACCGGCTGGAGAGACTCCAGATCACCAGCAGCTGTGGCCGTTTCCAGATTTATCAACACATAGATGCGAAGGACAAAGTGAAAGGTCAGTGCAGTGTGGACTTTGGGACCAGTAGTTGGGAGTGTGTGGGCTTCAGCCCCCAGGGCAAGAAGCCATTGAGATACCTTGGCACAGGCCGGGGCCACATTGCAGCTTCAGGTCCTGGTCTGCAGAGTGTAGAGGGTCCAAGAACCAGTCTGAGGGGTAATCGCTCTTGCTTTAACCTGCTTGGATCTGGATTGGGGTCTGTAGCAGCAAGCACCCCAAGCGTCCTCAGGGTTTGCCGCCCATACAGGTTCTTGGATCTGCTTTGATAAAGGAAAGCAACTCAAAATGGGTTAACAAGCTTACTTTAATCAGTCAGACATATATCGTTTGCCTTGTTCAGGGGAAAAAGGTCAGCACCCCGAACTTCAAAGCATACAGGCACAATTATCAAGACAGAAACAGATCAAGTAGACAGCTTTCCAAACTGTCCAACCATTACATCCATACCAAATCAGCATCTGGGTTTTTCAAAGCCGGGGGGGCCCTGGACAACGGCTTCCCAGAATTTATATCAAATCATAGAACACTTCTCAAAGTGAGCCCCAAAACAAAGCTACACATCAGGGCTTATATAGCCTTCTCCTGGCTCAGAGAATGTAACAACCTTATTGACCCACTGGCCAATCAAAAAGTATCTACTGAAAAAACAAGCCTCCCTCCCCAGGCTTCTGGTGCACTTTAGCCTAGGGGCAGGGAAGATCTTCCAAATTTGCATTCCCATTACAGGGTCTAGGGTAGAGGTTCTGGGGTGTGTGTCCAGCTTGCCATAGTGTCTAGAGGCTTCAGAGAGGGCACCCAACTAATACCTCCAGCAGCTGAGAATATCCCAGCATTTAGGACAAAGCTTCCCTGTCTGGTGTCAGAGTCCTACTGTGGCAAAAAGCCCAAGGGACAAGTGACTGAGGGGTGACATGACCAGGAAATGGAAGCAAAGCAAACAGAAGAATCCAACATTAGACTCCTATTTTGGAGACAAAAAGGATTAAAGCATGGAACAGGAGGAAAACAGTGAAGTCAGAACTCCTGCACCAAAAGCTTCAAAGGAAAATACGAGCTGGTTATAGGCCATAGAGGACCTTAAGAAGCAGATAAGAGAAGTGAAGGAAAAATTGGGAAGGGAAATGAGAACAATGCAAGAAAATTATGAAATGAGAGTCAACAGCCTGACTGAGGAAAATCACACCTTAAAAAACAGACTAACTCAAATGGCAAAAGAAGTTCAAAAAGGCAATGAGGAGAGGAATACCTTAAAAAGCTGAATATTTCAGATGGAAAAAGAATCTCAAAAGCTCACAGAAGAGAATCATTCCCTCAGATTTAGAACAGACCAAAGGGAAGCTAGTGACATTAAAAGAAATCAAGATGCTGTTAAACAGATCCAAAGAAATGAAAGAATAGAAGGTACTGTGAAATATCTCATGGGAAAAACCACTGACCTGGAAAATAGATCCAGAAGAGATAATTTAAAAATTATTGGACTATCTGAAAGCCATGATCAAAGAAAGAACCTAGAAATCATCCTCCAAGAAATTCTCAAGGAAAATTGCCCTGATGTTTTAGAACCAGAGGGCAAAATAGAGGTTGAAAGAATCCATTGATCACCTCCTGAAAAAGATCCCCAAAAGAAAACTCCTAGGAATATTATAGCCAGATTCTGGAATTCCCAGATTAAGGAGAGAATATTACAAGCAGCCAGGAAGAAACAATTTGAATATTGTGGAAACACAATCAGGATAACACAGGATCTGGAAGCTTCTACACTGAGGGATTGAAAGGCCTGAATATGATTTTCCAGAGGGCAAAGGTATTAAAGGTATTAAAACCAAGAATAACCTATGTAGCAAAACTGAGTATCATGTTTCAGGGAAAAATATGGTCATTCAGTGGAATAGAGGACTTTCAAGCATTCTTGATGAAAAAACCAGAGTTGAATAGAAAATTTGACATTCAGACACAAGAACCAAGAGAAGCTTGAGAAGGTAAACAGGGAAAAAGAAATGAGAAGCCACTTATCAAAGTTGAACTATTAACATTCCTACATGGAAAAACAATAATTGTAACTGATGAAACTTTTTTCAGTATGAAAATAGTTGAAAGGAATAGAAATATGTGTGTATATATGCATATATACACATATATATATATACATATATATAGGAGGGTATACGGGCATATGAATACATATGTGAATGTGTGTATATATGTTTACAGGTATACATAGATAGAGGGCACAGGACCAATTTAACAGGAAGGGATGATGCTTAAAAGGTGGAATTAAGAGGTGAGAGAGGAATATAATGAGAGGAGATGGGGAGAGACAGAATGGGGTAAACTATCTCATTTAGAAGAAGCAAGGAAAAATGGTTTCAATGGAGGGGAAGAATAGGAAGGCAAAAGGGAATGGGTCAACCTTATTCTCATTGAATTAGGCTTGGAGAGGGAATGAAATACACACTAAATAAGGTATCTCACCCTACAGGAGAGTAGGGGATAGGAAGGGGGATGATGGAAGGGAGGGCAGGCTGGGGGGAAGGGAAGTTGGAAGCACCCACTTTTGAAAAGGGATGGGATCAAAGTAGAGAATAGAATAAGTGGGTGGTGGGATAGGAGGTAGGGAAATATAGTCAGTCTTTTACAATATATCTACTATATTAATATTTTCCATTAACTACATATATACAACCTATACTGAACTGCTTATCTTCCCAGTAAGGGTGGGAAGAAGGGAATGAATCTGGAATTCAAAGTTTTAAAATCAAATGTTTAAAATTATATATGTGTGTGTGCGTGTGTGTGTGTTTGTGTGTGTGTACTATTGTTAATAATATTTTACATGTAATTGGGAAATAAGATATACAGGCACTGGGGCATAGAGATCCACCATGCCCTACTGGAAAAGTCAAAGGGGGTGTGGGAAAGATATGGGAGAGAACAGATTGGAGGAGGGGATATCCTGTGAGTCTGCTATTTTGGGGTGGTGGGTAGGGGAAAAACGGGGAGAAAATTTGTAACTCAAAATCTGGTGGAAATGGTAAAGAATTTGAAAAATGAAAAATATAATAAAACTATCTATACCCTTTGATCCAGTAATAACATTATAGGGTTTGTTTCCCATGGTGATCAGGGAAGAAAGAAAAGAACCTATAGGCTCCAAAATATTTATAGCAACTCTCTTTGTCGTTGCAAAGAACTGGAAATTGAGGGGATTTCCATCCATTGGGGAATGGCTAAAAAAGTTATGGTATGTTATTGTGATGGAATACTACTGTGCTGAAAGAAATGATGAACAGGTTGATTTTAGAAAAACAAGGAAAGACTTACTTGAAATAATGAAGAGTGAAATGAGCAGAAACAAGAGAATGTTGGGTATATTAACAGCAATATTTTTTGAAGAATAACTGTGAATGACTAAAGTACCTTAAGTGCTATAAATATTCAAATCAACTACCATGGACCTATAAAGGAAGATGCTATCTACCTCCAGAGAAAGAAATGATAGAGGTACGTATAGTATGGTTTTACATGTATGTATGTATGTATATATATACACACATATATATTTACATATATATAGTTATGTCATATATATCTTTTCAAATGATATGTAAAACCACAGTGTGGTTTTATATGTGTATGTATGTATATATATATATATATATATATACATATATATACAGTTATATGGAGAGATAGATCTGTGTAAAATGGTGACCTTCTCTAGTTCAGCATAGGGAGGGAAGGAGGAAGACAGCCTGGAATTTAAAATATAATCAAAAAAATTAAATTAGAAAAAAAATCTATTATTTGCTAGGTACTGTGCTTGGTGGTAGGGATACAAATACACATGTGGTGGTGGTCATCCTTTGCCCTCAAAGAGGAACAAAATGATATCACGAGGTTAGAGGCAAGTTACAGTGTATCAACTATGGTTGATCAAACCAATATGAGTTCAGAATGCTCTACTACAGGTCACGCACAAATAGTCCTCGTGAACATTTGGGGTGGATTCTCTAAATCTGTGCATCTTGCATTTCTTTTGAGCTATTTCAATTCCGCTTTGCTCACAGCACCTTCTCAGACAAGGGCATGCCATGCTGGGAGGTCCGGTGCCTCTGTCTCCCATGTCACAAAATCAATTCTAAAGTTATTAAGAGAGACTTTGAGAGAGTCCTTGTATCTCTTCTTCTGACCACCATGCCAAGTTTCCATTCCACAAAATAGTCTTTTAGATAAACATACATTTGGCATTCAAACAACATGGCTAGTCCATGGGAGTTGCATTCTATGCAATAGAGTTTGAGTAGTTGGCAGTTTAGCTCAAGAAAGGACCTCGGTGTCTGGTATTTTATACTGCCAGGTGGTCTTCAGAATCCTCCTAAGACAATTCAAAGGGAAATGATTCAGTTTACTGGCATGGTGCTGATAGACTGTCTAGGTTTCACAGACATACAACAATGAGGTCAGCACAACAGCTCCATAACCCTTGAGGTCGGTAGTCAGTCTAATACCTCTTCTCCCACACACTTTCCTTCAGAACCTCCCAAACACTGAGCTAGCTGTAGCAATGTGTGCATGATTTTTTATTTGCAAATGATTGTGCACTTAATACAGCCTCTGAAGCTACGATGCATTAAAGTATGGATCAGTGCTCTGCTGCTTGTGCTAATTTGCACCTAATAATTAACACCAAGAAGACATGCACCAGACTATCCATTTGTGGAACCATCAGTTACAATAAATGGAGAAATTTGTTAAGTTCACTTACCTTAACAGTATGCTTTCCAGGGATGTACACAAATACAAATGTAAGCCAATTCTTAACCTTCAACTTCTATCCTGATGAAGTCCAATAGGAAATCAAGCATTTCTGAGCAGTATTGGGACCCTACTGAGGTTGGATAGCATGCATTTATAGTAGAATAAATTACCTCAATTCTACATTTTTTTTCTTAGTGTAGCAAAGGTGAATTAGCCTATAGGAGCTAGTCCAGGGAGCAAGCACAGATATTTTTGTGCTGGTTGTAGCCCAACCAACCATGCGAAAAATTATGAGGAGTTAATTTATTGTCAGGTATGACTGAAGAGCTTGAACTAAGTTTAAGGGATACAAAAGCAAAATCAAAACCATTTATATTCTTATTTAATTGGGGAGTCACCAAAATTAGGGAACAGCAAAATATAGTAAGAGATCAAAGTGATGAGAAATGTTTAGGTCCTAATAAGAGAATATTTGCTCCAGGCTCACCTGGACCTCCTCCCTACATTAATGAAATTACAGGTCAGGGAGAAAAAATAAAACCTTTGGGGGGTGGCAGGAAATAAAGAAGTAAAAATACTGTCAAAGATTAGTTTAGTAGGAGTTGAGTAGTCAAAGAGAAAGGATAGCACCTTATAACATAATGGGGGATTTCTGAGATTCATTTAATTCAACAAATATTTATAAAGCAACTACCATGTATTAGATGCTGTTCCAGGCACTATGGAGGAAAAGACAAAAATAAATAGTACTTGCCTTCAAGTAGTTTATGTTCTACTGAAGAGAAACAATTTGCACACAAATACATGCATACATACATATACATACACTTATATATATATGTGTGTATAGCATCTAGGTGGTACAGTAATAGAGTGCCAGGCCTGGAGTCAGAAAGACTCATCTTTCTGGGTTCAGATCTAGCCGGACACTTACTAGCTGGATGACCCTGGGCAAGTCACTTAATTTTGTTTGCCTCAATTTCCTCATCTGTAAAATTAGAGAATGGTTGAACAAGTTATGGCATATGATTGCAAGAAAATACTATTGTGCTATAAGAAGTGACAAGGAAGACGATGTCAGAAAAACCTGGGAAGACTTGTATGAATCAATGTAGAGTAAAGTGAGCAAAATCAGGAGAATATTATACATAGTAACAGCAATATTGTAACAATGATCAACCATGAAAGACTTAGCTACTTTAATCAAAACAATAATCCAGGATGACTCCAAAGGCCTCATGAAGAAAAATGCTAGAAAGAACTGTTGAACTGAAACAAATAGAAGTATACTTTTTTCATTCCATTTTTCTTGCTTTTTTATTTTATAATATGGCTAATATGGAAACATGCTTTGCAGGACCTGTATAATTGGTATCATATTGCTTGCCTTCTCAATGGGGGAGCAAGGGGCTGAAAGTAGGGGGATAATTTAGAGCTCAATATTTTTTTAAATGAAGGTTAAAATAAAGTATAATTTTTTAATCTTCCCTTTTAGCTTTGATTTCATGATGCCAATAAATCTAAAATACCTGACAGCTTTGTTTTCCAGAGAAAGATGTTTATAAGTCTCACCTTTACTCGTTGGTCCAATTTTAGCTCTGGATAAAGTCTTAACGTCTTCGGTTTTAATATTTCCCTAGTGGACATTGCGGATTTTACATTTATTAAGTCCAAGTGACATTTTTATATTGTTGGAGAAGAATTCTACATTATGAAGGAGCTATTTAATATGATTTTCAGTGAAATCATGAATTGATCAATTTGACATTTAATTTGGAAGCCAAAGGTAGGAATTTAGAAGACTTTGTTGTTATCATTGATGTCATTAATATTATTATTGCTGTATTTGAAGATACATTTTAAGAACTGAGAATTTTTGTGAATAAAGGGACATCACAATAAATCAATAAAACAGGAAGTATTTATGAAACATTTACCATGAGCCAGACATTGCACTAAGGATATATAAAGAAAGAAAAAAAAAGCCACCATAATAAGTTTACATTCTTTTGAGGGAAACAACACATACATACAAGATATATATAAAGAGGGGGGGGAGAGAGAGAGAGAGAAAAGAGAGAGAGAGAGAGAGAGAGAGAGAGGGAGAGAGATAGAGAGAGAGAGAGAGAGACAGAGACAGAGAGAGAGAGACAGAGAGAGAGACAGAGAGAGACAGAGAGAGACAGAGACAGAGAGAGACAGAGAGAGACAGAGAGAGACAGAGAGAGAAAGTAAATTGAAGGTACCATCAGAGGGCAAAGTACTAGCAAATGTTAAGGAACAGGTGAAAAAATTTCCAATAAAAGGTAGTATGTGAGTTGAATCTTGAAGTAAGCCAAAGATTCCAAGAGACAGTAGGGAGAAGAGCCTTCCAGACATCAGGAACAGTTAATACAAAGGCATAATGGGAGGTGGAATGCTGACTGAGAAGATGCACAAAGAAGCCAATGTGGTTAGACTGTCAAATTCTTCAGATGACATTTATGTTATCATCCTGTTCAAAGTACCAAAATAATTTCTAAATGAAATTGTATTAAACAGTTCTTCAGTAGAACTAGAGCTTTTAGGAGAAGGAAACTGGAAAGAAAGGAAGAAAGTCTTGTTAAGAATTTCAAATATATATTTTTTAAATGAGCTTGTATATGACCCTGAAGGTAAAAGGGAGATGCTGGCATTTATTCGGTAGGGGAATTAGACCTATGCTTTATAAGAATCATCTTGGCCACTATATAGATGGATTTCAGTGGGAAGAAGCTTGAGGGAGACACATCCATTGGGAGGTTTATTCAAGAGTCCAGGAGAGAGGTGATGAAGGCTATGTGAGAAGAAAGAAAGAGCTGTATGGATACAGAGCTAATAAGATTTGGCACCTAATTATACTTACAGGGCAAGTAAGAGTAAGGAGCTGAGGATAACGCTGAAGAAGAAAACCTGGGATTCTAGAAGAATAAGTCTGAAAGATTTAAGAGGAAAGACAATGAGCAAGAATATGCAGGTTCAGGGGAAGGAGCTCTATTTTTTGTGGTTATTTTCCATGATACACAGTCTGTACCCACTTCATAAGGTAGAAGAATAGAACCTTATTGGTAAAAGTAAAAAAGAATAAAAGCACTATCCTCTAGGCCCCATAATGAAATTACTAATAGAGTTTAGCCAAGAATGCTAGTGACAGCCAAGGCAGGCAGCATTTATTATAATCCTTCTAGCCAGACTATCTCCTTGCATATCAACAGTTATTATCCATAAAGATGCCCAATTACTTGCCAATTATATATTTTAATATAACATATCTCATCCCAGTGAAGATGGTATGATTCTCATTCTACAGATGAGGAAACTTGCAATGCCAAGCATGACAACATGCGAATATAAGCCCTTAATAAGTGTCATTTGACAATAACAGATGCTGAGAGCATAGAGAACTGGTTCTATCTCATAGTTTATGCAAAAACTCATTATACTATGTTTATTTCACTTACCGTGTAATTGGTCAAGAGCGGTGGCTCCCATTTTGTAAATGTCAGTGACATTCACAGTTCCTTCTAAAAGATATAGTGTATAATTCAATTCTATCTTTTTTTTCACCCTAAATGTACACACAAAGGCCATGGAATTCTGAAAAAAAAATACTAAAGCCAAAACCTGTGCAAAATGCAGTAGGGTGACTTTTTAAAAAAATGTTCACAATCCTAGTTAGTCCCAAATGAGGTTAGTATTATTTTCTTGCCTTATTAACCCTCCAATGTATTCTTCATAGCCTAGAAGCAGCTGCCAAGAAATAGCTTCTTAAAAGCTAAATTAGTTTTACTGTTCTTTTTTCTCTCTCTCTGTCTTCCCATCAGAAAAATGCCATGAGATTGATCATGTTCCATCTTAAAATTTTAAAAACAACTATTTAGCTGCCCCAATATTCTATAATCAGGGGTGTCCAGGTAGCACAGCGAGTAAGAGCACCAGCTCCAGTGTTGAGAAGACCTGGAGATCGAATCCCAGGCTCAGACACTTAGCACCCACCCAGAAACACCTGGCCGTGTAACCTTGAGCAAGTTAATTAACCCCAATTGCTTAGAGGTGGCCAGGTGTCTCAGTGAGTAAGAGCACTGGCTCTAGTATCAGGATGACCTGGATCAAATCTGGGCTCAGATACTCAGCACCACACCCAGAAATAACTGGCCATGTAACCTTGAGCAAGTTACTTAACCCCGATTGCTTTAAAAAAAAATAAAAAAAATATTCTATAATCAGTGGCATAACCTACACTAGACCATGCATTATTGCAAATATCTAGGCAGTAGAGTGCATGTGTGTTTGCACCACAAGCATGGAGCCTTATGTTTGAAGTATGTTTTCATGGTTTAATATTATTCCAACCTGCAAAAAGTTTACGTTCTTATGCAAAGGTATCATACACATGGCCCATCATACTTTGGATCCCAAGTGTGGCCCAAGCCATATTAAAATGTAATTGGGAAATATTAAACAAAATAAGCAAAAATACAATAAAACATATATAAAATTACATTTTAAAACAGTTAATATATGGCACAACAGGATTCTTGTGGATGGATTATGGTCCCTGTTTCTTTTGGAGTTTGATACCACTGCTCTAATGGATAGCCCTAGACAAACAATACCTACCACTACTCTTGAACTATAAAGATTGCCGGCATAAATTGAGAGGAGATGCTTCCTAATTTTTGGTGTATCCAACAGCTAGAAGAAAGGAGACACTGACTGGCAATATCTGTGTGCTAATTTTTTTTTCATCCATTTTGGGCAATTTCTTGAGAAGATATTTTTCTTCAATTAGAGAAAGCATTTTCTGCCACTAATTTTGACTCTGGCTTGAAAAAAGAAGAAAAATCCAAACAACAAAAACAACAGTTATCCATAAAACAGTTTATCCAATATTACAATTCATTATGCCAAAAGCATTCTATTTTAGGAAGTGCATAGTAAATTCAGCAGTTTTCTTCTGCTTTATTTAGTTTTAGTCATCTTGCACTTTTTCCCCAGTCTTACACAATTACTCATTATTGGTAATAAGCACGAATCATTCCTTTATGATTGGTAATCTATTTTTATTTCTACATAATAAGTAGCTGATGATCTTTGATAAAATTTAAAGAGAGGTCCCCTTAAGGCCTTTATGTTCTACACAGTGTTGCTGCTACAAACCTTAGTGAAATTTAGTTAGCTTGACATGCAGTGAGATTCTCTTGAAAATGAACCAGATAATAACAAGCATGTCTATGCTGGCCTGCTGTAATAGTCTCAATCTAATATGCTGGTTGTTCAAACAAACTATGTATCATGCAAGGTCTAATCCAATCTATTCAACAGTATAACTCAACTTAATTGAATACAAGCTAAGTTCACAAAAGGTAAATAGGAAACAAAACAGCAAGACTGAGCATGTCCGCAATTAAAAGGGATCCAACTACAGTTTTGGAAAGCATTCAAAAATGGCTAAAACCTTAAATCAGCTAACCTGGTTCTGCTAGTTTGCTCTTCCATAAAGGCATCCTACTTTAATTAATCAGTGAAGTACTTTATTATTCCAGGACCCTAGGTAAGTGAAGTCCCCAAAGAAATACAACTAAATTTGGTCAGCAACACCTACCTCATATAAATACAATCTATATAAAACAGTTTCCAAACTATTTGCTTTAAGGTCTTTGAGGGAAAGGAGACAGAGTGGTTATCCTATAATTTTAGCTATAATCATGAAATTAGAAAGGTTGAAGGTGGGGTGGCTAGGTGGCACAGTGAATAGAGCACCAGCCCTGGAGTCAGGAGGACCTGAATTCAAATGCGGCCTCAGACACTTAACACAAAAATTAGCCATGTGACCTTGGGCAAGTCACTTAACCCCAATTGCCCTCCAAAAAGTAAAACAAAAAGGTAGAAGGGGCATCAACAGATCATGTAATTCAGACAACTACCATCAGGCAGATCAAAATTTGGCAACTGTCCAGCAACAATATTTGACAATTGGATAGAGGGAAAGTAAAGAATTGAGAATGATATTGCTAGAAAGGTAAGATTGGGAGTAGGAGACATTTGTTTTGAACATACTGAGTTTGAGATGTATATTGGACATCCAATTCAAATTGTCCAATAAGCAGTTGGGGATATGGAACTAGAGCTCAAAAGAGAGAATAGGGCTGGATATTAAGATCAGGGAGTCATCTGCACAGAGATGATAACAACACATGAGAACCAATGAGGTCACCAAGTGAGAATGTAGAGAAAGAAAAGAGAAAAGGGCATAGGACAGGACTCTGAGATACAACCACAGTTAAGGGAGAGAACATAAATAGAGAGTCTCTAAGAGAAGTTGGCCAACAATGTTGGCCAAATACTACAGAGAGTTGGAAAAAAATGAGGATTGGGGGAAAACATATCAGTTTGGGCAATAAAGAGATAATTAATGCACTAAAAAATATTCAGCTGAGTGATGAGGAAGTCAGATTATATATGTTTAGAAGAGACTGAGATAAAGGAAGTGGGGGAAATGAGTGTAGAGAGCTTTACTGAGTAGTTTGCCTGAGAAAGAAAAGAAAGATAAAGAATAGCTAAAGAAAGGAGATGGTAAGATCCAGAGAGTATTTGTTAAGCATTAGGTAAACTCGGGTATGTTTATACATAGCAGGGAAAGAAAAAAAAAAAGAGAGAAATATTAAAGATTAAAAGCAGTGAGAGTACAGAGGGAAACCAAGCTAGTACAGTGACCACATAATTTAAACTAATGTCACAACAGGAGACAAAGACAGTGCAGGGTTATGGTGGGCAGAGGCTGACCAGATCCTCTGGTAGTTTAGGTCCAACAGTGAAATGAGATGAAATACTCATGGGTCATCCAATAATTAATGAGCCAAGGTTTACTTCCATAGGATAGAAAAGATACCCAACAAGGATACAATTGCAATAAACTCATCTTCATATGGAAAATGTATGGTCAGCAGGGCCAGTGACTCATATCCCAGTGGCCTTGGGACATCTGCCAAGTGTGAAAGGTGCTGATACATACATATGTACAGACACACACAAACACAATTTTTTAATATAAAATAAGAAAAAATAACATGTCTTATGCACAGCAGAACATAACAGAGGATTCGAAATATATGGCAATAACTTATCATTGTTACTGATTCTACATGGACAGATTTTCTATGGCCCTAGGTGAACAGGAAGCCAAATCAACATGGCCTGAGGCCAACAGGAAACTGTATAACAATTAGGTGATTTAAGCCTGAGTCCTCTGGGTCGGTCAAGTCTTGGAGACATTTTGACATTTTGCTTGACTGTTAGGAAAAGTATTAGCCTAATCTAGATAGGGAGGAAGGATAAATTCTGACTTATTACAAATTCTCAGGGAGTCCATACATAGCCATAGCAGAAGACAAGGCTGGTAGAGTACCTAAGTAGCATGGTACCCAGGCAGCTCATGTGGAAACCACATCAGGAGATAAGGCTAGCACAGGGCCAGGGCAGCACATGCCAAAACCACAGCAGGAGGCAAGGCCAGCCAAACACACAAGTAGCTCACGTTAAAGCCAAAGCGGGAGAAAGAGCTAGCACAGGTCCTGGGCCAGTACAAGCCAAGCATAATGGCAATAACGTTACAAACAGCACACTCTACAATACTCATGTGGAGTCTCTTGGGGCCACAGGAGAATGCAGAATCAATTCCAGAAGGAGGGTGGTACAGACAGAAAAAGACAGAAATGAGTCTATGCCAAAAACCATGTTCAGCCAGTAGGATAAGGAGGAAGAGGCCAAACATTCATCACCCTATTCTGAATAGGAGTAGCAGAAGCAGCAATGGCAGCATCAATAGTGTCAGCAGTAATTGTAGCAGCAGCAGTGGCCTCATTCACACTACAGAAAGGAGAGAACCAAACAGGTCCTGTCCACTTCATCCAGTATTTGGAAGGAAGCAGAGCCAGTGTATAATACTAAGCCTCAGTCTCTAAACTGATGGTAGAGATGTAAGTAAATAGACCAAACCCCTGTATGCAATAGAATAAATATAGATTATAGGTGTATTATATTAAGAGAAACCCAAAAGGTAAACCCAGAAGGAAAAAAGAACATCACAACATGTACATATAGAAGTCTAGAGACAAAAATGTCTTGGCCACATAGGTTTTAGGAGTCATTAGAAGAATGGAGCAAGAGTTAAAGAAATCAGAGGTGAAATTAAAGCTCTTAAGGAGAAAATTAAAAGAGTAAATAGCTTGCAACAAAAGGTGGATAATCTTACCCAAGTGGTGAAAAACAGAACTCAAGAATTCAATCAAAACTCAAGAACTCCATGAGAAAATAATAAATATTAGAACAAAATAAAAATATTGGGGGGAAAGAATATATATAATATACAACCAAAATTAAGTAGGCTAGAAAACAGATAGGGGGAGATTTTAAAACAATTATTGAAGTCCCTGAAAATCATGAACAACAACAAAAAATAGATACCACAATTCAAGAAATCATAGAAGAAGCCTGGATCTATTCAAATTAGAGGGCAAGGTGAATAGTACAAAGAATATGTCTATCACGGTCTGAAAGAAACCACAAACTGAACACCTCCAGGAATGCCATAGTCAAAAATACAGAGCTTTCAAAACAAATGAAAAAAAATACTACAAGCATCCAGGGGGAAAAATAAAAAGAGTCCAAAGATCAATGAACCATAGTAAGGATTACACAAGACTGGTGAGCAGCTACTATACCATTATAGAGAGCATTACTGTAACTAAAAATACATGTGACCTCTATGAGGAAAACTTAAAAATGACAGAGTAAAATAAGGACCTAAATAACTGAAGGAAGATTGCAGATCAGATTAACATCATAAAAGTATCATTTCAAATACTAATTTAAATATAATTGTTAAATATTTAACACGCCATATTCATTTTGTTATTTTTTTATTATTATTTCATCCCCATTGGACCAGGAGTGGAGATGATAGGAGCCCAAAGTCTAGACTCAGCTTACCTAGGCAGCATATGTGCTTGTTGCCATACTTGAATGCAATTATCACTGCTGAGTATCCCACAGAAAATCCAAGAGAGAACCTCCAGGAGTCCCCACACTCTGGACAGATGGGAAGAGAGAAAGTACCAGAAAGGAGACTCAAAGAAAAGCAAAAAAAAAGAAAGTAGAGTCACTCCTTTTAAGGTCTACTTTACTTTTTTCAGTGTTCTATCCTCTTTCAATGCAGCCATTACAGTAACCATCGCTATATCTTCTCTAAAGTCTCTCAGAAAAAAACCACACATTTCCACATAAATTTTGAGAGGAGTTCAGCTCCATGGGATGGCACCTGCAGGCCCAGATACACATGTGCTCCACACCAATCCCTACTACACTGGCTCATAAATAAATAATTTGGCACATTATGCATGAAAGTTTAAGAAATATTTGATGGAATTTTTAAGTCAAAATATAGTGCTTTGAAATCTTCTCTTGGACTCTTCAGGACAAAGACAACTTTCAAATCCCTATGGGGCCACAGCATCCTGGATACTGGGTAACATGCCAGAAGAGATCCAGGTTATGATGTTGAGAAAACACATCTGAGACATAGCATGGGCATGGAGTTTTCAGCATGAAACTTTGTGAGGCCCAGGCCCAGGGGTAATATGGGACATCTAAGAAAATACCAAATTTTACCAATTTAGGAAGTAATCATTGTCCAAGCAAAGTTGAGGCAGAATCACAGTGAGAGGCAATGGTTTCCTTTCCCCTCTTTGTAACTTTGATATTGAATGTGTCAAAATATTAGGAGACACACTGCTTTCCATAGCTAAAGCCCAGCAAGTAAACTATGCCCTGAGTTTGGCATAACAACAATCCTTTGTGCTCACCTTCTGGATGATCTTATCCTCTGGCAAAAATCACATAATTATTGTATTACTTTGACCAGCACCAGGTGTCCTCTGAGCTGGGGCAAACACTGGTCCTGGACATACTATCCATGTTCCAGTAATCTGGAATGATGCTATGAATCAAACTTGTCTCACTATTGCTGTTACCCATCTTTGTCAAGGCTATAGCTCTCTGCATAACCATTGGTATAACCATTGGGATCTCCCCACATTGCCTTGCTCTCCCCTCCAGGGGCAGGACCCTGGCACATGTATTCAATCTGACCCTTTGCTTGCAAGCCATTTCTCTCACTTTGAATTAAACTTCTGTTGGATTCCTATTTCTACTCAGCTTTGTTCAATTCTGGCCACCCACAAATTAAAGGCCAGTTTGGTCCAGGTGACATTAATTGGTATTAGAAATGGGATTGGAATTGGAACCAGTCCATTGGACTCTGGTACCAGTGGGAGTGGACGAGGCACCACGAGAGATTTATTTCTTCAGAGTCAGACCCTGCTTGTCTTGTAAGTCCCGCACTCTTCTTCCTGCCCCAGTGCCCAAGCTCTCACCTTGGTCGAGCTCACCATTCCTTATGAGGGAAATTCCAGGGTCCTTCTGTGATCTGATTTGTCTTGGATCACTCTGGTAAGGATATGCTTTCATAAACTACACACCTCTGTTAATTAGTCTCTCTGTGTACCTCTGCTGCTTTTACAGGGCAACCTTGACTACTGTGTGCCTCTACCAAACCAGTTAAAATTTGAATTGTAATTGTGTGGTTTGTTAGAATTATTTGGATCTGTTTGCATTAGTATTGTCATTTTGCCTGTATGTCTTTGTAAAATGTAAAGTGTCTGTGTCATGTTTGTGTTGTTTGTAGATTCTGTTACCTTGAAAGACTTAAAATGCAACCAGTCAGAACTTCCAAGCACTATAGACAAAGAGCTTTGAACACTGGGGAGAAAAATAATGAATTTTCATATTTGAAAAAATTGTCCCCATAAGTAGGACTAACTCCCACTTTAGGCTTTCCATGGGAGATTGGTTATAAAGAAAAGAGAAAAAGAAAAAAATCTGTAAGACACTTTTTCTCTATCATTTCCATTTTGGGTATGCTGGAATTACAGAAATAAAGTAATATAATCAAAGTTTTTAGAACTGCTAAAAAAGATCTTGGTAGATTAAGGAGTTGGGAGATTAATCATTTTAAGATTGCAAAAGAGAACTCTTGAGACTCTGGGGTAATTCCAGGAATTCACTCCCTTCTGAAATATTATAGTAAATTTTGGGCCACCACTCTTTAGAATTTGTTTTAAGAAAAATATGGATTAAATATTATGAAAGTTAAAAGTAAATGGTATTTTCCTTTAAGATTGATGGCTTCATTGTTCTAAGGAAATGATGGAAGGAAGTTACTTTGGAAGTAATCCTAGAGTGAAGAAAGAAAAAAAATAGGTAAACAGTTTGCACCTTATAGTCACTTCTTGTTAACCTTTCTTTGGATTTGAAAGGAGAAACGACTGTTTAAACCAATGATGTCCTGTGACCACCCCAGTTCAAAGACACTTTCCCCCTTATTCTGTTAACCCTCTCATTACAGATAATATTTCCAAATACAGGTGTTAAAAAGAATGCTGGAAAAAATGCAGGAAAACTTAAATTACATTCTGGTTGCAGAAATTTATTAGCTATGTAATCTTAGGCAACTTCTATTATCTCTGTTTCCCCCATTTCCTGATTTGTAAAGAGAAAATTAATAAGGGTACCCACCTCCCAGGGTTGTTGTGAAGATCAAAATTATATAATGATTGTGAAGTGCTTAACACCGTGACTGGCATACACTAAGCACTACATTGTTATTATTATTTCTTTAACTGAATATAATTGTTCCATATCTGATAACTCTAAAGTGGACTAAAAATTCCCAAGGTAATAAGACCAATAATTTTTATATGCAATAATTTGGAAATGTAATTGAAGTCATTGAAGTTTTGTTTTGTTTTATATACATGATATCATTTGTGTTGTTATTGTATATCTAAATTCTCTTAAATTGTGAAATCTGAGAGACCATCATAAAAGAAATGCTGTTATATGTTTTACCAACAAAGTCCAGCAGCAAGAGATAGAAAGGGAAATTCCATTCAAAAAAACTATAGATAATATAAAATATTTGGGAATCTGCCTGCCAAGACAAACCCAGGAACTATAAGAACACAATTACAAAACACTTTTCACACAAAGTGATATCTGAACAATTGGGAAAATATCAATTGCTCATGGGCAGGCCAAGCTCACAAAATAAAAACATTTCTACCTAAATTAATTTCCTTGTTCAGTGCAATACCAACCAAACTACCAAAATATTATTTTATAGAGTTAGAAAAAAAACATTAAAATTCTTCTGGAAGAACACCAGGTCTAGAATACCAAGAGAATAGATGAAAAAAACATACTAGGGAAGGTGGTCTAGCCATACCAGATCTAAAACTGAATTGTAAAGCCACAATTATCAAAACTACTTGGTACTGGCTAAGAAATAGAGTGGTAGATCAGTGGAATAGATTAGGTACACAAGACATAGTAGTCAATGACTATAGTAATCTACTTTTTAATAAGCCCAAAGACTCCAACTTCTGAGATAAGAACTCACTATTTAACAAAAACTGCTGGGAAATCTGGAAATTAGTATGGCAGAAACTAGGCACAGACCAATATCTCATAACATATACCAAGATAAAGTCAAAATGGGTACATGATTGAGATGTAAACAACAAATCAGGAGAACAAGGAATATTTTACCTGTCAGATCTATGGAGAAGAGAAAAATTTATGCCCAACCAAGACATTAAATTAAAAAGTTTTTGCATAAAGAAAGCCAATGCAAACAAGATTAGGAGGAAAACAGAAAGCTAAGAAACAATCTTTACAGCAAATATTTCTGATAAAGCCTCACTGCTCAAATATGTAGAGAATTGAGTCAAATGTATAAGAATAAAAGTTATTCCCCAACTGGCAAATAATCAAAGGATATGAACAGGTGGTTTTCAGATGAAGAAATTGAGGTTATCTATAGTTACATGAAAAAAAGTGCTCTAAATCACTATTGATTAGAGAAATGAAAAACAAAGCAACTATGAGGTACCATCTCACATCTATCAGATTGGCTAATATTGACAGAAAAGGAAAATGATAAATGTTGGAAAAGATGTGGGAAAATTGGAATAATAATGTATTATTGGTCGAGTTGTGAACTGATCCAACCATTCTGGATAACAATTTGGAATGATGCCTAAAGGGCAAGCAAACCATACATACCCTTTGATCCAGCAATACTGCTAGTGGGTCTGTATCCCAAAGAGGTCATAAAAAGAGAAAAGGACCCACATGCACAAAAAATATTTATAGCAGCCTTTATTCTTGTGGTAAAGACTTGAACATAGAGGGGATGCCCATTAATTAGAAAATGACTGAACAAGTTGTGGTGTAAGACTGTGATGGGGTGGTATTGTGGTATGAGAAATGATGAGCAGGCAGATTTCAGAAAAAAACCTGGAAAGACTTACACGAACTGAAGCCAAGTAAAGTGAGTAGAACCAGAAACATTGTACAAAGTAATAGCAACATTGTCTGATGATCAAGTATGATAGACTTAGCTCTTCTCTCTCTTATATTGATCTAAGAAAATTCCAAAAGACTCATGATGGAAAATGCGATCCACATCCAGAGGAAGAACTATGGAGTCTGAAAGCAGATTGAAATATACAATTTTCACCTTTTTTGTGTTTTTTTTCTTTCTTGTGGTTTTTTTCTTTTGTTTTGATTCTTCTTTTACAACATGAGTAATATGGATATATGTTTATTATGATTGTATATGCATAACCTATATAAGATTATCTTCTTGGGGAGAAGTGAAGGAAGGGAGGGAGAGAGAAAAAAATTTGGAACTCAGTATCTTGTAAAAGTGAATGTTGAAAATTATTTTTACAATTAATTAGAAAAAATAAAATACTATTAAGTGGAAAAAAAAGTTTTAAAAACTTGCTATTGGGCGGGTAGGTGGCACAGTGAGTAAAGCACCGGCCCCAGAGTCAAGAGGACCTGAGTTCGGTTCCGGCCTCAGACACTTAACACACACACACACACACACACACACACACACACACACACAACTAGCCGTGTAACCTTGGGCAAGTTACTTAATCCCAACTGCCCTCCAAAAGGCAAAAGCAAAACAAAATAAAACAAAAAACTTGCTATTATACATGATTTGGACTTTTAAAAGGATGTAATAAAAATAGACATTTGAAATTGTTAAATATTTAATAAGTACATTTTGTTGTAAAGCTAGTAATAACATATAATCACAAATTTTAACTTGAATTTTTGGCTATTGTGAATATATATGTGTATATATATATGTGTGTATATATATATATATGGTGGTTTAAAGATGTAGCTTCAACATATTAATGATGAGTCAACTATCAGTTATTTGCTGTATGTCTGAAGCCCCAGAATGTGGGTAGTTTCCATTTGTAAGTAAAGATTAGTAAGATTTTGCTATTTAAGTAAAACTTATTGGGACTGTAATTTACTATTGTTTTGATCTTTGATTACAGGGATAGTTGTCTGAATTATCATGAAGCCAATAATAGAAAATGGCACATGCTGCAGTCTGGGAACTACTAAAGGTGAATGTCTGTGCCTGGGAAAAGTTTTGGGGATGACTTTTGCCCAAGGTAGGATTCTCCTGACTCTATTTTTCCATTGTGCTTTCTTTTCTGAAAAGGAAAATTTTCCACCTGATTAATCCTGAACCTTGCTTTTGATACCCTATGACTATTTGATTGGCAGTCAGATATGACTCATGCCTAGAATCAAACAGAGCTAAGGTATATTTTCCCTCTGTTATGATATAAAACGTTGTCATAACTATATCCCTCTGTCTCTTTTTACAGTAAATTTCTATAAAAAAATTTTAGAAGTGCAATACTAAATCTATTAAATAATAGATTGATACTGGAACATTTCTGAGTTAATGTAATAGCATGCAAGTATGAACATCTTACAATTTTAACCTGTATTTATGATTATACGATTATAATATTATAAAATCATAATATAGGAACGATATCCTCTTAAGGGAGAAATGATTAGACAAAGTAATAAGACAAAGATGTAGTGTAAAAAGATTTCTAAATAAATGGAATAATAAATTTTGAGAAAAACAGTAAGATTAGACTGTTTTCTTTGACAACTATATAGAGATGTATATGACTGGCTTTCAAAATTTATCTATCATGGAATTTCAGCCTTTGAGTATGTTTTAGTAATAAGTTTTCAAAATTAGATTAAGGATTTTACACATAAATTGTGTTGATAATGGTAAAGAAAAATGAAATTATGTTCTCATTTTAAGGTATCTGTCTGATAATCTTAAAGGACAGAATTGGGCCCTCATAAATTTTTAAAAGATTCTTATATCAGACACAGATTTAGGTAAGGTTAGAAATGGCAAATGGTATATAAACTGAAATTCTAGGAAGTTTCAAGATGGAAGAATCCAACCTACTAAATTATATTGTCAGAATTATCTAGGAACCTCTAGATTTGGAATCAGAGAAGCAAAACCCTCTTTAGTGCTGTCCTAAAAGTCTGTTGTCCAAGAAAAGATATCTAGGGACCAGATAACTACATAAGACCTTTGGGACATCTCTATGTGTGTGTGTTTTTTTGTTTGTTTTTTGCTTTTTGGAGGGCAATTGGGGTTAAGTAACTTGCCCAAGGTCACACAGATAGGCTTTGTGTGTGTGTGTGTGTGTGTGTGTGTGTGTGTGTGTGTGTGTGTGTGTGTTAAATGTCTGAGGCAGAATCCGAACTCATGTCCTCCTGACTCCTGGGCAGGCACTCTACTCACTGCGCCACTTAGCCACCCCGTCTATGTGCTTTTAACCAAGGATATTATGCTGACCAGAAACTCAAAGCTTGATGCAAGGAGTTTTCTCACAATTGTCAATCAATCATTGTGTCTAAGAGCCCTCCTACTGACTACTCCCACAGCTGCCAAACTTGAGAGCAAATAGTCCTGGATCATCTGAAGAAAACTGCTGCTCCTGAATGGAAAGCAGAACCTGCCAGGAACTTTGAAGTTTGTCTAGTATAGACCCGGAAGCAGTTGACACCCAGATAATACAGCTGCCCCAAAATTCCAGATGAGGGGCAAATATACAGTTCTCTTCCCTTTTGTTAAATGTGCCCAACCACCAATAGCCTGATTTAAGTATATGTTGGCATTTTCTTCCTCTATGTTCTTTCCCCTTCCTCCTTTTCTGCTTGCAAGCAAACAATAGCTAGCAAGGATACCTGGGACACACTTCCGCAATGAGTCTTCTTAAGGAACTCACCTCCTGGGATAAAAATGCTTATCCTGGTCTAATTGGCTTCTCATGGCATCTTGCTTATTATACCTGCCTCTCCTTTATTGGCCAGAAGGGTAGGGGTTCTTTCAGACTCCCTCACTTTGGCCAAAAGAGGGAAATGACAAGGTATTAGGAGATACCCTGTTTTCCAGTGTTAAGGCCCAGCAAGCAAACTGTGACCTGAGCTTGGCATAACAACAATCTTTTGGACTTCCCTCTGGAAAAATCACTTAATTGTTGTATTATTTTGACTAGCACCATGTGTTCTCTAAGCTTGGACAATCACCTACAAGCTCAGGCAAGTGCCTGACCAGCTCGGACAAGTACCCATGTTCTGGTCATGGAGCCCTGCTATCAATCACACTTGTCTCATTGTTGCTGTTACCCCTCATTGTCAGGGTTACATCTCACTGAGTAGTCATTGCATAACTATTGAGATCCCCCCACACTGCCTCAGGTCCCCCCCTGGGGGTGGGGCCCCAGTACAAGTACCTAATTTCCCTCCTTCCTTGCAAACCATTTCCCTCACTTTGAAATTAAACTTTTGTTTGATTCCTGACTCTCCTGTCTAGCCTGCTCTGTTCCACTCAGGGCATTCACAGATTAGAGATCAGTACAGTCCAGTTAACAAAAGAGAGATCTGATTTATCTTGTCAAACAAACTCGGGAAGAGTCTATTCATTTTGTGGAACTGAAGTTGGGAACCTGTCTTAACTCCAAATCTTTCAACCTATTAAAGTTCACAAAAGTACCGGTAATCACTTGCTCAGTAGGGTGGGGAAAGAAGAAGACTATCTCCACCCTACCAAGACATATAAAGAGGTTAAGTAACCTGTGAATGGGTGGTTGTGAAAGCATGTTTTGTTCTTCAGCCATGTTCAACTCTTCATGATCCCATGGACCATAGCCCACCCAACCCTTCTATCCTCTACTATTTCCTGATGTCTCTCTAAGCTCACATTTATTGCTTCCATGATATTATCTATCCATCTCATCCTCTGATGTCCCTTTTTCCTTTTGCTTTTAATCTTTCCCAACATAAGGATTTTTTCCAGTGAGTTCTCTTTTCTTATTAAGTTGACAAAGCACTTAAGTACTGCTTTTTTTTATTCTTTTATTGGTTATGAGGGTTACTGTATCTCTTCTAAGGGAGTCTTGCCCACAGCGATCACCTGATCATATGCACTGATCACCTGAATTAAATTCACCCATTTCTGTCCATTTGAGTTCACTAACATCCAAGGTGTTGATGTTTAATCTTTCAGTCTCATGTGTGGCCACATCTAGCTTACCTTGGCTCATAGATCTTACATTCCAGGTCTCTATGCAATCTTTATCTTCACAGCATCAGACTTTTCTTTTGTCACCAGCCACACCCACAGCTGAGTTTCCTTTTGGCTTTGGCCTAGACACTTCATCAGCACTGGAGGTCTTTTTAGTTGTCCTCAACTCTTCCCCAGTAGCATGCTTGCACCTTCTGACCTGAGGGACTCATTTTCCAATGCCATCTCTTTTATCACTTCAATACTGTCCATGGAGTTTTCTTGGTAAAGATGCTGCAGTGTTTTGACATTTCCTTCTCTAGTGGATCACCTTTTGTCAGAATTCTCCACTCTAACCTGTCCACTGGGGCTAACTCTGCATAACATAGCTTATAGTTTTATTGAGCCCTGCAAGCCCCTTCACCATTACAAGGCAGTGATCTAGGAGGGGTGAAAAAATTATATGACCCCATATCATACCCTTGGTGGGATATTAGAAGTATTTTCGAAGGGAAAGTGGTAATTACTTTTCAAGAGTCTTAAGAAAAAAAAATTTAAATATGTTGAAGTCACAGCCTTTTACATAGTAGTTGCTCAATAAGTGGCTGTTGGTTGGATGGATGCATGGATGGATGGATGGATGGGTGGACAGATGGATGAACAAGCAAGAATTCAATCTAATTTAAGGAGGGAAGTTTTCTAAAAGGACATCATATAGGGTATAACTTTTTCTTCATCAACTGTTACCATAAAAGGGGAAAAACTCATGTACCAAATTCTCACTCTTCAGTTTGTTCATCTGTAATTCTTTACGATTTCATAAAGTTATGGAGCTTACTCAACAAAGCAGTATCGCGAAGTTCTTTGAAATTCCTAGATGAAAGGAGATTATATAAATATGTAAATAAAAAGTGAAGCTTGACCATTTAAAATATTTGCTGGGTATACAAGACTGAAATAAGAGATCACTCTTCTCACAGGCTTTTTTCTTTAATCAGATCCATACTGCCTACAATTCTGACTGCATAACTGTTGAAAAAAATGGATGAAAAGAGAAAAATTCAGTCGACTTGATTATTTGGCATTATGTAGCTGAAAGGAGAAAAGACAAAAAAAATGTTATTTTGCTGAATTCAACTGCTGATTTGGATTTGGCATTCTGTAGGGGTGTTTTATTTTATTTTAAAATTTTAATTCATTTCAATTGATTATGGAAACAACCTATAAGCATACAGGTAGTGACAGGCATTTTTTTCTCTTTTCAATGTTCTCAAAAAACAAAAAAAAAATGGCTAAAGGTGAATGAATCTATAATGTGTGATCATACACTTGAGAAAGATTGCCTACATCTTACCTGGCCTCTAAAATAGTCAATTTAGCCAATTAAAGTCATTCTTAAATTCAGAATTGGAGAATGATGGGGCAGGGGAGTAGCACTTGCATCAGTTCTTTAGCTTGCTTGACTAATGGCTGTACTTATTTGATTGATTCAACCTAAAGTTTGATCACATGATCCCCAAGCAGATTTCCTTTGATAGGAGAGAGGCCATGTAATATAATGGAGAGAGTCCTGGAAATGGAGTCAGAAGACATGGTTTGGAGTTTCAACTACAGTATTTCCTAGGTATGTAAGCCTGAATAAGTTGCTTAGACTCTCTGCTGTTAATTTTCTCAGCTATAGGAGATAGATAATAATAGTTCCTCTACCTCCCTCAGGGAGCCGTCATCAGGCAAAGTAAAATGTAAAGAGATTTCTAAACAAGAGCTATTATTGTTATTATTACTATCATTATGGAATGATGATTATTCTAGAAATAGAATAGTAAAACTATTTCTGTTTCAGTGGGAAAATAAGTTTCAAGTTCAGGGTCACACTGTAGTCCACAATACCTCCTTCACCCATGATGAATCCACCTCAAGACCTTTAATGGATAATCATGGCATGGAAGCCATAGCAGAATAGGCACTCCAATAGGATTTATCATCCTGCAAAGAACTCAAGCAAAGTTTGGGAAACAATCTGTGTCTGCTGTCTGAAGTACTCCCTTACTAAATATGGTGAAACTCCATAGAGTTGGAGATCCTAACCTGGGGTTCATGAACCCCACCCCCTGGATTCCTTGGATAAATTTCAGTAAATTTTGTGAACTTGTATTGGGGTTTATGTGTCAGGATTGCATCTTTATTTTCCACTAACCTTTAACTATGACTATATACTCATTATGTATATATATATATACATACTAGTATATTTTATATTAAACATACATATATGTATATATAATCTTATATCTAGATATACAAACTATGTTTTTATAATGAAAAAAATGATAGAATACTATACTTGTACAATACTAATATAATGGGGATTATGCCCTGTGGAGCATATGCTTAGATACACTGCCTGATTCTAGCTGACCTCATAGGCTACCTCACCACTGGAGATTTGGATGCTTTGGAATGGGGAAGCAATCCTCTGATTTGTTCCCTAGCCCAATCTCAGCAGTTGAGTAGGGACTGTATTAATTTAATAAGGGGAGAAAGCTTATAACTTCCTTCAAATCTACCATGTGACAGGTAGCTTTCATGAGATTTCCTGTCAGAGGTGGGAGAGAAGTGATATTCTTTCCTCCAACTGGTAAAATAGGGGCTGTGGGCACTTGCTAGTTAAAGCAGGGGCTCCATTAGATAAGCTGAGTCTGGATCTTGGGTCCCCACCTGCCTTTTCTGCTCTGTGGGGATTTGCTTTTGTTTTTCCCAACTGTAGATGACCAAGCATTGATGCTGAAATGTGTTCCCAGCATTAGAGGCAATCATAACAGTTCAAGAGATTAGGGATGCTAAGATTCCTTAGTCAGAGCAAATTGACCACAAAAGGAGTTTCTGTGTCAGAAAGGATAAGCACTGGTAATGGAGGGATCTTGATCCCTGGTCTGGTTTGCCAGAAGACATGGACCTGGATAGAGTTGTCGGGATAGTGCAGAGCAAATGTGAAATCCGAAATTCCAGTTCAGCACAATGTTACAAACTGCTTTTATGTCTTGTCGATAATTTTAAACCTTAATCTCCTGGGAGGTATAAGATCTATAAATTATTGTGTCAGTTTTGTGAGTCCCAGTAAGTAAATGTCTTGTGTATCTTTGTGCTTAGCATGTAAGTGAAAGGAATGAATACCTATATTTTTCTATTCCCCACTTTGAGGAAAAAATGTAGACATGAAACAAATAAAAGTTTCAATGAATTTTCACCAGGGTCCAGTGGTAGAGGTGTAAAAAACCAAAGTGTGAGAAAATGAGCCCTAATCCTCTCATTAAAGGTCAGTCTCACCCCAGAAATAAACTATGTCAGTCTGTGAGTGGGTCTAGAGCAGAGAGGAAGAGGCAATGCCCCCCCCCCCATTTCCTTGGGCCCAGCAATATTTGTTATTATTTATCTGGCAATCTATACAGTACTGAATAAGAAATATTTTATTTATCCTATAGAATTTTTTATGTGTGTGTGTGTGTGTGTGTGTGAGAGAGAGAGAGAGAGAGAGAGAGAGAGAGAGAGAGAGAGAGAGAGAACATGTATTTCTGAGGCAACTGGTCAAGAGTTGAAAGAGACAAGGGAAAAAAGAGAAAGAAAAGAGAGGTTAAGGAAGATTGAATAAATTATGTTATGACTGGTGAAAGACATGGGAAAAGTAGGTGGGACACACAGGGTAATTGATGAAGGAAGGGCAGGAAAGGAAGCAATGGGGAAAAGATAACAAAGTCAAACATTTTCCCTCATGATTTCTAAATCAGTGCAAGCTAAGGGAACTCAGCTTTGAGAGGAAGGAGTGTACAATTAACTATTTATTCCTCTCTATAAGTATTGGCAAATAAAATCTTTAGAAATCTAGAAAATCTACCTGTATCAATTCAATCTAGCATTAGACACCTAGGCTCTTGGTCTCCTACAGTGATTTTTCTGAACTTTCCTAAAGTATACTGCTGGAATCTATTGACTTGTACCAGCAAGATCAATAAGAGAATGGCTGTTTCTAGTAATCAGAAACTTTAGTAAAGAGATTATAATTTAATAGAACTTTTTTTCTTTATTTGACAAACTCTTCATGCCTGGAATTTTTGTGGAATTTTCAGTAAACTGATTTGATATAAGGAATGAGTCATCCCTTGGCTGGTATTTGAAAGGATGGGACTTTCATACTTCAATTTAAGTTTTTTAAAACTTCATTTGCCAATCACCAATCCAAACAGTTTATTTCAAGTTTTCAATTTTAACTTTAAACAAATATAATTCAAATCACAAAGCAATGGTGATCTGTTTCATCAGCATCCAATTATCATTCCATCATGACATAGGAGTTCTAAGAACTGTTGTCTAGGCCAAGTTAGACACTTAATATTCAACTAAAAATGGATACACAATGTCTTCTCACCAAATCATTTTCTGAACATAACTCTGTGAATTACATTTTGTGACTTGCTGGCTCATGCCATACAGAAACTAAAAAATTAGTCTGATCTTATTACCCCCCCCCAACATTTTCACCATCATTTCCTGCTTTAGCTATTTTAAATTAAAAGGAAAATAATATTTCCAATATCTTAGCTTTCATAAATATGAATCTGTGTTCTTAATTCTCCAGTCCTTTGCTAGGCAAGAAGGCAGAACACAATTATGCATTGTTGAGATACTGGTGGTGTGGTGTGGTTGAGAGGCTACAGGAAGGAGGCCAGCAAAGCAGTCTTAAGAACAGTTTCAGTCCCGGGGTGCTCTAAAGGGAGCCATCACACTCAGGAATAGCTCTTCAAAAATTCAAAAGTGGCTTCCCATTCTGTTCTGTGCTCAAAGGACTGTTCAAAAGGGAAGGAAGAGATGGCAGGGGGCTGCCACTATCTCAAACAGTTCACTGCAATGCCTTTTGTCCCAGAGGTCACTGAATAGCTCTACAGGGATGCAGGAAGCATGAATGCTTCTCTGGATCCACTCTTCTCTTGGGGAAGAAGGAACAACTGCTTCAGGATGAGGTATAATAGCAATAGTTTCTTGCATAGTCAATTAATCAATCAGTAGACATAATAGTACCTTCTCTGTTCCAGGCACTGTGCTAGCTACTAAAGACCAAAAACTTAGCATTCTTTTTTCTTTGCCCTTTCTCTTCCTTGGACATTCAGACTATGTGCTGGTAGGAAGGATTAGCCCTCTCCACCTACCTCCACTCAAAGGAATTCATACCCCTTGGTCCATAGGGTCCCCTGCTCACAAGAGGTTCTGACTCTAGACTCACACAGACCAAGATTCACAGTGGGTAAAGGAGTGGGAGAGTCAGGCTTCTCTCCATCTCTGGCTCATTGCCCTTACCCTAATGTAATTCTGGGGGAAGCTCTGAAACAAAGTTTAGGTATGTCTCATGAGTCTCCCCAGAATGTGAGTAATAAGGTCCTTGCAAGAAAATGGAATAGAAAAATGGCACACAATGTATAATCTGGGCATCAGGTGTAGAGAGTTGTTTACTTTCCTCCATCATAGAAAATATTTACAACATAAAGACTCACAAACACATTAAAACAAGTACAGAATATATAAACATTCAACTAGTCCATTATATTCCCCAGAAAAGTAAAGATAACTTCATGGGACTACTAAAAAAGGCAATCTGAGCCTGATTTGAGCTTTCTTTAGCCTATCATCTACACATTGATCTGATGGGGGTCATCTCCTCCAAGAAGTTCTCTTCTCTCCCATCAGCTCATACCCAAATCTTGAATTTCAACAACTGCCAGGACTGAAAGCATCCATTTCTCAGGATCCCTGATCACTGAACCATTCTCAGGGAAGGTAACACAATGACAGAAAGCAGCCAGAGATTCAAGGTCCAGTCTTCGACCCAAGTAGGTTAGCATAGGTTGGTCACCATTACCATGTGCTCAAGCAAGACATATTGCTGCTGGCTGGAGGAATAAGAAATCCCTTCCCCACTCCTTGCTGGATGTTATAGGAAGAGTAATAAACCTCACTTTGGAAATTTTAGTAGAGAAAATGAAAAATATATATATAGTATAGGAATAAAAAAAAGTACACAGAACACTTCTTCCATGCTTGGAAAGATCCACAATTTCATTCATACGACCATTCCCTCTCATGATTTAGATCACAGTCCCTCCCTGACTTAGGTCAACAGTCTTCATGAGTTAATGTGGCCAGAAAAATTAATCAACTGGCTGTTATAACTATACAATAAGCCTTCTGAACTTTGCAAGGTTGGTATGCACACAACAGACATACAGTCCTTCACTGGACTATACTAAAAATCTTTTCCAATTAAAAAAAGAAAAACCTCTAAGAATTGGTGCTCATCAGATATGACCTTTGAGAATTCAGGATCATTTCTATACAATTATAAGGCAGGGGAGAAGGACTTAGAACTGTTCTTTTTGTGTTGCTATATATTGAAGTCAAAATGTCTGAAGATGGCTTACATAATATGTTCCCTTTTATTGTGCCTCTGATTCTGGTTAATTTATAGCTCACTCTAAGGTTTATTTTCTAGTCATTAATGCAATAAAGATAGTTGATTTTATTTTATGATTGCCTTAGAATAAGTAGATAGTAATTAGGGCTATGTTAGATCTAGGGGAGGAAAAACAGCTAGGACTTATATATAAAATACGCCCATTGAACTTAATAGCATAGAAACTATTTGAATAAATTAAAGTTAATAGACTTTAATTAAAGTTCATAGTCAAAGGATATATTATCCCACAAATTAAACAATAACAATAATAACAATGATAATATTATCCTGAGTTTATAGACTGCTCCCTTCCCTTTACAATAAAATGGAACAGGAAATATACCATTGGTTATTGAAAGCCCTCAGAAATGTTAAATAGTTAATAACTAGTGAGTTAGCAATCTACTAGATTGCAGGTTTCCCTGATCCTCACTACCCTCAGCCCTGTACACATGTGACACCTTTTCTGACTCTCTTTTATATACCTCTGACATACCCTTAAACCACCTTTACCCATTATCAATTGTATTATAGCTCTTGCTTTTTTTCAGTCTATTTGTGACCCCATTTGGGGCTGTCTTGGCCAAGATACCAGAATGAATTGCCATTTCCTTCCCCAGCTCATTTTACAGATGAGGAAACTAAGGCAAACAGGATTAAGTGACTTGCCAAGGATCATACAACTTGTAAGTGTCAGAGGCCAGATTTGAACTCAGGAAGATCAGTCTTTCTGTCTCCAGGCCCAGTGTCCTATCCAGTGCACCATCTAGCTGGCCCATGTAGTTCCCAATGCATTTTCATAATTTCCCCATTAGATTATGAGCTTCTTGTATACAGAGACTGCCATACCTTATCTGTCTATTCTGTGAAAATAATTTTGATACCCCTACTCAATTTAATCAGTATTTACTTAGTTCATTGTGATTTAATGGGTATCAGTGATTGTATTAGTAAGTTAAGTAGAATAGAATTCAATTTTATTTAGTTAAAGCTGCAAGAACGAAAGTCATGTGGGTTACAACTAATTAACCTACCCTGCACTGATATTATTTCTACTTGATTTATAGGATTGATCTCTACTTTATTAGTTAGGCTTGTTGTAAGGACTTCTATTAACTTGTATGGGGAATTTGCTGTATTAGCACTATGCCTCCTTTTACCCCCGCACTCTTATAAGCTAACCATGTTTGAAAAGCCACATTTTCCCTACCATAAATGTTCTTACAATCTGTGGATAGCCCTGGAACACTGCTGAAAAGGTACTAGGGCCTGTGGAAAATGCCTGAATACTGCTGACAAAGTATTAGTGATTGATGGATGTCTCCCTTAGTCAACCATAGGAGTCACCCACTTTTGAAGATGACCAATTATGAATAGTAATACCTCAATAGTGACCTCCTACGGTCAAAAAAAGGGACTGATTGATGAAGAAAGGCATCTTTGACAGCAAATAAGGTCTTGGATCCAATTGCTTAGCGACTAGGGGTCTCCCTAATAAATTGATCATGCTCAGAGCTTTGTCTCAGTTTCCTTTTGTTGTAGATTAGATTTTTGCAGGCCACAACTCCCAAAAGGTAGCCAGCACATTTTAAATGTACTAAATAAATATATATGAAATTTATTGACTTGAACTGAAGATATGGAGAGAGAGGAAGGTTAGTTTTTATTTTTTGTAATTCCATTGCTTAGCACAATGCCATGCACATAATAGTTACTTAACGAATATTTGTTAATTTTACTGTCATTGAATAAACATGACTTTTTAATCTCTCTATAGTCAACTATACAGCTCATTTTTGTCCAAAATGGAATTGCTGGTCAAAAGCTGATAGCAATTTTCTCAGAAGACAGAACTTGGAAGCCCAGTCAAAGTCTCATTAGTTTCCATAACCAAAAGCATTGCCAGTGTATTTTATATAAATTTAAAACAGGGCAATGAAAATCTCTGTAAATCAATGTGATTAGAGCAATTCAGTTTCTTCTTCCCTCTTCCATCCAGCCAGGGCTTGTCTGAGACTTGTCTTTTTCTTGTTAGGAGTTGCGTAATACCATATTTATTTCCCACAATTGAAAGGAATGAAGCTAGCTAAGAGTCACAACTGGGGAAACTGTTAATATGATTATATAAGGCTTGCCAGAGCTGACACTAAATGAGCTGGGCTCAGTCTCCGGGTGGTTTCTCATTACCTGATGGCTACCTATCCTTCCCAAAGTAACATGCTCACACACACAATGTAATTTTGTATTGTTTTGTTTTTTTTTTTTCAGAAGACTGAACCAATGTAAAAATCCTCTCATTACCAAATGCAAAATACAACCATAATTTCTTGTATTTAGCTACATCTTGGTTTGTGCTTCTTATAACCAATTCCTTCTTGGCAATTGAGAGAGAGAGAGATTTCAGGGCAAAAGTCATGCCCACTCTCTCATGTTCTAACTTAATAACACCAATTTTATGTCTCTAAAACAAGACCTAAGGTCCTATTTGGAAAAGAGGCAATTTCTATGAAAGGCAGAATGGCCTACTAGATGGAAAGTATTGGAGTCAGAAAGATCTAGGTACAAGTCCTATCACTAGCCCTCAAGGGCTTTGTCACCTCTGAAAAGTCATTTAACTTCTCACTAACCTATACAACTCTCTACAACTGTAAGTTACAAAGGCAGATTTCAGAAAAACCTGAAAAGATTTACATGAATTGATGCAAAGTGAAGTAAGTAGAACCAGGAGAACACTGAGTGATGATAAAATATGATTGATTCAGCTCTTCTCAGGAAGATAATTATCCAATATAATTCCAAAAGATTCATGATGGAAAATGCTATGCATATCCAGAGAAAGAACTGATGGAGTCTGAATGTAAATCAAAGCATACTAATTTCACTTTATTTTTTTTTCATGGCTTTTTTTCCTTTTGAAAACTACATTTTTTTTGCAGTTTCTTCTTTCACAACATGGCAAACATGGAAGTAGGTTTTACATGACTGCACATATATAACACATCAAATTGTTTATCGTCTTGAGAAGGAGAAAAGGGAAGAAGAGGAAAATTGGAACTTGAAAATTTATTTAAAATGAATATTAAAGTTGTTTCTACATGTAATTAATAAATTCAAATATATTTTTTAAAAAGATGGTAAGTTTCAGAAAAGAAGCCAACTTGAATTAGTAGATGGGAGTTTCCTCATTTGGTAGTTTCAAATCACAGGTTCAGTCCACATCTATCCTTATGGTATCCTTTATCCTAAAAGAAGAAATGCAGTCATTCAAATGAATTTCATAAATTATAAGGGTCTTATTATTCAAATGAGTGCAATCTTCCCTCAAGTATGCTCATCAAAATTCATCTGTGCTTTCCCATTCAGTGTGACTTGTCCATGCCCTCCAGCCAGTTTACCCCCTGGTGGTCAGCCAAGTCATTGGGGGCCTTTGCTTCTCTCAGATATTTCAAACATGCCATTGGAGCAGCTCCAGCTGTCCACTGGGCCTATCTTATGCTCATCCATGCCATTTTTCTTCCTGTGATTCATTTCCTTCTTAATATCTCTTTACTCTTGTTCTTCTCCAAAGATCCTCATTGGTTACTTGTTATAGATTGCTCTTTCCCATCATTCATCTCTCCTTTGCTTTCTGTGTGATACTCTTTTTCAGTCCTTTGGAGACTATTTTATTCCAAGTCTCACTGCTACATGATATCAGTAAAATGTTTATGTTAAAAAGATGGACTTTTGTTTCCAGCAGAAACCTGGACTCAAAAAAGTAGTTTTATACTGTTCTAAAGTCAATTTAGCCTGTTGTCTTTCTCCACCTGTTAGACTCTAGATCCAATTTGTCTATTGTCTGTCCCAAATGTACAAATCTATGGACAAATTCTATGATTTTTGCCTCCAAACACTTCATCATTTGAGAAATAGACATTTTTCATCCACTTGGTATTTCCTTTGTAGATAGTCAAGTCAAACTCTCAAAGTAGTTATGTATCTCTTCTAGGAGATAGGGCTCTGAGTGTTCTGGGGTTTGATTCAAATAGCACTAATCACTGAATCAGCACATGGCAAGGAATTCACAATGTATAGGGAATCCCTCTTTGACTTGGTCTCAGCACTGAATAGTTTCCATCAAAAGTAGGCTAGTCATTTAGTGGTGAATTTATTTGGCCATTCTGAGCTACAAAACAAAGAAAAACAGAAAATGGACCTTATTCCAGCACATTTCTGCAATGACAGTTGTAGGGGCAGAAAATTCAAAGAATCACATTCTTTTCAGACCAAATATAAACTTTAAGGTAGTTAAAAGCTGATATGGGAGTCAAATGGCTAGAATTTCTCTTGTACTAAATAGAATGAAAATGATGATGATACTCAGATGCTTTATTTGAAGTGACAAAAACAACAGATTTCTTCTTGCTTTTGTAGTTTCAGAACAAAAGTGGAAAGAATTATTGATGGTGCAATGTGAAGAGTGCTGAAATAGAAGTTGTGATATCCAAGTTTGGATCTCAGTTCTGTGCTTACTGTGTGACCTTAGTCCAGTCATTTCATCTCCCTAGGACTGAATTTCTTCGTCTATATAATGATGGGGTTGGACTCTTGATAGTTGAACTTGATAGTAGACTCTGAGATTGCTCTCAGCTCTAAATCTAGCCTTTGATCCAATCCATTTGGGCTTTCGCTTCTAAATATGAAATAGAAGGGTTCTGTACATTTCATTCATATAAGTGTTCCCTCTATTTACAGCTCACCAATTCTCTTCAACTTTAGTACATGGTTATTGAGAGTTGTTATGGATGAAAACTCATCACTTTGCAGAAAACCTTGTAATGAGTATTTCTGAATTTAACCAGGTTCGTCATCAGATGTCAGACAGAGTTTCCTGGCAAATACTTGGAGTCTTTCTAGTTTGGTAGGACCTTTTTGGACTTTATGTTCCAGTGGCATATATGAGTAGACAGAATCCAATATCACTTCCACTCCAGGATTAGGAATTTTAGTTACTATGACTAAACTTTTTTTTTTATTTGTGTTATTTTTTTTTAAAGCAATAGGGGTTAAGTAACTTGCTCAAGGTTACACAGCCAGTTATTTCTGGGTGTGGGTGGTGCTGAGTATCTGAGCCCGGATTTGATCCAGGTCATCCTGACACTGGAGCCGGTGCTCTTACTCGCTGAGCCACCTGGCCGCCCCTAAGCAATTGGGGTTAAGTAACTTGCTCAAGGTTACACGGCCAGGTGTTTCTGGGTGGGTGCTGAGTGTCTGAATCCGGGATTCGATCTCCAGGTCTTCTCAACACTGAAGCCGGTGCTCTTACTCGCTGTGCTACCTGGCCGCCCCTATTTGTGTTATTTTTTACATTAAAAATTCTTCTAAGCAAATGCTCAGTGACAAAGTGAGCAAATGCACATTCAAACATCTTTTGAGATTGGGCATTTGTTCTTACTTTTTTTTCATTCTCTTCATATTATCCAGCAAACATGGAGCAATTAATAATTAAGGCCAAATGTACATATTTTATAACAATAGGGAAATATTTATGGAATACCTTAAAATGTAGGGAGAGACAACTCACTTTTTCAAGTCAATGAATCAGCATCAGACCCTCTATTGATAATTCAAGTTGGTTGTTATATTAGAAATACTTACTGAAGTGAGGTGATTTGACAACAGATGTAAGAACAGCTATTATCACTATTATTGATTCAATACAAAAAAAAGTTTGTATGCAGCAGTATGGGGAGAAACACTTTCCATCAATACTCTGGAAATCCATTACAGTTTTTTTAGAGTTTCCCTCAGAACGTCAGAAGTCACAGAAGGTCTAGAGGTGATGGAAACTTCCATGTGGTTCCCATGTGTCCCCAAATGGGGTAATCATCACCATCATCATCAATCAGCCATCTGTGTGTGAATGACATTCTGCCTTGTGCCCTATGACGTTAGTAAAAACAATCAGAATCCTCTACTTGGACTTCTTGGATTTTCTAGTCTGAGCTAAGAAATTCAGCATACATGCATTGCCCGTCTATTATATGTGAGGCATTCTGTTAGGTGCTTACAATACAAAGACAAAAAAAAATAGTTCCTACACTCAAAGAATTTACATTATATTAGAAAGTAAGATAACATATAAAAATATTGACATACAGTTGGTCAAATATCAAGTAAGTCCATGAATGAATGAAATGTCTAAATGAGTGTAAACTTTTATACTTCACTTGTTTTACTCAAGTGCCTCGTTGTAACATGGAGGTGGCCATAAGTTCTTTAAATCAGTAAAGCACAAGCTCTAACAGGATACCCAAACTGAAGCATTTTCAAGGATGGTCCTGGTGATAAAAAGTATATCTATCATCTGAGAATCAATCTATGTATACAAAAATACAAAAAATACAAAAATCTATGTATACAAAAGACTCATCATCAAGAGGTTAGTCTCTATATAATGATTTTTCTTTGGACATAGGAACTCAAGAAGATTGTCTACAAAGGCAAAAAGGATTTGTGATCTCCATTAGTTCAGTGTCCTCAGTATACAGAAGAAAAATCTGAAGTCCAAAGAGGCTTAGAAATTTGTCCATTGTCACACAGGTAACAAGTTTGAATCTAGATCTTTTGACTATAGAGACAAAATTCTTTCCACTGCTTCCTTCTTTAGTCATTCAAGGCTATCACAGCTCCCTGGAACTAGCCAGCTTTCTCTAACCAGTGTAACCCCACCTTAAATAGACCATCTCACAGTTACTTTGGATTCTGTCATCTCTTTAATAAAACAGAAAGATAAAAGCAGAGGAAAGAGATTTTACCAACTCTCCTGGCACCCTGGAGGAATGAATCAAGAAATTATAAAGTAATAATAATAATATCCTTAGGTTGCCTTTTTAACCTGAAAAGGGAAAGTGATGAATCAGTTACAGAATGGCAAATATGGGGTGGCTGATTAGGTGAATTTTTCCCCAAATGCAAATGAGAATATTGTTTCAACCCTGTATCACATAACCATACCTTATAGGAATTATTATATCTTCTTAAAGCCTTCCCCTAGTTTTCCTCAGAAAAGGATGATGACACGACCATTCCCCATCTAAGCCTAAACCTAAATGCCTTTTGCTTTCTGCATCAAAGCTAGGTTCATGCCTCCCACCTCCCACCTAGACCTATTTCCAAGGCTGGAAAAGACCGACACCAGCTGGGTCCAATTAAACATTTCACACCTGTCTCAGCCCAGCTGCCAAGGCCACCCACTTCCCTGCTCACAAATCAATGATTCATTCTCTCCACTACCCCCAAGGATCCTTCCAACTTTATAAAACCAAACATAGATTTCACATACAATTTTCACCAATGTAAAGGAAAGGGTCATTTCATCCCAGACAAAGATGGATGACTTGTGTATTTTGAACAGAAGAAAAGTTGTGAGGTCTACAGTATTGATGTACACATAGGTATGTGGCTATAGCACCATAATTGATTTGGATCCACATCCCTTGACAGAGTTAATAAATCTTTAATAAACCCATAGTCATCAAAACAACAACAAAAACAATGGTATAACAAAATATTTTTAGGGATTCTTTGTTGAAACAAGGTCAATAGCTCATGTTACTCACACAACCCCTGAAAAGAGGTATTGCATAAAGGTTATCACATTTCTGTTTGTTTGGTTTCCAATACCTGTTGTCATACCAACTAGAATTGAATAAAATGGCTTGTTTACTTATTTTTTTCAGCATTTTCAGTCCAGTAATCTTAAATGTGTAAGTGCCTTTATCCCCTTATTTAATTTGTGGAAGAGATCAGGTGCCAAAGAGAAAAATAAAGGACAGAATCTGAGCTTAAATTGGCTTGTCACTTTTTCAAAATAATATATATTTCATATCTATCTATCTATCTATCTATATATATATGAGTTATTAAGATATTCATGAACAAAATGAAAAAGAAAGGATTAATAAATTGAATATGCACTTTGTTAAAATTTGAAAACCAAGATATAGGTAAACCCAAGTAGGGACAAAAGAGGAAATTTAGAAAATTACAAGAGAAATATGTGAATTGGAAACAAAAAAGAATTGACAACAGATAAACATAACTAAAACTTATTTTTGAAAAGGTTTTTAGAATGCTGTATAACTTGCCTAATTAAAAAGAAGGGAAGGAATTCAAATTAACAAAATAAAAGTAAAAAGTGTTAAATCACCACATAGAAAAAAAATAAAAATCATTATCAGAACTATTATTCACAGTTATATGTCAAAACCTGATATTTCAAAAGCAAAAAGAATTATCAAGGAAAATATAAAATACCCAAATTAACTGGGCACATGAAAGTGGATTTTAGCCTATGGGAAGCAGATTTTTGTTATTATTTCTTAGCGTTCCATTTCCCAGGATCCATAGTCATAACAATATCTCTTGTTCCCAGGTATTAGATACGGGTTCTCATTATGATTCAAACATCTCTACCATACTTGCTCAGTGTTATATAAAGATAAATAATATAAACATTGGTGTTTGAATTGTAAATATCTACTGCAAATGTGCAATGAGATATAGGCATAAGGTGATATAAACTTGTGAGGCTGTTGCTGGCAATGTGCCTTCTTTGTCTGTTGCCCTATAAAGCAGGTGGGTACTGGTCAGTGAGCAGGGAACCCTTAGGGTTGAATGCATAATCTGGAATTCTGTGTGTGCCTTGACTGGCCCCCATCAAGGCTTGGGGGGAATCTGTGTTTGCTTCAACCAGCCCCCTTTGGGGCTTGGGAGAACCCTTAGGGTTGAATGCACAAGCTGTGCCTGTCTCAATTGACCCCACCAAAACATAGGGGTAGTTGCCCCCCTTTTTGCTGGTCTCTGTGAGAACAGTGACTAGGGAATGCTGTAGGAGTTGGTGGTCCCCTTATCAACAACCCTTGTGAGAAGACTAGACTAGAATAAAATAATATTATTAACCCCTGTGAAGCTTAGTGTCTTTCCTTTCTGACCAGATCAAGAGTGAATCTGTGCTAGTAGCCCTCCTGTGTGCTGTAGTGCTGTCTTACAACACAAAATAGAAATATATAGTAACCCAAACTTGGAAAAATAAATTCAACAAGTTATTAAAGAAACTATTATTTAAACAACACATTTGGCTACTTTTATAAAAGGAGGACAGCTCAGAGTCCCAGAGTCTCAGTTCAAGTTCCAACCCAACTACTTACTTACTGAAGGGCAAAACATTAACTCTCTGAGCTTCAATGTCTTCATAACTACCTCAAAACACTGTTCTGAGGCTCACATAAGATAAAAAATACTTATAAACTATAACTTGGATAAAGACACTCACGAAATCCTGAAATATTCACCACAATTCAGACAAACAAAATGTTTTTTTTTTTCTGTCAGTTATCACCTTTAACTATGCAGTACTGTTATCTCAAACTAGGAGCACCTTTTTATTTCCTTAGTAGCCCACACAATGTTCAATACACACTGTGAACTTCATATGTGCTAAATGCCTGGTGATTTCATGTTTTACCTCAGTCCTTTTCATCTAAAAGAGCTCTCTGTTCCGCCAACATAAAACATTTTTTCCTACTCCTTTAAGCCAATTCATCCCCTTCTATCCATCAGAACCAAGTTCAGAATGCACCAATTCTAGGAAGTCTTCTTAGTCAGACCCCACCTGCTTCTGATCCTTCTTCTCTGACAATCCTCCTCCCTGCTCTTCTAATTCTACATGAGCAGTCACGTACTTATTCAACATCACACTATTTTGTATGGTACAGAATATTTCAAGATATGGTAAGCATCACTATTCACTTTCATAACCTTCTATAATTTATTAAACTTGTATTAAACAAACTTTATATCATATATCTGTAATTGGTTTACTCCTATAAATTATTTAATATATTTTCATCCAAAACTCTTCCATTACCTTACCAGAGTAATACAATAGAAGTCAGGGAACCTAGGCTGAACTGCAACAGAGCCACTAACGTGTTTCCCTCTGACTAGGAAGCTCTCCCTCCTTATCTGTTCCCCATGCAATCTATAGTTTCTCTCAGATTCACCTCAAATTCCATCTCCTTCAAAAGACCTTTCCTCTCAGCTTTAGTGCTATCCCAACCAATCATCTGTTTGTAAGTATTTTGTATACATGGTATTCTCCCCAGTTCATGGTTCGTCATTTCATTCATGTTCTACTCTTTGTGACCCTATTTGGGGTTTTCTGGGGCAAAGATACTAGTGTGGTTGCTGTTTCATTCACCAATTCATTTTACAGATGGGGAAGCTGAGGTAATGAGTGACTTGCCCAGGGTGACACAGTTAGTAAGTGTCTGAGGCCAGATTTGAACTCAGGTCTTTGTGATTCCAGTCCTGGCTCAGAATCCACTGTGGAATATAGCTGCCCCAATTTCATTTCTGTCTCTCTGTTTCAGCACTGAATGCAGGGTCCTGCACATAACAGTCATTTAAATAATGATAATAATAATATCATAAATCCTTGCATATATGGAAAGTTCATTAGGACATCCCAGAACAATTAATTTCTCCTCTCACCAAGTCCCAATGATGAAATCTTAAGCAAGGGCAGATAATACACATTAAAGTGAAAAGATGTGCCTATACTCTGCTTCCCCTTTACAAAGTGAGAAGTTAATAGATAAATAGCTTGACATAGACTGGTTGAATACTCACTACTTCCCGCAGTGGCCTATACAAAAGCAAGCTTCCCCACTCCCAGAGAGAGAAAAGACAGGAGAATGCAAAAGTTATAACCTCTAGAACTTGAGAATATGTAGGTAGAAGTCAGATTTTAAAAGACCTTTGCCCTTCCCCTTGTGCCTCTACCACAAGCCAGAAGGGGAGAATGTTCTCTCCCACCTCCCATCAGCCATTGTGTTTTCCATCAGAACTACTCAATACAATATGCAGCAAGAAGTAGACTTGGGGAATCCAAGAGAGTAAATGGAGACAATTCTGAGGAAAGCATCCTCATGGCAGCTGAGAAGAGAGCCAACTATGGATTCAAGAGACAATTAATACTGGTAATCAGGAGTTGAGTTTTGGAAAGGAGCAGGTTCAGAGACCCAGGCTGGAGGATGCTGTTAGGTAGGCAAGGTTACGTAAGGGGAGGTTGTAGTAACATGATCACTCCACAACAAGAGATAGGATATTGTATCCCTGTAGCACTGGTAGCATGGGTTTCCTCGGCTACATATGTTTCCTACAAGTATTCCTCATTACCAGTTTACTATGTGCATGTGTCAAATATTATCACTAACGTTGTGTATATTTGTGGGATAATGTGTTCAAGGTTTATGGGGTGGGGGATGTTTTGTAGATAATGGTCTTAATATGTCATCTCAGTCAGTGCCTTTTCTTTGAGTCCTTCATGTCTCCTGAATGACTGTTAAGGGAAAGTGCACTGACTGGGACATGTGAGCCTTAGTTTTAAGAGAAACCACCCACAGGGGACTCTAGAATCTCTAAGAGTAGCAGAGATCTCAGAGGAGATAATGCTGAAAGAATGCTACAAAGAACTTTGTAAGTTTTATGCATATGGTTTGCTTGTTTTTCCTTTGGCTATGGCAGTTAATTTATGATAAAATCACTCACTTTCCAATTGCTACTAAATGTAGGAAGTAATGTGGACAGGAGAATCTGATCAGTTCTCTTTAATTATTTTCTGCAAACCCCAAAGTAACCCTAACTTATTTGGAAATTGGAGTATGGCACCAAGACATTCTCTGCATCTTAGATTTCCTGCAGAAAACAATGCTCCCGATGAGCATAGCAGAACCAGGCACACTGTGTATGTTCAAGAGTCTACTTGAATGAATTAAACTGCAGCAAAAAATAAATAAATAAACCTAGATGATCACAGGATGTAAAAGAAGCATAGATTTAGAGCTGGAAGGGTCTTTAGAGATGATCAAGAACAACTATTTCCTTTTACCTAGGAGGAAATCGGGGCACAGAGATTTTAAATGACTTGACCATGGTGGGGGCTCATGGATAATAATTTTCAGGGTGCAGACCCATTGAGTACCTGTGAACTTGGGATAATAGTTGCCTACCTTGCCCTTCCTAACCAACCTGCAGAAGGGGGGCAGGGGAGGAGGAATATTATAGAAGTGGTGCTATATTTCATAACTAATGGTTAACTGCATGACCTTAGATGAGTCCCCTTCTTGTTTCTATTTCCCTATCTGTAAAATAATTGGTTAACTGGAATATCCTTCATGGCACTTTAAATTCTAAAAAGCCAAGACTCTGTCCTAGAAAACCAACAGGCCTTATCTAATACCTTAAAATCTTTTTTTGAATATTTTTTTTAGGTGGTGAGACCAGAAGTTGACATAGTATTGAAGATAATATGGACTTAGACTGAATAAGGGTAATTATTTTTTGGCTTTGTTTCAATACTCCTCAGGTTAATGAATAACATTTTGTTGGTCTTTTTGCTTGTTACAAATTGATAGCATCTACAAAGAAAAGCCTTACAATGTCTCCTAGATCACCTTTTTGGGGTAATAACTGATAGTTCCGAACTGAACTAGGTGGCTAGGTAGCATTATGGATAGTGCAGGACCTGGCGTCAGGAAGACCTGAGTTTGAATCCTGTTTCAAATATTTTGTTGCTGAGAGAACCAGAGCAAATAATTTCATCTCCCTTAACCTCAGCTTCCCCATCTATTAAAATGACAATAAATATCTCAGAGGGTTGTAATGTAGATCAAATGAGCTCCCACATAAAGGAGCTTTGCAAACTTTAAAGCTCTGTCCAAATGCGAGCTATTTTTATTATTCTAACCCCACAAATGTAGTTTCCAATATTTGTCTCTAAGTGCATACTGGGCTCTATCATAGACAGCTCTTCCTGTAATTTATCCCCTTTGTCTTGACCTTTTCTTATACAGAAAAACTCTGTGTCATTTATAAGCTTAGTGGCAACTGACAAAAAGTGACCTGACTTCCATCCTGGGGTGCTGACTTTGAGGAGGGTGGAGCTGGTACTTCCTCTTTACTTGTCAGTCCTTCAGGCTAGACTCTGGGGAACAGTCTCTCTTCCAACAGATTAGTGCCTTCTAATTTTGAGACACTTATATGCACATATGTACATGTGTATGTATTATATGCGAGTACACATATGTGCATGTAATTTTTACCTTTAACACATATGATTTAATCACACTTTTGTCAATATGTGAGTCTCTCCCCTTGCCCCACCTCCTCAATTCAACATCTGCATGAGTAGTCAGACTTAGACTGGGTCATGACCAACTTACCACTCCCTCCCTCTCACACCATTAAATGAAATTTAATGTACAAGAATTCCTAGCTATGCTTCTGTCTAAGAGCAATGGAGAAATATTCTTTATTCCCCCATTTCTACTTCAGAGTATTACTTTGGCAAAACACTCGTTTTCCCATATGAATTCAGACTAGCAACTTGTCTGGAGCATTTAAAATACGCAGAACAACATCCTCAGAGAATGCTACATAACCACATCCCAACTTTCAGTCTCCTCGAAATAACTTGGGGGATTCAGTTGTGCAAATTGGCTTGCCTTCTTTCTCTCAATCCTATTAAATCCCGGCACCAAATAAAATAGTAACAACTTGCTTTTCAGTGAAGTTATTTGATGCTGTATTTTATATCTATGGTGACTTCTCTCTATGTTTTATTTATTTTTGTACTAAGCAATTTAATATTGTGAAGACTGCTTTATAAGTCAATATATCACATCTTTGACTGAGCAAAATAACAAAATGCTACATTGATATTGTACATATATATATATATGTATGTGTATATGTATATGTATATATATACACAAACATATACAAATATTGATTAATGTTTTAGTTCTTTCCCTAAGAATGATTAGAAAATTTTCCTGCAGTGACTCTATTTCTGCTTGTCACTAAATAATATTAATAAAACATTCTCCTTGCAAGAAGCACCATGACATAGTGGACAGGGAAGCCTGTTTTAGCAAGAAGTCTTACACTTAGGTTCTGACATACAGACTTACACAGACATCCACACAAACACATATACATACACATCCACATAAAAACTGGAGGGATAGAGCACAGCCCCATAATTTCATAGAAAATGACTATTCCTCGTGTGGAAAATCCCTTTAACTATTCAGACTAGTCACTCATTTGTAATTCATTAAAGTGGCCTGAGGCACCAAAAGCTTGAGCAACTTGTTCATGGCCAATCAGCATGTGTCAGTCAGAGGCAGAACCCAAATATGAGACTTCTTGCTAAAGCAAGTTCCTTTCTCCACTATGCCTTGATACTTCTTGCAAGAAGAATTTCTTATTAATAGTATGCATTAAGAATCGGAAATAGAATCACTAAAGGAAAATTTTTGAGTCAGGAAAAGAGCTAAAATATTAATTAAACATAAACTTCCAATTTACTAGCCCATAACCTTTAGTGAAAACAAAGAAGTAAAATGCAAAAGAGTAATACTTTCAGAGATTCCACAACTGGGGTGGGAATGATTGCCTATAAAATAAGAGATAAATAGCCCCAAGGTTGGCCACCAAAGTGTTACAACACAACTGCGGCACTTTCCAATGCTAAGCCTAGAAGATGAGTTCATTCTCACTAGGAGACATTCTTATATCTACTTATTAAATTTTAATTCTTAAGGCATATGTGACCTACCCACATTTTTCTTTATATAAAAGTTTTTCCCACTGTCCCTGACTTGACGCTTTTTTTTCTTTCAAGCTGTGTCTTACCCAGTATTGGCCCTGAGGTAAATTATCAAGCAGATAGAGTGAATCATTGGATCCTTTTTGCCTTGACTTTATCACTGTTTCCCTCTCATTTCCAGATGCCCATGAAATTCATGCTGCCTCCTGGGTTACCCACTATTATCCAATGTGCAGCACTCATGCCTTGCCCTTTTCCAAAGGGCTGGGTGCTACAGTACTCTCATTACCCTTTATAAAGAAAAATTATGTGGGCAAAATCTCATTCCCACAGTGTGCTGCTGTCAGCCAGGTAACTGTTAAGTTAATTGGATGATTGCTTGTTTAATATGTTCGTAGAATCATTGATTAAGACATGTAAGGGACATAGAGGTTGTCTAACCCAACCCTCCTAATTTTACAGCTGAACAAGCAGACCTAGAGATGTTAAGGGACTTGCTCAAGGTAGTATGTTACATATGGGAGATTTATTGGATAATGGATTGGATTAGATGGCCTCTGAGGTCCCTTCTAACCTTTAGACTGCAATAACTGTAGCTCCCTGTCAATGTATTTAAGAGTGGGGAATGGGGGGGAAGGGGGAGGGCAGCTAAGTGAGCCAGTGAATAGAGCACCAACCCTGGAGTCAGGAGGACCTGAGTCCAAATCAGGCCTCAGACACTTAACACTTACTAGCTGTGTGACCTTGGGCAAGTCACTTAACCCCAATTGCCCTGCCTTCCCCCCTCTAAAAAGCAAAAATTATAATAATAACTCTAGTGGTGATTATGTTTTGGATTTATATAGCATTCTGAGGTTTGAAAAGCACTTTATTCATGTTAATCACATTTGATCTCCACAACAACCTTTTGAAGTATATGGTATTATTTTGCTCATTTTACAAATAAGTAAACTAAGGTTGACAAAGGTTAAATGGCACTGTACCACATTGCTGCCATGAAAGAATAATCCTTTTCAGGCATTAAAACATTTCTGGGATACACACAGACAAATAATAGTAACTTGTATTATCAGTGTCCATAATTTCAAAGCTTTTAAACTAATCTGAAATTTATTCATCACAACAGTATCTATGTCCATTTGAATAATAATAGTACATACATTTGTAAGACTCCTTTTTTTTTTTCCTTAGAAAGGAAACAGCTTAGAAGTTGCTGTTTTTGTTCTTTGTATCAACAATAATTTCAAGATAAGAAATGGAATAAAAGATGACATTGAATAGATGTATCACCAGGAAAGGTCACTAGGTGTCATCTAAAAGCATGGATCAGAATCAGTCAATTCATCTAGTCAAGAGTTGAGAAAGGACAGACTAGATATGAGAAGGAAAGGAAGGTTCATGAGTGTGACTTCTTCGGGGCAAAAAGAAGTATAGTGGGGCAGTTAGGTGGTTCAGTGAATAGAGCACCAGCCTTGGAGTCAGGAGGATCTGAGTTCAAATCCAGCCTCAGAGATGTAACACAAAGGCTAGCCCTGTGACCCTGGGCAAGTCACTTAACCCCAATTGCCCTCCAAAAAGCAAAAAAAAAAAAAAAAAAGTGTAGCTCCCAAGTTTCACAAGGGCCTCAATCCCTGGAGCCTAGCTGAGCTCAGGGGAATTTCATCATGACTCCAGGAAGGAAGAAAGGCATTTCCATTCAATCCTAGGTTATGAATTACTCCTTTAGCATATGTGGTTTATAAGCCTGAGCCCTTTTTTCAATGGAGTCTATGTACCTATGGGAGAAAGTGTTTCAGATTTGGGGGGGGAGGTTTGAAGGGAAGCATGGAAAATGGAGATGTTTTACAGCAACTCTTCCCTTACTAAAAAAAAAAAATCAGTTCTGGCTAGCTAGTTGATACTCATCAGGTAAGCAATAGGAAACGCATCACTGGGAATTTGTAAGCAGTAGTGTTAGAAATCACACCTCCAGGCCCTCAAGGCTTTCCCTAGAGTATGTCCCTCTAGTACCCAGGCTACCACTATGAGTAAGAGTTGGGAAAATGAGCCTTGATGAAAGTGCCACATAGATCTGCAATCTCCCCATAAGAGAGGTTATAGACAGGCCCCATTAAAAATCTATCATATAGGCTTTCTTGAAATGAAAATCTATTGTTCCGTATTTTGAATCCTTTCTTATGTTCTGCTATGCAGACGACATGCTTTTTTTTTCTTTCTAACTGTGTATTGAAGTTTATGATATGTTTCTGTTTCTTTTCTCTAGTCTGTATTAGCATTTTGGTGTTTGAGTCTGAAAAAAAGATTTTGGAAAAATAAATAAATAAGGAAAAAAATTGAAGTATTACAGAAGGCATGCTTTCTTATTTCTAGATTTACATATGGATTCACAGACCCCTTGTAATAACTCCCAGATTCCCTCTACCAATATAGATGGAAATCCCTCTGTATGTAGCAGATGACTTTGGGTTGTCATGGAGTAGATAGAGTGCTAGATGGACAGCCAAGATGGGAGTCGAGATCCAGCCTCAAACACTAATCAGCTAGCTGTGTGACCCGGGCAAGTCTCTTACCTTCTATCTGACTCAGTTTCCTCATCTATAAAATGGGGATTATAATAGCACCTACCTCCCAGGACTGTTATGAAGATGAAGTGAGATAATATTTGTAAAGTATTTGGAAAATGTAAAGTTAGCCATTATTATTATTATTTTAAACTATAACCCAGTAGCCAACCTTCTTCGTTGACTCTTAGATGATAAAATCTCATTCTATTACCAGACTCATACTCAAAGTCTTTTCAGCATTTAGTACCTACCAGAACCTGGGTGCTACCAATATAACTTTTTTTTTTGGCGGGGGGGTAGGGATACAGAGGGGGGAAGGCAGTGCAATTAGGATTAAGTGACTTGCCCAGGGTCACAACGCTAGTAAGTGTTAAGTATCTGAGGCCGAATTTGAACTCAGGTCCTCCTAACTCCAGGGCTGGTGCTCTATTCACTGTGCCACCCAGCCACCCCTAACATAACTTTCAAGAACTCAGAGTCACCCTAATGCAATCGTGTGTAGAACATGGAAATAAAACTTAATCAAAGGATATTAACAATACAGCTACTATCATGTAAGGGTCTCTGAAATATGCTGACATTAAAAAAGGTTCTTCATGTATTATAGTGGATAACCTCTTACATCCTTTCCAACTCTAAATCTCCATGATTTTAAGAATTCATTGAACACCGAGAATGAGTTCAGAAAGAAAGGTATCATTAGTAACATGGATACAGGGCCTGCTTTGGAGTCAGTATACTTTGCTTCAAGTGTTGTTTCTGATATACATCGCTTTTGAACTATTACAGAGTTTCTTGCTATAGTTCCTTGATCCCTGCTAAGTCTGCAGAAGATTTCTTTTGATCAGGGAAGTTGGGTTGTTTTTCATTCATAATATAGTGCATATTCATCTTGTTCTGTCCTATCTTTGAGTGGGTTTTTTTTAATTCAGTCTTTCCTTGGTCTTTGGTTTTACCGTGTTTCCCCGATAATAAGACACTGTCTTATTATTTTTTTTGGATAGAAAAACACCAGAGGGCTTATTTTCAGAGGAGGGCTTATTTTAATGAACATTGACAGCAATGACATGTGACTCCTCTACAATTGCTTTCTTGTACTCAACAGTATAGCTCTTCCTTTTTGTACTCATGTCTGGGGGTCAAAACAGACAGAATAATAAAATTATGACCATCAGTCTTTCTTTTCACTCCATCATGCCCCCTGAGTTCTTCTTTTTTCCTCCATCATGCCCTTTTTATCCTCCATCATGCCCCCTCACTCCTGCTTACATACCGGGTTTTTATGTTGTCCTGCCTCAGCTCTCCTCCGCGGTACTGCTCTCAATGGCGCCAGCAAGCAAATCACTGGGAAAGAACAGGATGACGCGCTCACTGCTGCAGCTCTGATTGGATGCAGCTCGGAGCGCGGCATGCGTTTCACCTGGGCGGGGGGTGGGACGGTGCATACAGAGGGTACCGTAATGTAGCGTGTAGCGCAGGGGATCACCTTCACTACAGTAGCAGTCTCAATAGGGCTTATTTTGGGGGGAGGGCTTATTTTAGAGGAATCTTACACAGTAAGGGGAGGGCTTATTTTCGGGATAGGTCTTATTATCGGGGAAACACGGTATCTGCTTGAGAACTATGTATATGCTCAAGCTTTCTCCCTTGAACTTTTAGTCTTTCCATCTTTCTCTTTTATTCTTTCTGTGAGTTTGGGTAAACCACTTAACCTCTCGGTGATCCCAGGCAACTAACTCTATTAGACAAGAACTTTCTGACCACTTGCTGATCTGGGTTGACTGAGGAAGTTTCCATACTGGGAGGTCTGCAAAAGTCACTAGTCTAGACAAACAAATAAACAAACAAAAAATAATGCTCTGGGAAGGTAGGGAGAGTGCAAAAAAAAAAGAAAGCAAATGCCTTATTAGAACATATAAGGCTATCAGCTGAGAGAGAAAGCAAAAAGGGAAAAATGGCACGGTAGAGGAAAAGGCAAGTTACATGATGGTCTGAAAAATGTTCAAGTTCTTTACAGAAACATTCTACTTATTTTCTAACAGGAACTAGGTGGTACATGCTGGACCTGGAGTCATAAAAACTCCTATACATGAGTTCAAATCTGGTCTCAGACACTTACTAGCTGTATGACTCTGGGCAAGTCTGTTAATTATATTTGCCTCAGTTTCCTCATCTGTAAAATCAACTGGAGAAATGTCAAACCACACCCGTATCTTTGCTAAGAAAGCCCCAAATGGGTTCACAATGAGTCAGATGCAACTGAAACAATTCAACAATAAATTACAAACAACTTCTTCTGGTATAAACTTCTTTTCAAGTTTGCTATGCCCCCTCCAACCCTTCTCCAAGAAAGAGAATGGGAAATAAGTTACACTGATGGTTCCTGAAGAGGAAAATTCCCTTAATTCCTGTTTTTGTATGTGGATGAATAAGTCAAGATATGAATGTTAAACTAGAGTGTAGTTGTTTTGCTTTGTTTTGATGGGAAGGGGGACTCCTGGGAGAAAGAGAGGAAAGAAGGGATTAGGGCAGAGATCAGCAGAATAAGCCTATGCAGAAGCTTATGTTTAGCTCAAAGGAACATTGTTCTGCTCCTTTCTGCCAATGATAGCTGCTTGACAATCATCAGATTCATGGCATCACTAACAGATGAAAGCAAAATTTCAATCTGTGTCCAAGTCCAAAGGACCAGATCACCTTGGAGGAGCCAGATAATCCCCTCATTAAATAGTACCATTGAAACAAAGAAATAAACATAAACACCTTTGGTTTCCAATATAACTTGGGGAAAATGGAGAAAAGAAAGGAATCACTTAAATGAATAATGCAAAATAGATCACAGGAAAAGTAACCTAAAAACAACCTACCCATGCCCAACCTGGCTTGTTTTCAAATTTCAGGAGGGATTTAAATATAAAATATGTTAAAAAAAAAAATAGAGGTAGCTGATGACTCAGTGGATACAACTCTTGAATTAGAGTCAAAAAGACCTTAACTAGTCTGATCCTGTTCTAGTCACTTTACCTCAATTTCCTTATATGTGAAACTACATCTACCTCAAAGGGCTGATGTGAAGATTAAATGAAATAATATTTGTAAGAAAATAATTTGTACAGTGCCTGAAACATAGTATGCACTCTGTAAATGTGTATTCCTTCCCTCTTTCTGAGATAAAATAAAACAAACACTATTATCAGCTTTAAATGATCCTTTGGTAAAGAAGGAACACTTTAATTCAGTGGACTGAGGGGGGGGGAGATTCTATATAACACTGAGAGAAATGTAGCAACTTTATTTTCTCTGGCTTTAAAAAAAAAAGCCTTTCTCAAATTTTCTCTCTCTTTCTTTAATCCTGTATTTTTTCTTAGGAAGGCATAATGTTCCTAATGAGGTGGATTTAAAATCAGCAACCTTAAAAACTAAAACATCATTGAATTTAATGCAGTAGTTTTATTGAGTATATTTGAATACTTGGTATCTTTTCATTGGCCAGTATCTTCAGTTGACCTGACAGGCACATTTCAGTTTCCTTTAACTAACTTGCAATGCCTCTGTCATTGTACTCAAATTGAACCCTCTCCCTAAGTCTAAGGATCCCTGATAGCTAGAGAATGTCTTTCTCCTCCTCCCCATGCCCCTACCACTGCCCCATTGACCATAATACAAAGGGGTAATTATGCCTGGAATCCAAAAGACTGGATTACAGGGTGGCACAAATCAGTTCCACCTCATTGTGATCAACATAAAGTAGCCTCTCAACCTGTTCCTTTTGGAATAATTACTCAGTTCAAATAATGCTCTCAGTAACAATGAGGTGTTGGCTGAAAGGTGCTAGACCGAAGAATTAAATATAATTGACTTAAAGTCCTATAAGGTCCTTAAAAAATAGCCTTGGTACAATTCTTTATCTTTTACTATTTTTTTTTTGGAACCACTATCTGTTTACTGTGTTCCACATGACAAATGAAAACTGAGGAAGTTGGCATTTAAGTCACTGTTTTTCATGTTACTTTTACAGGAGATTTATAGAGGGGGTCTAAAACATTCTGGTCCTTGATCATATGCTGTACTTTGCCATTCTCTAGTCATTTATAAAATTAAAAAAAAAAGTTCTTACTAAATTGGGAGCTATGTATTTCTAACCAATTTGGCTCAGCTCCTAACTGTGGCACAGTGGGCAGAACACTGGCCTTGGAATCAGAAAGTCATGAATTTAAATCTAGCCTCAGACACTTATTAAGCTAGGTGACTGTAGCAGCAAGCACCCTGGAGTCCCTAGGGTGGCTGCTCACACAGGTTATTGGATCTGCTTTGTTAAAGGAAAGCAACTCAAAATGGCTTAACAAGCTTACTTTAATCAGTCAGACATATATCATTTACCTTGTTCAGGGAAAAAGTCAGCACCCTGAACTTCAAAGTATACAGGCAGAATTATCAAGACAGAAACAGATCAAGTAGACAGCTTTCCACACTGTCCAGCCATTACATCCATACCCAGTCAACATCTGGGTTTCCACATCTGGGTTTTTCAAAGCCAGGGGACTCTCAACAACGGCTTCCCAGAATTCAGATCAAATCACAGAACACTTCTCAAAGTGAGTCCCAAAACAAAGCTACACATCAGGGCCTATGTAGCCTTCTCCTGGCTCAGAGAATGTAACAACCTTTTGGACCCACTGGCCAATCAAAAAGTATCTACTGAAAAACAAACCTCCCACCCTAGGCTTCAGGTGCACTTCAGCCTAGGGGCAGGGAAGATCTTCCAAATTTGCATTCCCATTACAGTGACCCTGGGAAAGTCATTTAGCCTTTTTTGCCTCAGTTTCCTTATCTGTAAAATGAGCTAGAGAAGGAAATGGCCAACTAAGAAAACCCCAAATGGGGTCCTGAAGAGACAGACAGGACTCAACAGGGACTTCCCCAGTCAGAATCTAAACTCCTGCAGGGACTGCCTTTTGTTGTTATTGATGGTATTTATTTTGCACCTTTCCTATCAATTATTAAATTCTTAATAAATGCTTTACCTAAACTAAGCTAAACTTCACTAAGGATTTATTCCCTGCAGCACCTTGTTTGTTTGTGTTCAGTCCTGTTCTATTCCTCAACACTCCTGAACCATACTGTCCATAGGGTTTTCTTGGCAAAGATACTATGGTGGTTTGCCATTTCCTTTTCCAGTGGATTAAGGCAAACAGAGGTTAAGTGACTTGCCTAGGGTCACACAACTAGTGTCTGAGACTAGATTTTGAACTCAGGTCTTTCTGACTCCAGGACCAGTGCTCTTTCTGCTGAACCTCCCCTACCTCTTAGCACCTAATTTAGGGTCAATAATTGAGGTCAACCATGAGGGCATGCTGCTATTTAGAAATTCAGGAAGGTTCCTCTAATTCTAAAAGCAACTATCAACAAGGCAGATTGAAATCTACTCTATAACTAGTTAAACATCCAGGAGAAAGTTAACTAACTAAACTATTGTTAGTCATTAACACCTTGCTGTGAATTAGTTGATCTGATACTTTCCATTTGACTGTTGGAGAGAAAAGGAAGGAAGGTGAGTTAAGAAGGATTTAGAAATTGAAGAAGAAGCAAATAGGACCCGGTATAATGAAATGCTTCAGTGGAGGAAGGGGAGAGGGCCCAATAAATGGGGATAAGGAAAATCTTGAGGGTCAAGAAAATGAAGTAATATTCCAAGGAGGTAGAGAAATGCAGATCAGAGAGGCTATAAGTCACTACAGGCAAAATTCCCTTCAGTTTTGTCTTAAATTTTGGGTGTTTGATGGACACCTTTAGAAGTCTGGTGAAGCCTATGAACTCATGATAAGATTTTCTAATGCACAAAATAAAATACATAGGATTACCAAGAAAAATAATGGCAAGAACAAAGGAAAGCAATTATATTAAAATATAGTTATTTTTAAAAATTAAGTTCAAAAATCCCAGTATAAGATTACCTGATCTAGAGCCCAATTCCTCATTTAAATGAATAAAAATTAGATGACCAGAATAAATGCTATTATAAGGGAAGGGAGGAGGTGTAACCAATATAGGCTTTTAAATAATGTCCTTTATCTAATTTTTAAAAAGGAACCACAGCTCCCTGGCACCCTTTACAAATTTCATGATCTTCTATCGAGAAATTAAAATGTGTGCTGACTTTCATCAAAATAGAAATTCAACTGTTTCTCAGACTCCTCCCCCTGAAGTGAATATAGTTTAGAGCTTAACATAAACAAGAATGTTATTATTTTAGGTGGCACATACGTAAAGACAAAGGAAAAAATTATGAAGGCATAATGAAATATCTGGAATCAATATGACATCTTCCCATAAGATAATGATGTGGTAAATTCTGTCAGTCCAGTGGAAATCTTGGCATTTATTGAAGGTTAGATCGTATTAAATAACTATTTGCTGAAAGTCATTTTACAGTGTCCCCGGTTTACTCCATCGCCCGGGGAGTAAGAATTTGAATCTAAATGTGATCCCCAAATCCAGGTCTCTTTTCTGTCAGGATTACACACTATGAGCTCTCTCAAAAATTCATATATTCATGCAGTTAAATTGTATCTCATCAAAAAAGGCTAAGGGAGCTCAAGCACTCCTTGGGGGGTGTACATTCTGGAAGCCAAAAGGTTAGAGGAACCATCTGAGAGAGAGAAAGAGAGAGATTTCTAATCACACAACAATGTAGGCAGAACGTCCCACAATGAATTTACTTGGAATGCTTGCTTAGAGCTGAAAGATAAAAGTGTTGCCTTTCTCAGACTGAGGATCCTTGAGTCACAGAGAGTTAGCCCAATACCCACAATGAATTATTTGTTATCTTAACTTTGGGATAAATTTATTAAAAATTATTTATTAAATTTATAAAAGTATAGTTATATTAGGGCAGTGCACTGACTTAACTTGACTACTCAAGGCACTTAATCCATATTTACCCATATTTGCCTATTTTGATTTCATTAATTGGTCAATTCAGTCTAGTGTTAAGTCATTGTTCTGTGCTGAGTGACTGACTACAAGCATTAAAGCAGAGTAGGCATAGACTGTGTAGACAGGGCCTTAGAAGAATATGACTGAATCAATTTGGCAAATGAACAAATTAATTGACCAAATATTCACATCATGCTATCTCCTTAGAATTTTCTGGTCATCAGAATGGTAGAGTACAGTGTAATCACTCAGGTTATTGCAAAATCAATCTGGTAAAATCATTTTATGAAGCTTAATGAATCCCTAACTAGAGTAGCTAATTGCTGACCAACAATATACTGAATCATCATAAAGCCAGCATTTCAATCACATACCTGTAAAAGGTCCACATCTTTTAAATGCATGTTCTAATGGAAAGAACTTTTGACTTGTAGCCACACAGCTGGGTCTCAGTTTTGATACAAGGCCCTATAAAGATAGTTGTCATTTCATTTCCCTCAGCCTTTTTCCTTTTCTGTAAAATGGGGACAATCATATTTTAACCACTTTCTTCAAAGGGTTGCTGTGTGGAAAATGTGTTTCAAAAACCATGAGTATATATATATATATATATGTGTGTGTGTGTGTGTGTATGTATATACTCATATATATGTATATATACTCATATATGTATATAAATACACATGCATATAAACCATTCGTATATAATATTATATACACAAATGTTTACTTATATACAGAGATATATGCATTTGTATACATGTACATATATGAGATATACACACATATCATATATTTGTGCACCATGGTATAATAAATAAGGATCTAGATAAGAATCTGGAACATCTAGATAGGTTCAGCTACCAATCTAATACATAATGACTCCCATGACCCTGAGAAGTCACTTAATCTCTTAGTGCCTCAGATAACTCTCTAAGACCATACATTAAAAAGGAGGTACCAACCTACATCATTAAGTAAGATTTTCTTACCAGGAGGTCTCTACACCAAAGAAATCACATCTTTTTTTAAAAGATAATTATGTCTACATACATATATTTTATGGGTACACACAATACAATCAGACACATGTACACATGTGTGTATGAGTGTAAATGCATGTTTATGTATATACACTCTCTATGTACATAGAGCTATACATCCCTGTATATATATATATATATGTATGTGTGTATACATACACACATATATTCAATTCAACTCTGTATGTGTATGTCCAGATCTATGATTTCTTTGGCACAGATCATTCCTTAAATGGGAACTCCCTTCACCAATGCAGACTGGCAACTCGTCTATACCATAATTTAAGTTGCTTGGAGTACTGAAGAGGTTAATTAACTTATTCACTTTTTTATTATTAAGTAACACACTCATGCACTAGTTTCTAAGATACTCGAAAACAGGCCTTTTTTGCCTCCAAGTTCGGCCCTCTATCGGCCATGCCACATTCCCACAAGGTGCTATATAAATGTAAGTTATCGTTATTTTGTATGGTGCCTAAAAAAAAACCATATAAAATGATGAGAAGCAAGTTCACTAGGAAATATATCTTAGCAGTCACACATCTCTTAGTTTAGTCACACACAATGAAATGTGTGCTTTTGGGTACAAACTGGAGCTAACAGAATTTACTTTCTTGACAAAAAAAAATTACCAGTGCCCTCTGTAGCAGTATAGGGGTGGTCTTCTGCAGTAACGCAAGAAAAGACAAATTGGCCAGCAGGAAATATGGCTTGTTGTGATAAAAGGGTCCTGCATGTGGATTTCATAAGAGATTTACACAGCAATTTATTGTCAAAGAGATAACAGCATGTAAATTTCCAAGAATCAACCCAATGTCACAGGAAAATCGCACCCCAGAGGCCCAGACATTCTAGGCAGGACCACAGCAGCTGAATCATAAAGCCTCTTTATAGAGCAATAATTCTCAGCCTTGCTGCATAGAAAAGCATCTTCATCAACAAATAAAGGTTTCAGAGAGTCACAAAGGCACCTCGTTGTTATTAGGGTAGGTAGGATTGAGGGTTGGGTTTTGTGTTGTTTTGTTTTAGCAAGCTTGGTATTAAGCTGCCACCTCAAGCTCATCTAATCTGATTATGGGGGTACCATGGACCATGGAATAGTATGGATACAATGAACCATAGGACAACACACCACGTAAATATGTGTTTATTTCCTTTTCCCCTTCTTTGAAAACTTGATGGATAAGCATGGATAAACATTCAGCAGGATTATTAGGTTTTCCATCACAGTGGTTTTCAGACAGTGGCCCTTGGCTTAAGTTAGCCCCAAGGTTCTACAGTGTTGGCTGGTACAAAATGCTGTCACGAAATTGTAAATGTGTGTGGATTTTAAAAAGTTTTTTTTTTCTACTTTCCACTTGAATACTCATTCAAATGAACAGGGAGTAGTAGAAAGTGTGCTGGATTTTGAATCCCAGTGCCTGGATTCAAATTCCAGCTTTGCTTTTTTGCTACCTGTGTCACCTTGAATAAGTCACTTAAGTTTTCTCACATGTAAAATTCAAGTATTGGACTGGATAATCTCTAAGGTTCTGATTCTACAATTTCTATGAACCCATAAAACATTAATCACAACAATTCAACTCAATAAGTATTTATAAAATATATACTATGTGCAAAGCATTTACATTGGGGCTGGGAACAGAAAGATTTAGGAGAGGAGAAGATGAAGGAGACAAAGACAAAGAAGGAGGAGGAGTAGGAAGAGAAAAAGAAACAGTCCCTGATTTCACAGAGCTTACATTCTGCTGATGTTAAGGGTAGATGTCTAATAATGTGTGTAAAGATAAATATTAGACATTATATAAAAAATAAATACATTTATGTTAGGAAGAAGGTTCTAGCACCTGGGAGGACATAGACCCCATGTAAGAGACTTCCATTACCTGAGCCTTAAAGAAGACTAGAGATTCTATGAGGAAAAAGAGGGGAGAGGGGTGCACACTAGGCAAGAGGAGACAGCCTGTGCAAAGAAAGACAGAAATTTCTTATCTTTTTTTTAAGAAGGAATAAAAAATTGTACATAATAGATTTGCAGTTTCATGTACAATCATCTTTTTTTTAATTGTACTATGTTATGGAAGTGCTTGTTTTAGTCCATAAATTAAAAATAAAATAAATTAAAACTTCAAAAGAAAAAAGACATGTAGAATGAAGATCAAATGTTGTGTTCAGGGAACAGCAAGTGGGCCAAATTAAGTCATTTAGTTGGTGAGGTTACTGAGACCTAGAAAGGAAGTGACTTGCCCAAGGTCACACACAAAAAAGCATTTGGCAGAGCTGGGAATTTGTCAGGTCTTCTGACTCCAAAACCAGTGCTGTTTAGACTAACTACATTATGATTCAAGCAACAAACAAGCCTTTCTCTTGGGAACAGGAAATGTTGGTACCCTCCTGGACTTCTATAAGTTCCATCAGTAATCTAAATACTGCAGCAATGTCAATGTAAAAGACATGAGGGGAGAAAAAAAGACATGAGGGAATATACCGGTATGAGATATAAGTGATGCTGACCTGAACTCTACAAATGGAAAGACCCCAACCAGAGAAAAATGTTCCCACTGTGTCTTTGCCAGGGGTAAATCAACAGCAAACTGGGTGGGAGAGATGGCAACAATCTCTCCTCCACCACACCCCCACTTCCACTTCACCCTACCTTTTTCAAGAGAGGGCTATTCATCCTGAACTTGGAAAGCTTAGTCACAGAAAAATCTGAGCGCAAAAAGAAGTGGTTGTTGTTTTTGATTTTTTCTCCCTTTGCCCCCTGGAGGGTACACAGCTGTCCCAGGAGTTGCTAAAGAAGAAGCCCCATCATTTGAGCTCTAGTCCTGGGTTTGTTACGGTCTTGCTGTGTGCCTTGAGCAAATATCTTAATTAACCTTTGTGTATGTCTTCTTTCATCTGGAAAACAGGAACTCTAATGTTTATCAGCCTCCCAGAAATGTGGTGCTTGCCAGTTGGTATTTACAAAAGGATTTGGTATCCTTTAATTGAATCCTGATAAATAGGTGTAAAGTAGTTATGTATCATTACTGTCTTTCCTAGTGGCTGCTTGGGAAGATAGACAAGGTCCTTCTTTTACTCTTTGTTTTTATATATCAGGCAGACATGGAGAGTATAACCCACCTTCCTCTGACTAGTTTCCAAATGACTATGCTGGGCATTGAATTCATGGAAGATGCAGGATATGTTAACCAAAATGGAGTTTAGCAAGTACTTAATTAAACACACCCTGGTCTCAAGGAAGATGTTCAGGACAAGGAGGTAGAAGGATTTTATTCTACATCCAGTAACTCAAACATAACATGTGACTGACTGAGCAAACCACAGCCTCCCTCACTGCATTTAATCACCTGTAAAAAAAGTACATAATCACATTTGCACTTAACTCCACTTGCTATAAGATTCACATAATGTTCACCTGAAGTCAGGAAGGCTTGATTTCAAATCCAGCCTCAGACACTTGCTAGTTGTGTGACCCTAGGCAAGTCACTTAACCAATGTCTGCCTCTGTTTCCTCAACTATAAAGTAGGGATGATAATAGAACCTACCTCCTAGGGTAAATAACCACAAAAAAAGGCAGGCAATATCAGAAAAAAAAATTACATATGAGCTCTTGATTTTTCCTGCATAAGATGTGTGAAGCTTCTATTTGGGGGGAAATGAGAGGTTGGCAGAACAATGAAAGAAACAGTGAAGTCAAGAGGAAGAGTAAGTTTGAGAGAAAGGTTGATGACAATTTTTTGACTATGCCCAGCTAATATTTGTTCCCAGTCTCTCTGTGTTATAGGCCAATGGTCTCCAAACTCTTTTGATCACACACCCCTATCAATAAAAATAAAATTGAGCATGGATACCCCATATAAGCATATTTACTTATTTAAGTTACATACATACATATACTACTGTGCGAATAATTATGTATATTATAAAAGTTACACAAAATAGAAATTTCAAAAAGGATGAGATAAAGATGAAATAAAATTTGGTCTTGGAATTAAAAGAAAAACACTGAGATTTATTTAAAAAGATAGTGATAGGACCAGACCTGTGCATTATGAAAATTATATTGGTGGCTGTATAAAGAGAAAGATCTGAGGAAGGGTGGGCATTTAGGAGGCTGATAGGTAATAAGAGCCTGACCTAGGGTAATGACTGAATGAGTACAGGGAAGGAGACAGACATGAGAGAAGTTACTACTATGTGCCAGACACTGTTCTAGACTGAGAATAGAAATACCAAAGTAATGCGGTCCCTGTCCTCTGTGTGACCCTAGTCGAGTCAACTAATCCTGTTTGCCTCAGTTTCCTCATCTGTAAGTATATGTCCATTACTTTTGATTAGCCATTTCTCTCCCTCCGAGGTATGGACATGTCAATTTGAGTCTTAAGGAGAGGACAAGGAAAATATCTCCTCATTAAGTCTCAGTTTATTGGAACTATGCCAAGAGAAACTAACTTGTTTAGTTAGCCACTCATTGAGGGTTTATATGTGATTGTTTTCCATGACCCAGATTGCTTCCAAGATCAAGTAGTTGGCTTTTGGGAGGAGTCAACTTTTTATTGGCTTATGAAAATGAATCTTCTTTTGTAGGAGCACCCACCCTTTTACTGGGAGATTTCCCAGGTAGCGTCTAGGATCTAGTCTTATAATATAAAAATGGAGAACTCTTGGTCAATGCTAGCCAAGGAAGCCACTTTGAGTAATTGAAAATTCAAAGGTCTGGGGATTTGGTCTTCTAGAAAGACAAGCACAGAGTCCCAGAGTTTCTGAGTTAGAAGGGACCTCAAAGGCCTATCAGGAGGGAAGTTTCTGAGCAGTGTGCTTCTTGTAAAGAGAAGTGAATCATTCTTATGGCCCCTGCAACTGGAGGAGCATTAAGAAAACATGGGATGAGGGAATAGAAGACCTGTACTTTGGTCCTGCTATTACCATGAGTTATTCAGACAATACAGATCTAATGGAAATGAGATTGCTTGTCCAGCAACCCTAAAGTATGTTAGACTTCTGGGAAGGCATAATGAGTCTTGTGGAAAGCTGTTGTGTACAACTATGTGGGAGAGTTAGGAACTTACAGGAGTATTAGGGTATTGACTTGCTGTCACCCCAATTTCAATTCCCTTCCAAGGGGAGTCCAAACCAAGTCCTGGTCAAAAAATGAAACACAACAGGGAAGTGGGAGAATTATGTTTATTGTTTATAGTTTATTGTGAATACTATTTTAAAATATCTATTTATGGGTCCTTGTCAGTGCTTTGCACCTTCTTCATTTTCTGAAAAGACTCTATGCTCTACCTGATACACATGTATTATTCTGAATACTTGTACAAGACCTCGGGACACTGTTAGTCACATTTGTAGGGACCTAGACCCTATTTATATTCTAGCTATATTTGGAGATTTCCCAGAGTAAATTCCAGGTAAAGGCAAACAAGTTAAAGAGAACTTGATCTTTTGATGTAGCCCACAAGTTTAAACCTGGTCCATGTGAGCCTAGAACTTGGAAGTTCTGGGTCATGTATTATGAACCTGTAAATTTCTTTCTTCTTATCAGTTAACTGGAGCCTAAGGTAATACCCTGTACTGAAGAGGTGAGAACCCGGTCCACAGTTCTTAAATCTTTTTTTTTTTTAAAGCAATTGGGGTTAAGTAACTTGCTCAAGGTTACACAGCCAGTTATTTCTGGGTGTGGTGCTGAGTATCCAAGCCCAGATTTGATCCCCAGGTCATCCCAACACTGGAGCCAGTGTTCTTACTCACTGTGATACCTGGCCGCCCCAACAGTTCTTAAATCTTAATCTAAAAGACTGGCCCTACTGAATGTGTGAATTGAACATCAGCTCACAGGAGGAAAGGCCATAGAAATTATACAAATGAAACCATGCATTTCTTAAAACTCATTAGTTAGAAGCAACTTTTGTTCTTTCTGAGAGGCTGTCTGGGTCTGGAAGAGGTTTCAGGCATGAAATCAAGCAGCAAATGTTTTACCATGTATTCTTTCTAGGGCAGCTTGGTGGTTCAATGGACAGAATGCTGGGCCTGAAGTCAGGAAGACTCATCTTCATGAGTTCATATCTAGCCTCAGAGACTTACCAGCTGTGTGACCCTAGTCAAGTCACTTAATCCTGTTTGCCTCAGTTTCCTCATCTGTAAAATGAGCTGGAGAAAGAAATGGCAAGTCACTTCAGTAACTTTGCCAAGAAAACCCCAAATGGGGTCACAAAGAGTCAACCATGACTGAAAAATGACTAAACAAAAACAGTCTAGGGCAAAAGCAATGTTCTATATAATGAATCTAAGCATAGTGATATCTCAATAATGAGGTGATTCCATTTCACCAAGTCTCATAACTCAGGGAGAAGATTGAGGTTATACAGTGTGATAGAGCATCAGAATCGACTCTGATTGTTTAAAGTCACACTAATCCAAAACACCCCAAATGCAGAATTCTTTTTTTTAAGCAATTGGGGTTTAGTAACTTGCTCAAGGTTACACGGCCAGTTATTTCTGGGTGTGGTGCTAAGTATCTGAGCCAGGATTTGATCCCAGTTCATCCTGACTCTGGGGCCGGTGCTCTTACTCGCTGTGCCACCTGTCCGCCTCCCCAAATGCAGAATTCTTAACCTTTCTGTGTCATGGACCCTTTAGCAGCTTGGTGAAGTGTATAAACCAGTTCCATAGGTCTAGAAGAATGTTTTTCAATAATGGAGGAAATATTAAATGTAATTTAGACGTTAGTGAAAAACAAAGATGCATTTTTTTCCCACCCAAGGTCATGGATTACCTGAAACTTGCTCATGGGCCTAATTGTGAGGTCCATGGATCACAGATTAAGAAACTTGGCCCTAGATGATATGTCTAACTGGGGGAGAGAGGAAGGCGAAAAAGTCAGAACCATAGAGAGCCTGAGACTTCCCTGGCATTTTTACTCAGAAAGATCTCTAGAGAATCATAACCACCAGGTTTATATGTACATGCCAGTGTCTAATTGTTCTCTTTAAATGAGAATAGGATACTACCTTTCAATTACATCTGCTTGTAATATCTAAATTAAATTCATTATGATTATATATTTATAGTTGGAAGAGACCTTAGAGACCATCTTGTCCAACCTTCTCAATTTAGAAATGATGAAACTGAGACCAAGAAAGATTAGGAGACTTGGCTCTGGGCGCACAGGTGTTCAAGCATCAGAAATGGTATTTGAACTTGGATCATCCTAATTCCAAGTCTAAGATCAACATTTTATGTATTCACTACACTGTGCTATGTGTCTAGAGTATGTCTGGGATCACTTCTAGCTCTGAGATTGTCTGATTCTGTTGCAGGGAGTTGGGGGAGAGTAGATTTCTTAGGGAGAGAAACTATATAGATCAGCAAGAAAGAAGAAGGAACAAAAAATGAACTGTGGAAAGACTTAGACCAAGCAAGTTAGTAGGACAATTTTATTGTTGTTCAATTGTGTCTGGTTCTTTGTAACCCCATTTGGAGTTGTTGTTTTTTGGCAAAGAAATTGGAGAGATTTGCCATTTTCTTTTCCAGCTCATTTTACAGAGGAGAAACCAAGGTAAATAGGATAAAGTGACTTCCCCAGGGTCACACAATTATGTGAAGCCAGATCCGAACTCAGGATGAGTCTTTCTGATTTCAGGCCTGGCGCTCTATCCACTCCACCACTAAGCCTCCCTAGAAGGAAGACAGTATAATGGAAACAGTTCTAGCTTTGGCATGTGCAGATATGAGTCCAAGTTCATGTACTGACTGACACATAGTGGGTGTGTGATTTTAGGCAATTTGCTCTCCTTCTCAATGTCTGTTTCTTCATCTGTGAAAATGGGAATAATAATATTATAATACTCAGACTACCTATTTTACAAGGTTGTTCTATCAAATTAGATCCTTACAAAAGCACTTTGTAGGGCACTAGCTAAATATTATTTAATATTTTATTTATTAATATTTATTAATATTAATTATAATTATATAAAAGTTATATATTCTATATAATTATAGAAATTTATAAAAATAAATATAATATATAAATAAAATTTAATATGATTTAATACAGATTTATGTAAATAATAAATTGATATTTATTTAAAATAACAGTGTATTAATTATTAATAATCATTATCAGTTATTTTTACCATCACCAAAAGACTGGCTATTAAAGAATCAATTTTTTTTTTCTAATCCATGATCACTCATAAAATGAGAAATGACTGGGTTGTTCCCCCTCCCCCCCGCCCAGTGTAAGGGAATCTATGTGAATGAAAATCAGAGATAGTCCTAAGCATCAAGGTATGCAAGTAAAAAGGCAGTGAGTTATTTTAGAAAGAGAACTCCATTTAGAGTCAGAGGACCTGGATTTTCTTTGCTGTTTGCCACTTATGTGATTTTGGGTAGGTCATCTCATTTTTGTGGGCTTCAGTTTACTCTTCTGTTAATGGGGTGGTGGGACTGGGTGACCTCTGAAGTCCCCAATCTCTAAATCTATGGCTATTTAACATAATTAGGGAAATTAAAAACATACTGAGAGCCTATTGTTTATGATTATTACAATGGAACAAAAGAGAAAGATAATGATTCAGCTTATAGCCCCTCTACACCCTACCAAGTCTAGCATAGGTCTTTAATGGCAAAGACTCTGGCAAGTAAGTCATTATGAAGTGGCCAAATTGCTAGTGATGGCCCTTTGTGAAATTAGATTTTGTTCTTTCTTTAACAGGCAGCTAGGTGGTATAGTGGATAGAGTACTGGGCCTAGAGTCAGGAAGACTCATTTTACTGAGTTCAAATCTGGTTTCAGACACTTACTATGTGACCCTGAGCAAGTAACTTAACTCTGCCTCAGTTTCCTCATCTGTAAAATGAGCTGGAGAAGGAAATGGCAAACCATTCCACTATCTCTACTAAGAAAATCCCAAATGTGGTCATGAAGAGTCAGATATAACTGAAAGACTGAACGAAAACAACAAAACTTCCTTTGACACATTTCAATTCACCAATGGTCCCATGCTTCGAACTTCTCTAACTTGGTTGTATCTACTATACCAAAATGGTATAGCTTCTGAAAACCCAGCCATGCTTCTGTGCTATTAAACCCAAATATATGTATAAACATCATCACATAATCACTATAATTTCATCAACTAATAATAGCAGTTCACATTCATATAATACTTTAAAGTTTACAAAAGTGGGTCAGAAAAGTCAGAAGGGTACAGTGACAGAAAAAAAAGGGAATGAAAATTTGGGCAACCAGCATGGTTAAGTCTTTCAAGAAATACAATATCAAGACCAGTCAAAGGAACTAGAGATATTTAGCCAGAAAAAAAAAAGAAAATTTAAGACAATTATAATAGTGCTGTTCAAGTTTTGGGAAGCAGTGTGGAGAGTCAGCCTCAAGAGTTAGGAAGACTTGGGTTTAAATTATGCTTCTGAGAAATACTGCCAGTGTAACCTGGGACAAATCATTTCACCTCTCAGTGCTCTAGGCAATTCTAAGGCTATAAGGTACCAACGTGCATTGGTAGAAGGATTTTCCCCATCAGAAAGCTCCTTATTTGTATGAAATCACAGGTCCCATCCCTATCTTCATGCAGAAGATATATTATTCTTGTTCTCTTTGGTTTTAGAGAGCAGAGACAGGAACAACGTATGGAAGGGACAAAGAGGCAAATTTAGGCATGATGTGAGGACCAGCTTACTAAGAATTAAAGACTGCTCCAAAGCATAATGGGCTTTCCTTCCAAGGTGGTCGGCTTTCCTTCATCAGAGGTCTTAAGAAGAGTTGGGTATATTATATTGGGAGTCAGAGAACCTGGATTCAAATCCAGACTTTTTCACTCATTATATGTGTGATCTTGAACAAATCATAGTCTTTCTAGACCTCAGGTTCCTCAGCTGGAAAAGGAGTGACTGAACTAAATGACTTCCAAGGTCCATTCCATTTACGATCACAGAATGGGAACCTACTGTCCCAGGGGCATTATGGTAGTCTACAAAGTGCCTAACATAGCAAAGAGACAATTTTAGGCACTGAAAGAATCTAGTGCTACAACTCATGGGACTGCACACATGGCCCTCATTGCCCGAAATAAATACTCAGGAGTGATATAGTTTGTTTAAATATCTATTTTTCATGTGTCTACAGTCTTTTCCAGTGGAGGAAATGGGAAGAAAGCAGTTCTGAGACCTGTTGACCCCACCAGAATGCCGAGTATTTAATAGTCTACAGATGACTGAACAGTTAGACAGGCAGGATTTGCAAAGTAAATAATTCCCATTCCTACAACTGGTCTTTTGAAACACAAACACATGTGCTGAATGAATTGAGTAAGGGTAGATTAGCTTTCTGTTCAACAATATGGAAGCAAGCATTCAGAGATGACAGGGGCTAGTGTCTCTCATAGACTGAACGGTTCTATTGTTTTGGTGTAAAAAGAGGCTACATACCCCCAGTGCACCTGGAAAGTTCTACTTCAGGGACAGAATTACATACTGCCTTTGTGCACATACTGAAGCAATATATCCAACCTAGGAGGGACCCAGCTGGGGCACACTCACCCTCCTCCAGGCTACGTGCTCCAGCTCCCAGCATCATGGCCATCCTTATTCAAAATCATGTAATACATCAAGTTTTCTTGGAGTACTCTATTATACCCTAGGATTCCCTCACTCTCCTTCTCAGTGGCAGCACCTTATCCAGACATGCGGCCAAATGTCCTCATGATACCCAAGAACCCTCCTGAAATGGCCCATGCTTTAGATTTCTTCCTTTATAAATATTCTCTCAATACCATCACACCTTTGAAGATTCTGTTCCCATTCCTTGAAGTCCTGTTATCTATCTGCTGGAGAAAAGTAGTTTACAATGATTTGTAACTGGATAACCATCCCTACAAAGATGCTGGCTAATAAATGTGTTGCTTCTGCTAGATTACATAATGCATTAACTAAATGAAACGTCAGGGACAGAATTACATACTACCACAGGTCTATTTAAGTCCTTAAAGAGTGACTAAAGGTGAGTATTTCAGGAACAAGAAGAAAGCATATGTTGACATATGCAAACAGCCAGAGATGTTCAGATGGGGGGCAAGAATTATTTGATCCTTTACAAATTACCCCCAAAGGCAATTGCCAGTTACATCTATATGCAGGATCTTTTGTGCAAATAATACATGACATATATAAATAATGTCTGACATGTATGTTTGCACATATACACATGTATGAATATTTTTATATGTGTATACACATATGTATATATTCATAGCTTTGTGAGTCAATATTTTAATATCAATATTAATAATCAATATTGATGGGCAGTTAGATGGCACAGTAGTTAGAGTGTCAGGCCTGGAATCAGGAAGACTCATCTTTCTGAGTTCAAATCTGACTCCCATGTGAGTCACTTAACCTTGTTTGCCTCAGTTTCCTCAGCTGTAAAATGAGCCAGAGAAGGAAATCTCCAGTATCTTTGCGAAGAAAACCCCAAATGGTGTCACAAAGAGTCAGATGGGACTGAAAAACAACTGAACAACAAAGTATGTATATATGTATATGCAAGTGTATGTTTGAATGTGTATGTCAGTTTTTGAGTGTGAGTATAATATTTATGTTAGTTCATGCCATTAAATGTGAGTATACAGAGTAGATGCAAATGAATAGTTTATATGTCCATTTGTGAATGTATATGAATGCATATACATAATTTCTCATGATCGTGTCAGTATGTAATTAAGCACGAACATTTTTATGCTATGCATTTGTATGTAGTATGTATTGTGTGCATGTATGTCAGAATGGGCATGGGCATGTGTTCATGCAAACACAGGTGTCTGACAGGGCGGGCATTCTGGACTGACCCCTGAGGTGAGCATGAAAGTGAAACGAGAGAAGGAGGGAAAAGGTAATTGAAGCCCTTCTCTTTTCCCCAGTCATCGGGAGGGGGCATACGCCTTTGCCAGAAAGGTGAAAAAGTCAGGAAGGCATGACCTAGATTTTTCTGAATGAATTTTAAATAGAATTTAGATCTCTTATTAAAATATTAACATTAATTCCCACATTATTACTTTAAAATCTGTTCTAGGGGCTCCCCTTTAAAAATATGAGCAGACAGAAAAAATATGTAGCTCTGAGGACAACTAATAAATCAAAATTATTTTTTGTGAAAGATTATTCAATATCTTTCACAGAAGGCACTCTGTGGACATTTGTGATGCATTCTTCTGACAGAGGAGAGAGAGAGAAAGATTTATGTAATGTTGGAGAACTACTGAAGGTCACATTTGGCAGGACAAAGAGGGGAGCTGAACCAGAAATTCCAGGGTGGGAGGGGGTGGTTTCTGTTTTTCATTTTGTTTTTTAACTTTATAATTTTCTTGTTGGGAAAATGGCTGACATTTCTATAGTGCTTGAGGGTTTTAAAAGTCTTTACATTCATTGAACAGTTTTCAGTTGGTTCCTTCTTTCACCCTACTAGGAATACCTAGAGAGAAGATTTTCAGTTAATCAACATGGGAGAGACTATCATTTCACAGTGTAGGGGAGAGCACTTTGACTGGAGTTAGATAACCTGAGGTGTAAATCCCAGTTCTGCCTATGAGACCCTAGTCAAGTTACTTAATGTCTCTTGGCCTCAGTTTCCTTTTCTGTAAAATCAGGGAGATCAGATTAGTTAAGCCCTAAGGTCCTTTCCAATACTAAATCTATGATTATAAGTCACTGTCAGCACCATCTAGTCCTGCCTCAAAGGCTTTCAGCACATGTGGTGCTCTTTTGAACAATCAGGAGGCAGCTAGGTAGTTCAGTGGGATACAGTGCTGGGCTTGGAATCAGGAAGACCTGAGTTCAAATTCAACCTCAGATGCTTACTTGCTGTGTGACCTTAGGTAAGTCACTGAACCTCTGTTTGTCTTAATCCACTGCAGCACACTCCAATATCTTTGCCAAGAAAACCTCAAGGTCAATATAAGCATGCTATGGTCCATGGGGTCATGAAGAGTCGAATGTGACTGAAAAATCAGACAACAATAACAGCAATAATATGGACATCACAATAGAATTAGAGATCCTTGAGGATAGAGCCAGTGTCATTTGACTTTCTTTGTGTGCCTACCTGCTAGCACCGTTCCTTGCACATTGCAGATAACTTAATAATCTTCTTGCATTGAATTGGATATTTGTTATTTCAATGTCCAAAGCACTTACTTTGGTTACCATTTGGTACCATTAGAAAAATGAGAACCTCAACCAATCTAGTCATAAATTAATGACCCTCCCTGGGGTGACACAGAAGGAGACTCTCATTCACTTCAGTAAACACTAACAGCAGACCCCAAACTAATGGGAACCAGATGGTTTAAAAGAACAGCACTTCTCTCCCCCAAATAGAAAACACTTCTATTCCATTTGATTCTTGCTTTTGCCTAATGCAGAGTGCCTACAATACCAGACTGTGCAATACTAGTCCAGTGTTTTGTTTTGTTTTGTTTTTTAATAGTACAGGACCTCTCTAAAGGTAAGAAAGGACAAAATTAATCTCACCAAGGTCTTCCATTGAATGGGCAGTCTCCAAGTGAAAACCAATGGCCTTTCAAGGCAATGTTTTGCTAATCACCCTTGTGCCATATGCAAATTTCTCTTCCCCTCTCACCACAGGATGTCCTTATTGCCTATTCTCAGGGCCAGGAATGAGGAAGTGGGGTCTATAGTTGCAAATCTTTCAAACGGTCTTGAGATATATACATACCTATATATATATATATGTATATATGTTTGTTATTTTTATTCTTAGATGAAACAAATCAAGATGAGTCAAACTTCATCCTACTGCTTTAGGAATGATAATACTTCCTTTCAGAGAAAAGAGAAGCTGACCACAAATGCTTAGAGCTAAACTAAAAAAGAGAGTAAATATTGAAGAGAATTCTTTAAATCCAATTCAATATTAATTAAAAAAAAAACTCACTCAATGAAAAGACCCTCGAATGTTTTCTGAAGGACTGCAGTGAATATTACCAAGTAGAAAGAATCCTGGGATGGTAAATAGGACACTTTGGTTCTGGGTAGCTCAGGGACTAGCTGTATTACCCTAGGTAAGTCATGCAGCCTCTATGGGACTCAATTTCCTTAGGTATTAAATAGAGATAATAATGCTTCCTCAGAATTGTTGTGATGAAAAGAAAAGCCCTCACTAAATATTTGTTTGTACTTATTGAAAATACATATGAAAATACTTTTTAAAAGTTCAAAAGTACCTTAAGATCTAAGGTATTATTATTTCAGTTTCTTAGTTTAATTGAAAAGATTTATCCCATTTTCTGCTTAACAACTGATTTGATAAATCCTTACATACCTAGTAATTTTTAGGAAATTGCCATCATCCAAAAGCTTTGCTCCAAAATATTTAAAATGATAACTCACATTTCTATAGTTATTTACATAAAGCCAGTCATTTTAGTCTCACAAATCCCTATGAAGGTAGATAGTGCAAATATTATTTTAGTCCCATTTTCTAGATGAGGGTTAACTGAGGCTCACTCTTTTGACTCCAAACCCATAAATCTCTTCATCATTCATGCCACACTGCATCATGGAACATAACAGGGGCTGAGAATGAGAAGCAATTCTATTTAGTTTGTTGCTGATTTAAGGACAAGCAAAAAGACACAGAAAGGTATGGAGTGTTCAAAAAAACTAGAGGTTTATTATCCTACCAACACACTTTTGTTTATGCTCAGGAAAGCATTTACACATGAAAAGTAAGCAATGTCAGAAGCCTATTACCACAGTGATTTAATTAGCTTTGATGATGTGCTCTCCTGTCTCTGTTATACTATTGGTGGGAGTTCAGTCAGCTGAACTAAAACAAAGATGGCACAGGGATCTAGTGAAAAAAAAGAGAGAGAAAATAAGGAAGGAAGGAAGGAAGAAAGGAAGGAAGGAAGGAAGGAAGAAAGGAAGGAAGGAAGGAAGGAAGGAAGGAAGGAAGGAAGGAAGGAAGGAAGGAAGGAAGGAAGGAAGGAAGGGAGGGAGGGAGGAATAGAAAAGGAAGGTGTGTGTGTGTGTGTGTGTGTACACTTGTCTGTCTTCCTTATCTTTCATTGGCTTCAATAGAAAGGAGACCTAAAACTTTTACCAAAGATCAAATAATTTTCTTTGCAAACCACCTTCCACCGACATGAGTGGTTTAAGTTAGGTTATTAATGCAGGAGTTAACTTATCTCATCTGTCCCAATACAACGCGCAGTGAAGAAACCCCCACAGTTAAGGGGCAGCAGCAGCTCACCTCTTAGTTTCTATTTTATAATGTTTAGAATAGAAGCAAATGTCTACTGCTCTTTGTGTTGATGAAGACATAGCAAAACTTTATGTAACCAAGCATATGATTAGGTAATGTAGCTCAGTACTGAGACAGGATATGCAAAGCCCTCTGTTGAACTTAGAGCCCTGTATATGTATGAGCAAGTGATAGCAGTGGCAATGAGGAGTAAGCCAGTTGAGTTCCCATCTACCCCTCTGAACCTTTGCATGGGCTATTTCTTACACATAAAATACATTCTGCCTTTACCTTTTTTTAGACTCCACAACTGCACAGTGCAATGAGTAGAGCACTGGGCTTGGAATTGGGAAGATCTGAGTTCACTTATTAGATAGATGAACCTGGGCAAGTCACTTAAGCTCTGCCTCAGACTTGTCATCCGCAGATGGGGATAGTAGCAGTATAGTAATAGTATCTCCCACTGTATTGTGAAGATAAAATGAGGTATGTTTAAAGAGTTTTGAAAACATTAAAGCATTAAACAATAATAATGATTATGATTGATCTCTTACTTCTAAGACTCAACTCACGTATCACTTCCTACAAGATTATCTTGATCTCCACAATTGCTAGCACCCTTCCCCCATGACTTTGCATTACTTTGTCTATATTTTGAATTGATTTATCTATGTACATGTTCTCCCCATTCCAGATGGGTGTAGGCTCCTTGAAGGAAGAAGTAGTTTAGTTCTCTTTGTCTCCCCCAGCATCTAGTGAAATGACTGTCTAATAGTAGGTATTTAAAAAAAAAATGTTTATTGATTTGAATTTAACTGACATAGTCCTTGCCCTCAAGGAGATTGCATTCTACAAGGGAAAGAACATATGAAGAGATATATAGGTATATATAAGTATGTCCAAGGGCAACTAGGTGGTGCAGTAGACAGAGTGCCAGACCTGGAGTCAGGAAGACTCCTCCTCCTGAGTTCAAATCTGGCCTGAGATCCTTACTAGTTGTGTAACCCTGAGCAAGTCACTTAACCTTGTTTACCTCCGTTTCCTCAGACATAAAATGAACTAGATAAGGCAATAGTAAACCACTCCAGTATCTCTGCAAAAACAAACAAAACAAAACAAAAAAACCCTCCAATGAGATCAGAAAAAGTCAGATATGGCTGAACATATATATATATATATATATATATATGTATATATGTCAGTGTGTATGTATATATATACATATATATTTATGTCCAAAAGAGATCTAAAGTGTTTTTGGAAGGGAGGTCATTAGCAGCTGGGAGAGATCCAGAATGAATTCAGGTAGTTGGCATCTGAGCTGAGTCTAGAAAAAATTAGGGATTTAAAAGGGTAGAGGTAAAGTGAAAAGGCTTTCTAGGCATGGGGGAAAGTTAATGCAAAAGCACAGGGATAATACATAACTATATAATAAAGCTGGTATAGATCATATGATAAAGGGCTTAAATAACAGAGAGAATTATATAGGACTTATTTTTAAAATTAAATTTATTTGTATATTTTTAATTCATAAAATAACTGGCATTTCCATAACACAGTATGATTAAAAAAAAAAAAGATGATTGTACATGAAACTGCAAATCTGTTATGGACAACTTGCTATTCCTTTTAAATATATAATAAAACCATCATGAAAATTTCCTTTTTTCCCCTTTTTTCCTTCACCTCCCCCCTAGAGATAGCCACCATTAGATACAAATAGGTATACACACATATGTATACGTATGTACGTATATGTAAAATTATCCTATATATACTTCTACTTTTTAGTTCTTTCTCCAGACACAGATAGCATCTTTCTTCATATGTACATCATAGTTAATTTGGGTATTTATAATAGTCAAAATGACTTATTCACTGAGTCATTCTTAAAACAATATTGCTGTTACTCTATACAATATTCTCATGGTTATGCTTATTTTACTCTTCATTATTTTGTGCAAGTCTTTCCATGTTTTTCTAAGATTGCTAGTTTATCGTTTCTTATAGCACAGAAGTATTAAATCACAATAATATACCATGGTTTCTTAAGCTATTCCTTAATTGATGGGCATTTCTGCCATTTCCTGGTTTTTTGTTTCTTTTTTTTTGCTTTTTGGAGGGAGGAAGGCAGGGCAAATGTGGTTAAGTGACTTGCCCAAGGTCACATGACTAGTATGTGTTAAGTGTCTGAGGCTGGACTTGAACTCAGGTCCTCCTGACTCCAGGGCTGGTGCTCTATTCACTGTGCCACCTAGCCGCCCCAATTTCCTGTTCTTTATCACCACTAACAGAGCTGCTATAAACACTTTAGAAATATAAGTTCTTTTCCTTTTTTCCCTAATCATCTTTGGAAATAGACCAAGTGGTGATATTGCTGGGTCAAAGGGTATAGACAGTTTAATAACTCTTAGGGCATAACTCCTGATTGCTCTCCAAAATGGTTGGATCAGGACACATTTTTTTTTAAAGCAATTGGGGTTAAGTAACTTGCTCAAGGTTACACAGCCAGTTATTTCTGGGTGTGGTGGGGTGTGGTGCTAAGTATCTGAGCCTGGATTCAATCCCCCAGGGCATCCAGACGCTGGAGCCAATGCTCTTACTCGTTGAGCTACCTGGCCGCCCCTAAGCAATTGGGGTTAAGTAACTTGCTCAAGGTTACACAGCCAGGTGTTTCTGGGTGGGTGCTAAGTGTCTGAGGCCGGATTCGATCCCCAGGTCATCCTGACACTGGAGCTGGTACTCTTACCCACTGTGCTACCTGGCCACCCCTCAGGACACATTTCTACCAACAATGAACTGTTGTCCCAATTCTTCCACATTCCCCTCCAATTGTTTCTAGAGGTAAGAAGGAGCCATCAGAGTTTACCAAGTAGAGTAATGAAATGGTCAGACTTGTGCTTTAAGGATATCACTGCCAGCTACCCGAGGATAGGATGAGAATGAGACAGGGATCCCAGTTAGGAGCTTATTTCAATAGTCCAGGAAAAGATTATAAGAGTCTAAACTAGGGTGATGAATGTGTGGGTGGAGAGACAGAGACAGTTACAAGGGAATTTGTGGAGAGAGACATGACAAGTTTTAGCAACCAATGGGCTATGTGAAGCAAGTCAGAATGAAAAGTCAAGGATGACTTAATCAAGGTTTACCAGAATGAGTTGAAGGAACTTAATATATTTACCCTAAAGAATAGAAGATTTGTGGAAGAGGGGATATGACAGCTACCATTAAATATTTGAAAACTTGCCACAATAAAGAGGTATAAACTAGTTCTGTTTGACCCCATAGTGTAAAGTTAAGAACAATGGCTGGAAGGGACAAAGGAGCTTGACCTAAGGAAACACTTTCTCATGGTAAGAGCTATATCAAGGCAGAAAGATCATGGATTCCTCCTCGGTGGAGATCTTTAAGCAAATTCTGAAGTTGGCTGTGTTTTAAAGAGAAGAGGACAGATCTAAGAAATAATAACAGCTAACATTTATGCAGCATTTTAAGCTTTGCAAAGCACATTCCATGGATTATCTCATTTGATCTTTACAACAACTTGTTAATGCAGTACTATTACTATCTTTATTTTACAGATATAGAAACTGAGGCTAAGAACAATATGACATGTCCATGGATAAATCAACTGGACTGGATTTCAGAGAAACTGAATGAATTCGAGAGAAATTATATTGGTGAGAAAGGGAAGAGTAAAAGAAAACTCTGAGGATTCCAATATGGAAAAAAACCTAAATAGTATTCCAGGGACATGAAGTAAGTAGACAGTGTAGGACGATAAGTTTAGGGCTGGAAGAGACCTGAGAAGCCAGAGTCCAACCCTTTTATTTCACAGATGAGGTAACTGAGGCCCAGAGACATTAAAATGAAGTGACTTGTAGAGGGTCACAGTCATTAAAGTGTCCAAGGCAGGATTCAAGCTCTACCCACTGTGCCACCAAGCAGACAACAAGCTAATGTTAGATTTGAATTGCCCAGTGGGGCATCCAGTTGTAAAATTCCTGTAGGCAGCTGGAGATGATGATTTGGTGCTCAGAAAAGAAGTCAGGACTGAGATATTGATTTGGGAATCATCTTCTTAAAAGTAACAATTGACCATAGAAGTAAATGAGAAGTCTGAGTGAGAAAGCACGAAAACAAAAGGGGAGATGGTTAAGGACAGTCCTCTGAAGAACACCCAAATTAAAAAAGATGAATGAAGAAAAAGACTGAAAAGGAATATTTAAAAGACTGGGGTCCTTGGACTAGAATGTGGTATGAATATTAACTCTTTGAGGGGAGGAATTTGTCTTTTTTGTTCTTTCTTTTTATTCCAGTGCTTAGTACAATGCCTAGCACATAAGAGACTGATAAATCATTGCTGATTTATTGACAGAGTGAAGTTGAAAGAGTTAGAGCAAGAATGAGTAGTAAACAATGTCCAAAACTTTGGAAAGGTCAAGAAGGTTGAGAACTGAAGAAAGTTATTGAGTTTGGTGTTTAGATTATTGGTAACTTTTTAGAGAATTATTTCAGTACAGTAGTAGCTAGATTACAAAAGACTGAGATGAGAATGGGTAGTAAGACAATGGATAAATCACACATGAGCAACTTTTTCAAGATGTTTGACAATGGATAAAATGAGAGAGATGGGATAGTAATTGAATGGGGTAGAAGTGTCAAGGGAGTGACTTTTTAAGTTAGGTAGACATGAACACATTTGTAGACAGATTGGAAGGAAGCGGTGGAGAGGAAGAGAAAGAAGATGAATGACAGAAAGGAGATGAAAGCAGAATCAAGGTCCTAGAGGATATGAAGGGATGAGGGAATGAGATGAAGGGCAAAAGTAGAGGAACTAGCCTTAGTGAGATATGGAATCAGGAGATAGGAGAATAACCTCATCAGAGTGGTCTATATAGAAAGTGTGAAGTATGAGACAGAACTGAAATAGTAGGTTGGAGCGAAACTATGAAAGGCCTTGAATGCCAGAATAAGTAGTTTACACTTTTATTTGGCAGGCAATGAGGAATTACCAAAGGATTTTCAGCAGGAAATCGACATGATTATATAGATGTATTAAAAGACCACTAATCTGGCATGAATGTGACCGATAGGTTATCAGACAGAAAGACTAGGGACAAGGAGACCAATCAGAGAGACCTTTATCCAATTGCCCAAGCCTCATGCCATTGGACGCTCTTGCCAACATCTTGAGTTGTCAGGGAAGTATGAGATCAGGCTTGGTCATTAGCCACTAGGCTTCCCAAGGCTTCCGACTCCAAAGACAAGTTTGGTGTATTAGTTCATAAAACATTTCCCTAAAATTTCACCTTGTTTCCATATTAGACTTAGAAATGTGATATTTTTCTAAGTAGTAAATATGGATAGAGACAAAGAATGGAGGAGCATATCACCTCAATGAGCTGGAAAGATGTGTAAAATGATTACTACAAGTAATTTTTTAAAATAATTACTAAAAAATAATTACGAGATGAAGATGAATCTCATGAGCCCATATGTTGAAGTAAGAAAGAATATAGTATGTTATGAGAGGAAGAACAGTGGAGTAGACAAAGCTGGTCTTCTAGTGAAGAGAACTAAGTTCAACCCTTGGCTCTGGCCATGGTCATCAGACCATAGGATCATAGATTTAGAACTGGAAGGGAACTTAGAAGAAAGTCATTTAGCATGACCCCTGCAATTTACAGAAGAGGAAAGTGAAGCCTTGAGAGGTCAAGTGATTGAACCAAAGTCACCAAAATAGTGAGGGACAAAGCAAAGACTTATACCTAGATCTGCTGACCCCTACGTCCAACACCCCTTCCATTACACTGCTTCCACACTAACCTTCTCAGGATTGTTTTTTCTCTCATGAAATGACGTTAATATTCCTAGGACTGTGGTGAGGAGGGTACTTCCGAGTATTAAAGTCCCTCAGAATTGTCAGCTGTAGCTCATTACAGATTTCATGTAATGCTTTCTAGGATGATAAGTCACTTGGTGTTTATATTACAGATGCTAGATATTTTAGTGAGAGCAGGGTGAAAAATGAGAGCTAATTGTTCCAGATATTATTAAGTGGGAATTTCCACAGATCATCAAATAAGATAACAGATGAATTTAACAACTTGAATCCATCCTGGCTGAAATATGCCCATGTTTCTTATATAATTCCCCCAATTGTACCTAATTAGGCATGTCATTGCCCTTGAATTTCTGTACTATTTTCAGAGTAGCTAGCTTCACATACGCAAATGGTTGAATGAGAATAATGAAACAAATGTTTTCTTCTGTTGAACTGGCTACCTATTTGTCTTTTTATTTGTACTTTAAACATAAAATTATTGGTACTTGAATCTGTTTAATTATATAAACAGTAACATATATAAAAACAATAAACATATAAAGAGAACATATAAACAATTATGCCTTGACTGAGGCTTTTTTTTGAGTGGGAAGGGTTTTTTGGGGGGAGGGGGAGAAGTTTCAAAGGAGATCCAGATATTATTTCATTCCCATAAGGAGTTTGCAATGAGGAAAGTACTTCAACCAATGCAGATATGGAACAATTCTTCAGCTGTCGTAAAAAGGGGCTTGAGGCATTGAAAGACTGAGTGACTTGCCCAGCGTCACACAGACAGTTTAAAATGGGACATGAACTCAAGACTTTCAATTTCAAAGGTCAGCTCTCTATCCATCTTTCAAAAGTTATTTAGTCCATTTCTGTTCACTCCATCTCTCTCCAAACAGTCATGTGGTTCACCTTGTCCTTTCCCCAAGCCCAAGGCTAACAAAACTATAGCAGCTATAATGCTTTCCATAATGTTAGGTCAATGTAGTTCTACACCTCTTTTAATAATGTATATAGAGATGTGTTTTTTTATTTAGTATTTCTGTTACTTTAAGTGCTAGCCTTTCTCTGAAAATGTAAATAATTGATATTGTATTCTATATAATTCATCCATATACAAGCTGTACCAAAAATCTTAAGTACAGTTTTAAGCTTTAATAACTTCAGAAATGTAAATGCTACAAACTTACAAAAAAGCATTTGAAAGGTGAATTATTTAAATGTGTAAAATATTGAAATGTTTCTTATTAAAATTCAACATAACTACTGTTGTGTTGGGTCCTGTGCCATACATTACTCTGAGTCAATTTTTGAACTTTTTGAAAACTTTCATCAGTTGCTGCTCAGTAACTAATAACCCTTTAGTACCCCAGATGAACCTTCTTGTCCCCATTGCTCTCTCCCAACCCCCCCTCCCACCATAGGTCAGTCTGTCTGTCTTTTTAAAATTAACCTCTAAACATCTGGTAATTTATTTCCTCATTTATTCTTTTCTAATTATACTTGTTTAGTGTACATACTCGTGTTTCTGCGCTTTTGAATGTTTTAGTAATTTTTGGCCCTAAACATGCCTCAGTCTCCTAGCACATTAAGGGACTTAGTTTTCAGCGGCTTGTGTTGGTGCCCTAAGTTCACTCTAAGGAGACATAACTGGTCCCAGCTGGGATCCACTCCTCCATTCCTCAGGCCCAGTACAATTATGCATACTAGTTCTCCCTGCAGACCCACACATAATAGTCCTTGCTCCAATTTTGTCCTTGGCTCTTATCCTTTCCTTTGAATCTGTCTGAATTTTTTTCTGGTTTGGTAGTGAATTGGGAGGGTAGTCTGGGGAGTCTCTGAATCCTTTGTGATGTCTAATCTAAGGCCAAACCCTAGGCAGAAAACATTTTCAGCTCCGCCTTTCTCTTCACAGGGTTTGATGGAATGAGTGTCCAATGCTTGTTGTGGGATAGAAGGCTGAGAAGGAGTAGAGGGTGCTGAAAGAATGTCTGCAGTAGAAAGGATCCCAAGAAGGCTCTCAGACACAAGCCTAAAAGTCTGCTTTGTGTAGAGGGTAGAGGATTGTAGACTGACTGAGCAGTTTAGGGATTAGAGTTCTTTTGTGTTAATTCATAAGGATTTTGCCTATTGGAGATTCTCTCTTGTTTGTCCTGTGGATGCAGGTGTAACTGGTCCATATCTGGTTCATGATTTCTTTTGGGAGGTTAAAGATGAGAAGGGGCCAGAAGGAAGTGAAAACTCCATCTTGCATCTTCACTTAGCAATCTTTTTCTTATATATACGAGATTTTGTACATAAGAAGCATGATTCCCCTGATCCCACTCTTACCATTTCATTTAGCCAAACATTGTGCTAGAATTCCTGGGAACTGGAAAATCTGAAAATGTTCCTAAGAAATAGGGCTTTTCTAAATGGGGGAATTCCACGATTCATTTGGGGATATATTGCCACTTTCCTTGCTAACACGACTTTTTGACCTACTGTCTCAACCACCCCCACTTTTTTTTATCACTAACAGTAGTAATCTGTCTATCTATCTATCTATCTATCTATCTATCTATCTATCTATCTATCTATCTATCTATCTATCTATCTA
>NW_027185715.1:3724065-3747641 GCF_028583685.1 Petaurus breviceps papuanus | reverse complement strand
CTATCTATCCATCTATCTCTACAGATAGATATATAGTACTATACATATAATATATAGATCTGTAGATCTATCATCTATCTACCTCTCTATCTCTATAGATAGATATGTAACTATACATATATATAATCTGTAGATCTATCTCTAAAGATAGATATGTAATATATCTATATATAGAAAGATCTATAAATCTATCTACCTATTTATCTCTATTGATAGATATATAGTACTATACATATAATTTATATATAGATAGTTCTGTTGATCTATTTCTCTATCTCTATAGATATATAGTCCTATACATATATGTTCTATATGTTATAGAGAGATCTGTAGAGCGAGCTATCTATCTATCTATCTATCTATCTATCTATCTATCTATCTATCTGCATGCATGAACCCTCCACCTAAAACACCAGGGTTACCACCCAACTCTTTCTCACTAGCCCTTCGGGGATCAACTGTCCTTTCCCTTCCCCTACACTTCTCCCTACATGGGCAGATTTGAAGCTCAAACATCTTTGGTATTGGATAGCTGGTGGACATCCAACTAAGAAGAGTACATGAGGGACATTTCATCTCCAGTTTTCAAGAGATCTCTATTGGCTAAGAAATAAACAAAAAAAATGTCAATAAACTTTATGGTAAATGTAAGGATGTATCCCTCTCAGTCTTCGGCAAATTTGTAGTAAGAAGGGATAACAGACAATGAGAGAAAAGGATGTCTCATTCAGACTGTATTTGTACCTCTTAAATAGTGATCTCTTTTCAGATTTCAGACAAAATTCTGCAGATAATTTTGTACCTTGTAAAAGATTAGTCTTTGAATAGCTAATTTACATATGAAAATATCAGCAATGCAGCTGAGCAGTGAGTATCAACAATTAACTTGCCCAGAAGGCATAGATTGACCAGACTTTTTCCACATCCATATTTCCATGGCACATTAGAAGACACTTAGAATAAAACAAAACAAAACAAAGCACAAGTGGAAAACCCTGAACTCCAGTAGTATTTGGTCATTATTAAACATTATTACTAGGAAGCAGCAACCCTCAGAACTTAAGCCTTTAAGGAGCAGAACTGGGAAGGCTAATCCTGGTTCTAGGATTCTAGGTTCTATAATCCTGTTCTATACAAAAGAATACTACAGTACATAAGACATGGAATGAAGCTGACCCTAAGGCTGAAGACAGCTTAACTGAGAGTTCAGAAGACTTGAATAGAAAAAAGACTCGGTCCTGTGAGGAATAAGCCCAGTCTAATCATGGAGCCCTTAAATACCAGACAGATGAGTTAGCTGTCACCAATGTTTCTTACATATGTGCTTCACTCTTCTAACTGACATTTTGCCAATTTGTGGAAGAATGAGCCCCCAAGAATATGGGGGGAGAGGGAATATTTTGCAGCCATTAACATTAACATGTCAACTCAGTAAATGTCTTTGCTTTGAGTTATTGTTTTTTTTTTTTAAACTAGCTAACTGTTAAAGGGAAGGGTACCACTGAGGTTCATGATCTATAGTTTTAGAAGTAATACCCACAGTGTGTGCTAAAATCTTTAAGAATAGGAGCCATCTTCTGGAGAAGCAGCTCAGGGAAGGGGATACTATATAGAAATTTCTAAGTTATATGCATGTGGCTTCTTTCTTTCTCCTCAGAGTGGGACACTTAATTTATCACAAAATCCCTCATTTAGAAGAAAATGCTACTAAATTTGGGAAATAATATGGAAAAGGAAATCTGAACAATTCTCCTCTTCAGTTACTTTTTCTTTTTTTTAAATTACATGTATGAAAAATTTTTAACATTAAAAAATTAGTTCCTAATTCTTTCCTTTCTCTACCTCTCCCTGAGACAGCAAGCAATGTTATATAGGACATAAATGTGCAAAACATATTTCTATATTAGTCACATTGTAAAAGAAAAAAACATAAAAAATAAAGTGAAAAATAGAATGCTTTGATCTGCCTTCTGACTCCATCAGTTCTTTCTCTGGAGGTAGGTACCATCTTTCATCACAAGTCCTTCAGAGTTGTCTCGGATCAATGAATTGCTGAGAATAGCTAAGTTATTCACAGTTGATCATCATACAACATTGCTGTTACTGTGTATAATGTTCTCCTGGTCCTGCTCATTTTAATCCTGACTGATTTGGAAACAGGAGTAGGTCATTAAAACATCTTCTACTGACTTAAATCTCCTTCCACAATGAGTGTTCATAAGCATAGCAGAAAGGGGCTCACTATATAGTGTCTTTAAGGCTACTTGAATGAATCAAGTGCAGCCAAAATATAGAATAAAACAATTTTTTTTTGCTTTTTCAGAGGGCAATTGGGGTTAAGTGACTTGCCCAAGGTCACATGGCTAGTTTTGTGTTAAGTGTGTGAAGCCAGATTTGAACTCAGGTCCTCCTGGCTCCAGGGCTGGTGCTCTATTCACTAAGCCACCTAGATGCCCCTGAAACAAATCTTTAGGACTAAAACTGTGACACTGGAAAGGCTCTTAGTGATGATCAAGTTCAACTCTCTCCTTTAACAAAGAAGGAAATTGAGGCACAAGGATATTAAGTGACTTGCCCAAGATAACAAACACTGTAATTAGCTGAGTCAGGTCCTTGAACACTAAAGTCAGACCTTTTCCTTTGAAAACAAAAACAGACACATTTGGGGCAGCTAGGTGGCACAGTGAATAGAGCACTAGCCCTGGAGTCAGGAGGACCTGAGTTCAAATCCTGCCTCAGACACATAACATAAAAACTAGCATTGTGACCTTGGGCAAGTCACTTAACCCCAATTGCCCTCCAAAAAAGCAAAAAAAAAAAAAAACGGCAAATTTCCTGAGTCACTTAATCTCCAATACTAAATAATGGAATATTTATAAGAAATAAATTTATTTTGTATAAGACTTCATAATTTAATTTCTGAACCACAATGAATTAAATTTTAATATGTTTAGGTAAGATGGACTTCCTATGGAGAATTATAGGCAAATTACTATTTCTGTAGGGAAAATACACTTAATTTAACAGTGTGAAAAGTACCCAATGTAATATTATCTAGTTCTATTTCAAAAAATCTCACATATATAGACAAAAATAAATAGAAAAGGAAATATTATAGGCTTCATTTTTTTTCTTCTGCGAGCTGAAAGCCCAGGATACTGGCTACACATTTTTATAAAAGCTCTGTTAATAGGTCCCTTCCTCTAAGACATCCCACAATTCTCAGACATGGTAGAACTATCATATGCAACAAGAATACTGATCTGGTAAATTAATTTTTTCTTGGTCACCCTCATCCACAGTTACCCAGGCTCTACTTTCATCCTATTACCCATCAGGCAACTGGAAGAATGTGGTTTTGCTTGGGTACCACACTGGAGGGAATTTCCCATTCCTGCCAAGTTGTCCCAGCAGGGTCTTTCTATCACATGGTGAGGAATAGGAGTGGGTGGCAAAAAAGCTAGAGGCAGATGATTGGACCTCTGATTTCTCTTTCATCTAGGTTATAGCTGCTGTCTGATTCCCACTGTGTATAAAGAGGAGAAAAAAGGCTCATCAATTCTTCAGTTCTTTTTCTAATATTATTCCTCTAGTCAACCTTATCCCTCTTTATAGTAGGTTGATAATGGATGGTGAAAAGTGTAAAATTTCTTACAAACAATATTTTTTTTTCTCATCAAATGGTACATTCTGTTCCTTTGGGGAAAAAAGTATGGAGGAGGTCTCCATTTGGAATAAGTAATGTTTTTTATTAACCTCATTATTAACATATGGTCGGACAATCCCTAGTATATTTTTCATGAAAGAGAGCTGTCTCCATTTGGCATTCAAATTCATAAGCCAGGACTTGCTAAAGGCTAACAGTGAGTGTGAAAATCCTCATGTGCTCCTGTTTTCATTATATTGTACTTTAAAAAGAAAAACAAAAAACGAATTCTTTTCATTCAGCTAAGACAATATGTAAGCAATGGATAAGATTATTCTTATTAGTTCAAAGGAATTGTATTTCAAAGTTTTACCTTTGATAGAGAAAGGGGAAGGGGAAGATGAAGAGTTACCAGAACCTGGGGGAGTTAATAGGAAATTTGGGGAAGGAAGGGGACAAAAAAAAAACTCCCTTATTTTTTTCTGTTCTTTCCCTCTTATTTTCTCTTTAATTATTTCTCTCTTCGAGAGAGACAGAGAGAGACAGAGAGAGACAGAGAGAGAGACAGATAGAGACAGAGAGAGAGAAGATGGTTCAAAGTGACTTACATATCGAATGTGATAATGAGAGCAAATGGGTTAGATCATTATGTAAATAGTGGACACTGAAGTCCTCTCTTTAGCTCATCCTTTTAATTTAATGGTCTTCATTCATGACAATAAATATTTGAAATGGCAGTGATTCTGAGATTATAAAATTAAAAATTGCTTTTTTGTGATGGGTTTTATAAAAATGTTCCTATTGATCTGAACAAATTTGCACATATTACTGTGTAACAGTATTTCAATGCAATCTGAAAACCGGTCAGGTAAGCTTGGTTTCCCTTTTAAAAAGTGAATACTACCAAATAAGGAATGTGCCCAGAGACCTAGATGAGTTTTATAACCCCAATAGACTCAAGGAAGTGTCCCAGGCTTCCTGGGGATAGGGATGCAGCAGCAACAGCTGTAGTTTGTTTGAAACATGAGAGCTGGCCATCAAAGGATACAGATGTCATGGTTGGTTTACCTAGCAAACATCTCACTCTATGTGGTGGCTCAATTAGAAAATGAATTTAGCACACAGTAAATCAAAATCTGAATGCTCTGCATTTCCTTCAACTCTCCCCCTAATTACCTCACACATACACACAAAAAAAGAAAGAAAAGAGAAAGGAAATCCAATACCTCCTTGTATACTTCCCCATGAAAGAATACAATTCTGCCCACTAAAGTCCTTGGCACTGTCAGTTCAACATCAGAAGCACATATAGTTTTATCGATGGAAATGACACCATAGATGATGTATTTTATTATTATCTGCTTTTTCACTGCACCTTCAAGACCAAAAACCTTTCCACCTGACTTGGAGCTACAACCTCCCAGATATGAAAGAACAGCCAGATTTTTTCACTTTCTCTAATCAATTTACATCACCACACAGGCTACATTACTATGCTTGGCCCTCTGAAGTAACTCAAACATGTCACCACAACCATTCTCCTCCTCATCTTCACTGTCACATGTATACTCAGACTTTTACTAAGGCAAGGTAAAGTATGCCATATCTGGAGACAAAGAAGGACCAGGGTTCAAATCTGGGTTCTGTCACTCGTTGGATGACCCTGGGTATATCATTTCACCTCTCTAACCATGTTTCATTTGTGAAATAAAGAGATTGGACCAGATAATCTGTAAAGTTCTTTTCACCTCTGATTCCATGATCCAATCATCATAATCAGAGGATAGTTGTGTGTTCTGAAATAGACCCAGAGTTTCCAGGAGGTAGAGAGAATAGCTTAGATTTCTTTGCATACTACTCCAGTGACCAGCACAGTGACTTAAATCATTGATTAGTTTTTTTTTTCTAAATGTACATACACAACAGACCTAGAAATCATAGACTTATAGTCATAAGAGATTTATAGATTGTCTACCAGGGGTGGGGAACCTGTGGCCTTGAGGCCACATGTGGCCATTTAGGTCTTCAAGTGTGACCCTCTGAGTGAATCTAAACTTCACAGAACAAATCCCTTTAATAAAAGGATTTGTTCTGTAAAACTTGGACTCAAGTCAAAAAAGCCTGCATTTTGGCCTCAAGGCCACAGGTTCCCTGCCTGTGGGTCCAACCCCATCATTTTATCTAAGATTATTTAATATGTGTAGTAAGAATGGATATGGATTCAAATTCAAATCTGTTGGCACTAAATCTAGAACTTGCTCTATCATTTCACACTGTTTTTTATGTAATTATGTAGTTCTAACGTGGAAAGGGTAGCTAGGTAGCACAGTGGATAGAGTTCTGGGTCTGGAGTGAAGAAGAATCACCTTCCTGAGTTCAAATCCAGTCTCAGACACTTACTAGCTATGTAATCCTGAGCAAGTCACTTAACCTTTTTGCTTCAATTTCCTCATCTGTAAAATGAGAAGGAAATAGCAAACCTCTCTAGTATCTTTGACAAGAAAACCCCAAATGTGGTCATGAAGAGTTGGACAGTATTGATACTACTGGACAAAAACAAAACAAAAACAAAAATATGGAAAACTGAAGGACTAATAATTTGGAAGAAACTTCTCACTTCTTTCCTTGAGAATTCATGGGGCTGGTCTAAGATTCTGTATAATAAAAGGCTGAAATCAAATTCTCCAGTTCTTTAATAACATCTAGAATTGACTTTTGTAATACTCTTTTCAATCTGAGCTTAGCACTTCAGGGATATTTTTTAAAATATCATATGTTTAGTCCATAGTTATAAGGCCCTCTTAAGGAAGACTAAGTGACTGTATTTAGAATGGAGATGCAACATATCATAAAGTTGGGTAGTTCCTCAGGAGACACTAGAACTAATCATCTTGGGCTTGCTATTTCCATTTCTGTCCAACTAGACCATTGATGGCTCCTTCTACTATGTTATCAGTCTCCTCATGGGCCATAGATGCCTCTCACAAGATTTAGATTGTAAATGGAAATAAATCTCTTGTCCATCAGCCTTGCTATATGTCTTCAAGGAAAAAACTGATTCCATAACAATGGCCACTCCCAACCTTCTCTAGAACTCTTCATTTGTCATTTAGTCATTTACAAAGAGCTTGAGGACAGTGATGTACTGAAAAAAAATTACTGGAATAATCAATCATATAGATATAATTAATCAATTAATCAAAGAACTTGTTTTAAATTCATATACTTCAACAACTTAATGCAATTCAGCAAGTATTCATTTAGTTTCTACTATGAGCTGAGGCATCTGTGGTATAATGGATAAAGAGAAGGTCTTAGAGGCAGGATGGCCTGGGTTCAAATCCTGTCTCTGACAAATACTGGCTGTGGTGATATTGGGCAAGTCATGTAACCTCTCAGTGCTCTAAGTGACATTCAGAAGCTCTGCATGGCAGGGGAGGTGCTGGCCTACATAGGTTAAGGAGTTTCTTTATCCATTTATTTCCGATATCGAGCAAATCACAGTCCCAGTTCCTATCCTTATTCCAACTATATGCCAGACATTTTGTTAGACAATGGCAACACAAAGATAAAAACAAGATAGCTCTTGTCCTTAAGGAGCTTATATTCTACAGGAGGACAGGGAGTAAAACAATATACACACTAATGAAATATAAATCATGAAGTAAATATAAAGTAATGGGGTGTGGGGAGAAGAGTAAAAACCAGGGAAGGGAAAGTAGGAAAGATAAGGAAAGTCTTCCTGTAGGCAGAGATATAATTTGGGCTAAGCCCTGATGATTACACATTCCAGGCACAGAGGATCACATGAAGGTAGGAGATGGAGATTTGAAGATGGATAATTCACAGCCTCCTTGTGTCTTAGTTACCTTACTTGTATAATGAGTTTGGACAAGACGGTCTCCAGCATCCCTTCCACGCCTAATTTCAACAACCCTATAAGACATCATTTTTTTCAATTGCTTTCTTTCCATTTCTGGGGTGACCCCAGGTTTACTCTCTTTGTTCCTCATCATGGATCGACATTATAATTCATAGATCATTGAGAGCAATATTATGGACTTAAATCTTTCTTCCTGATCTTTCACAGTCACCTTGTAATTGGTTACAGCTGTGCAGATGTGGCTGAAATTAATCTAGGTCACTCTGCATCTCCAGATTGATTTTCAAAGAATCACAGAATTTTATAGTTGGAAAGAATGTCACCAGTCAACTAGTAAGACCATATCCCAAAGGTGTGCCCACTATGATATACCAGGCAGACATTTTTAGGAGAGGGAACTTCTTACTTCCCAGGGCAGCTCATTTCACTTGAGGACAGTGTAAATTATTAGAAAGTTTTTTTTTTCTGACAACTTGCAGCTTCAATCCCTTGCTTCTTGTTCTGACCTCTGGGACTGGACAGGTCACACATAAGCCTTTAATGCACCTTCTCTGCAGCTTATACTCCCAGAGAGTTGACCAAGACAGTGACATGGCCAGGGTCACGGGGCCAATAGAGAGCAGAAGTCAGCCTTAAAGCCAGGTCATCCTGTCTCTGATGCCTATCCACTCTAGAAGACCTCTCTTTCAGGGTAGTCTTAAAATTTCTATCTTTTTTATTGTGAATTTAACAATCATCAGCAAATATGATTCAGTACAGAAAGATGAATTTTTAAATTCATAAAATCATATATTTCTATTCCACAGAATTTTAAGTGTATTTTAAATTTAACATAATAACAACAAAATGAGGTGGTTCAGTGGTTAAAGTGCAGGACCTTGGAGTCAGAAATACTCATTGTTCTGAGTTCAAATCTGGACCCAGATATTTCCTAGCTGTGTGATCCCGGGCAAGTCACTTAGCCCTGTTTGCCTCAGTTTCCTCATCTATAAAGTATGTTGGAGAATGCAATGTCAAACCACCCCAATATCTTTACCAAGAAAATCCCAAATGGAACCACAAAAAGTCAGACACAATTGAGAAAAATGACTGAACAACAACAACAAAAAGTTTATATTTATATTTAGCAAAAGATACGTGGGGGAAATAAAGTATAAAGCCAAGTAACAGAGGAGGAACACAAAAATGCAATATTGTCTTGTAAGCACCAAAAATCAGAATTAACTAAAGCCAGAAAGGAATGCAACAAAAGGATTGTTTAGGTTTGGCATATTGGAATAATAGAGAAGAGTCAAAGAAAACAGAATTGTTGCTTGAAGTGGATGAAAGACTGGTCATGAATGATGAAGAGAAGACATAATTACTAAACTCCATTTTTGCTTTTTTTCCCCTCTGACAAAGAATACCACCCAGTTTTGTGTCCCCATCAGAACATTTTGTTTTCTTCTACCTAGAAAATATTTTATAATACTTTTTCCTTTTTAATTTTTTGTGTCTCTGTCAGTACCCACTAATTCCATGATGAGAATAGAAACTCTCCCTTGTAATCATTAAAGTCAAACAAAGGAATTTAACCCATCATCTGCAACTGAAAATGTATCTCTTTATGTATGTGTGACCCTAGAAAAGTCACTTGAAGATATTCAGACTGGTTTTTGTTTCTAATGTAAAATAGAAATGAAAACAGCACTTACCTCACAAGAGTTCTGCACATCAATCGAGATTATATATGTAAAGCACTTTGCAAATTTTAAAACATTATATTGAATGTGATTCCCATAATCTTACCTCACATCTAACAGTCCCTATTGGGTAGTTGTGAGGATCAAATGAGATATAATATTTGTAAGCCACCTAGCACAGTGCCTGGCATACAGTAGGTGCTATATAAATGTTTATTCCCTTCCCCCACTCCCACCCCTTCTCTAGCTTGTCTCACTTTAGAAGTACTTTCCTATTTTGAGTGTGTTGGCTCTATTATTATTGACTTTTACAACACTGCATTGCATAATATATAACACATTTGTACAACACCTCTCTTTGAGTGTCTAATACTTGGAATTTCCAGTGACCTTAGTCCTAAATTTATATTTTCTTGAAATATAGGTTGCTTGCATCATTACTTTTTTGTTGTATTTATGAGCATTTTTATTGTATAAGTGGGGAAAAGCAACTCTTTGAAATATTCATGAAATTTGATTGAATTTTTTCAAAGCCATTTCATTAGGACTCTGAGGTGAGGTCAGTATTTTAATACTGCCATGTAAGCCACATGCATCTTTATACCCTTTAAAGGGAACTTCTTATATTCAATTTATTTTTTAACTCAAACCTTAACCACAAGTCAGAGATACAAATGACTCTGGATCATGATGAAGCATGCTATCTGCCTCCAAAGAGAGAACTAATATTGCCTAAATACAAGCTGAAGCATCCCATTTTTCTTTCTTTTTTCTTTTCCTTTCCTATCTTTTCTTTCTTTCTCTCTCTTTCTCTTTCCTTCCTTCTTTTTCTTTCCATTCCTTCTTTCCTTCCTACCTTTCTTCCTTTCTTCCTTCCTTCCTTTTTTTTGTTCGAATCTTCTTGTACAAAATGATTAATTTGGCAATGTTTTACATGATTAAACATATAACCTATATTGGATTGCTTATAATCTCAGGGAGCAGAGAGGGAGGGAGAAAGGGATAGAATTTGAACCTCATTTTTTTAAATGCAAAAAAAAAATGTTTTACAATGCAATTGGGGGAAAATAAAAAAAAAACACAAATGTTTCTTTAACTCTATCTCCGAATATCATGTTCTCACAAAAATAGATAGACAGACAGACAGACAGACAGACAAATGAAAAACTACTCCTAACCTGGAGCCTAAATTGCCAGATATTTTATCTTGCAACAATGTTCCATGTACCATGTGAACTAGGCTGTATGAGACTTGAGCAGAGTTCTGACCTAGCACTGTTAAATTGCTTTAAGTAGAAAGAGCTTTCTAGTGACTGAAATATTAAGCAAAAGGAAAATGGGTAGCCTCTGAGATCTGAACTCAAGATTGTCAGTTTCCTCAAAGTTTCCTTCCAAACCAAAAACCTCTAACTACCAATAACTTTAAAATCAGTATGGACCACTAGCCAGAGGGGTCATGTGTTTATCAAGATGACCAAACCCACAAAGGAATCCAGAAGCTGCCTCTTTCACTAATGCCCTTAGTAGTTTTCCAAAGTATATGAGCTTAGTGATCATAAAGACCAAGAAACTGGAATAAGTCATATATGTGTGTATACATGTCTGTGCCTGTATGTATGTATACACACATATATGTGTATATGTCATATGTAGGGAATGCAATCAAGGTTAAATGACTTGACCAGAGTCACACAGCTATTAAGCATCTGAAGCTAGATTCAAAAGTAGGTTCTGACTCTAGCGCCAATGCTTTATCCCACCACACCACCTAGCTGCCTCTGCAGTAGCCTCTTAATAAGTCTTCCTTGCCTCAAGTCCGTCCCCTCTCTAATTCATCGTCATTCAGCCACCATGACATTTCCTTATTCAATAAATTCCAGTGGTTCCAAATTTCTTCTGTATTCAAATCCAAACTCCTGTATTTGGCTTTTAATAATAGCTAGCCGTTACACAATATTTTTATGTTTCACAAAGGGCTTTACAAATATAGGATATGCAAAAAGCATTAATGTAGTTTTCAGTTATTAAAACTGAAAAATCTGGGTCCAATCTACATTTATAGTCTTAGTATATATAACGTCACTTCAGTTATTAAAATTGAAACCCACACTAAAGATTTTTGAGACACCGTACATTATCTCACCTTATCCTCACAACAACCCTAGCATAGAGGTGCTATTATGCATTCCATTTTTTTTACAGATTAGGAAACTAAGGCAGACTCGGATTAAGTGACTTGCCCAGGGTCACACAGCTAGGGACTCTCTGAGACCAGATTTAAGCTCAGGTCGTCCTAACTCTAGATCCAGTATTCTATGTACTAGGCTACCCAGATTTCCCTGCACAACCTGGCTTCAAACTACATTTTTTGTCTTATTTTACATTACCCCTCTTCACTTGTACTTCCATTCAGCCAAACTGACTTTCTTGGCATTTTTTACTGAGGACATTCTATTTCCCACCTATGTGCCTTTGCACTGGCTGTTTCCCATTCCTAAAATGTACCCCCTTCTTACATCCATATCTCAGAATCCCTAGTTCCTTCAAACCATAGTTTAAATACTATTTCCTACATGAAGCTTTTCCTGATCTGCCCAGCAACCAGCCTCTGTGCACAATTACCTTGCATTTATTTATTTATTCATTCATTCATTTATTTATCCACTCATTTATTTATTCATTCATTCATTCGTTTGTTTGTTTATTTATTTCTATGCCTATCCTCCTCCAATTGAATAGAAGTCTCTTGAGGGCAGGCACTATCACATTTTTCAGTTTCAGACTCTACACAGTGCCTGGCCCATAGCAGTTGCTTAATCAGTATTTGTTTTTGTAATGATTGAAGAGTGAACTTGCTTTTTTATCCCTTCACATTCAACAACAAAAAAATTACCAGGCACCTCCAATACACATGACACTATCCTAAGTGCTGAGAAGAAAACAAAAGCAGAGGAGTACGTTGTCCCTGCCTGTCCTCTAGGAACTTACAGTTTAATGGTAGAAACAATATACAATAATTACTGACATTTATATTATTTTTCTTAAGTTTGCAAAGTACCTCACCCATACTAACTCATTTCATCCTCTGAGGTAGATACTATAATCCTCATGTTACAGATGAGAAAATTGAGGCTTGAAAAGTCTATGATAACTCATATATTAGGTGACAGGGACAGATTTAATCTAGATCTGTCTCCTAATCTACTGAGGCACAATGCCTGTGGACATGAAACAAGTTAAATGAGAATGCAAAGCAGTATTTCATTCAGTTTCAAAATGACAGGTACAGATTTGTTGATACTAAACGAGAATATAAAAGGAGACTGCTAACAGCAGCAGTAGTTTTTGGTGTGACGGAAAGAGCCTTGGACATGGTTCCAGAAGAGCCGTGAGTTTCAGGGAATCCTTGAATCCAAAAACTGGAAGTATGTCTCAGAGGGTGAGTCTGGAAGCAGGCTTCCCACTTCCCACTGGGCTACATTGCCTACTTCACTATCAATGCAAAACTATCAGTGCCGCTATGAATTCTGAGAACTACCATGATGGCATATTGCAAGGGACACTGATTCCATGTGAAATCAGAGTTTGTACCTTTCAACATCTTAGTAGAGGAATAATTTACCAGGGAAATTACGATGGAAGCCTGGGATAATTCTAGTGAACGAAGGCTCTCCCAAGTCTGCTTCCTTACAGATGTGTAGACACTGGCATATTTAAACAGTAGTGCCCAGGAATTAGCTTCCTCTACTTCAATAACCTCATCTATAAAATGGCGGGAGGGGGGCGGGGGGGGGGGGTGGATCAGATGACTTATGATATCCAAAATTCTTTTAGCTCTAGAGCTCTCATCCTAAGATTTTGCGTTATCAGGTAGGTCACAGCTGGGGCTCTATAGATTGGAAAGGTCAGAAAACAGGGTGCCTTGGGCTAAGATGAAGGAAAAGGCTCTAAGTTTAGTAGTGTCAGAAGAGGACACAGACAAAGAAGGATGGCCTAGAAAAATCAAGAGAAATTTGTTAGCAAATAGTGGCTAGAAGTTAATTTATCACACATGTACACAACATCCAATATGATACTACTTTAGGAAAAAAAAAGAATACTAAAGAAGGATAAGGCAGAAGCATGCAGAATCCAGAACAACTGTCATTTTGGGGAAGTAACAGTAAACGACGTAATTTCCTAAAGTAGTATTAATTGGCACCCAGCTCAACTAATTCATTAAATAGACAGTTTTAGAAAATAGGAAGGTAGTTTAATTATACAATCCCCTCTCATGCCCCTACTCTCAACTTGAATTCATATTAATGGTTTGGATCCCCAGGGTCTGCTGCCCCAGGTTCAAAAATACTTTGGAGCCTGGCTGCCACAGAGGACCCAAATGGAGACTGGACATTGGGAGCAAATGGCCACCACCCTGACTAGCCTGTCCATCCCTAGCATTTCTGGGGACTGGTGCCTCTCTCACTCTCTCACACACAATAAATGTAACTTGCATAATAAAAAAGTCCTAAAATTTTAGTTAATGAGACATCCCTGATGCATTTACCTTCAACTCTCAGTCAGTAAATGCAAGTAGTTCAAATGAAGAACTGCTATGATTAAGACAACATAGTAAGAACAATAATTCAAAAAGTTCTCCCCATAGCTGGGTCACATTGTTCCACAAATATATATCCAGTAGGAAAAGAAGGTGCAAACTGAGGTTATACAAGTAGTGAGGTCCACATAAAGGGAACTGATGAGGTCAAGGTAACTAATGATTCCAATACCACGGGGGCCAGTTTCCGTTTTTCTTTTCACAATGTCTTCATGATGCTATTCCCTGAGCACAGTATCTGCACCGGCCAGGTCATTCAGCTTAGCGGCTTAATAATGCTTGTGAAGCTGAATCAGTTCATAAAATCTTTCAGTGTTTTCTGAATTCCTCATGCTTATCATTTTAATGACATGATGACATTCTATTCCATTCATATTTAACACAATTTACTCAGTAATTCCCTATTAGATAAGCACACACTTTATTATTGGGGGGGGTGTTTGTTTCTTTGGCATTTTTGCCAAAAATATAATACTAGGTATATTTAGAGATAAGATACTTGAACTTTCACCTTAATTTTCCTTGGAACCAGCCCTCCACATCACTTCTTACCCAATTTCAAAACAGGCCACCTTAACTCAGGCAATCAACCTCATTTTGCTCATCCCATTCCCACTGTAATCTTGGACTCTCTCCTTGGGCAACTGGGCTGTCACTAGAGAGATTTTTACTTTTCCTTGCTCAGAACCAGAGTTCCATATTATGTTCTCTCATTCATTTATTCATTCTCTCTTATATATTATATATACATATACATAATAGGTTTAAGTATATGTGTATGTATGTATATAATATATATCATATATATACACATATATGTGTGTTTGCATATATATATATATATATACACATAGAGAGAGAGTATCCCAAAAGTCTGAGTGAGTTTTGAGTTTTAACAGTTTAAAACTATATAAAGAATAAATTGGTTTTGAATAAATGTATAAAGACCATTTCTAGGGCTTTTCAACAATAATTTGTGGTACTCAGAGTCTTCTTTTGTGGGGTGAAGGGACATCATAATGGTATATTGGAGGATTTAGACCTCTGGATAAATGAGATGTTACTATATATAAATCTGATTTTCAAAAGTGATTTTCCCACAAGTAAAATTTAGTAATTCTTAGAAGTGATAACATATGTTTCCATGATTTTTAAAGGTGCCTTGATACATTTTTCTGTTTAATTTTTCTTAGTATGTAAATATAAATATTTGAAAGTGTCCATTCAAGTGAGACAGATAGCCATTTGGAGTTTTACTCAACAGCTGTTGGTTAATACCAGCCAACTTACATCTTATGCCAAAAAAGTATTTGTGCTTGTTTCCTTACCCTGCAGAAACAGATGAATGTCCAGATGATTTCCAGATGCAGAAAAGGCACCATGTCAGTCTCCATCAAAGTGCCTCAGAAACTCATCCATAATTCCATTTATCTTTGTTTCTTTCGCTTTACATGTTTCTTTTTATCTCTTTAAAGATGTACTAAAGATTTATGACACATCTAGATCGGTTCATTGACCAAAAAAGAAACCAATAATGGATGTCAAATATGCCCTAAGGTGTTCATTGTACTCTGAAGTCCAAGTCTAACATATCAGAAAGTTCTAAGTATAAACAATTTCATTTTGTTCTTATACAGAGAACTGAATTCAGAGTTCTTATAGTATAAAGTACTCTAGACTAGAACACTGGAAACTGGGTTCTAGTCTTAGTGTTGCCACTGATTTACTGCACAACTTTCTTAGCTGATATAAAAAGTTAATGGCCAATTGTATCCACTACATTTTTTTATTTCAATTAAAATATAGGACTATGTTGAATCTGAGCACCATAGTGCTGAAAGAAGAGTGGTGATGCCTCTGCAAGTCAGTATGAATTCATAGGACTGTATTTCTAGAGATGGAAGGGATTTCTGAGGTCATTTATTCCATTAGTCATTTGACAGAGAAACAAATTGAAATTCATCAAGGTTAAGTGACTTGTCCAAAGTCATATAAGTCAATGGTGAGATTTGAACCTAGATCTTGACTCAAGTACCAAAGATATTCCCATTGTACTTCCCTCCCCTTTTCATTTTCCTTTCACCAAGTTACAGAATCATAGGATTTCAGAGTTAGAAGAGACCACAGTGGTCATATAGTGGTTTTTGTTTGTTTGGTTGGTTTTTGTGATTTTTGTCTTTTTGGTGTGTCTGACTCTTCATGACCCCATTTGGGTTTTTCTTGGCAAAGATAATGGAATGGTTTGCCATTTCCTTCTCCAGTTCATTTTACAGATGAAGAAACTGAGGCAAACATGATTAAGTGACTTGCCCAGGGTCATGCAGCTAGTAACTGTCTGGAAAATGAGTCTTCCTGATCCCAGGTCCAGCTCTGTCCACTGTGCCACCTTGCTGCCCAGTCATGTAGTCCAACCTCTAATTGAAAAATCACTGCAGTCATATCTGACATGTATTCAATTTCTGTTTAAAGACCCTCAATGAGGGGAACCCACTAACTCCCAAAGCAGTTCATTCCATACTCATATGCCCTAATTTTTAGGATTTTTCCCCTCACTTCAAACCTAGATTTGCCTTTCTGCACCCTTCCCCTTTATTACATTAAGTTGTAGGGGTATTCAGGGAAGTCTGATACCTCCAGTGTAAGGGTTGGTGAGCCCTCTTCAGGACTGCTCGTCCACTTTTGATGTCCACCTGATTCACCCAACTCTCCCCTGTAGCTCCAAGAAGCTACAGCATAATTAGTGGCCACACCCCGGCAAACTCTTTCAGCAGATGGGCTAAATCAGGTTAAGGATAACTGAGGGGCCTCAAACACATCAGTGAGTTAGGGGTGTGTATACCCCAAGCCTGTGAAGATTACCCCTGGTGGAATGGGTGAATGAGAACAAATTGTTCCAATGTCCACGAAGGCTGAAGCAGACTCTGTGGAGTCCTTACAGCTCAGTTAGACATAGAAAATGCCACAGTCATCTACTGCATCCTGAACTATTACCAGTCATCTTGACTTTTGTCATGCCACTGGACTCTGATGACTGGAACAGAGAATGAGGCTAACAATTTCACAGAACTCTGCCTCATCTAAATCCACTTTATGCATAAGTCAAAAGACATAACCTATCCCATCATGCAGCAGCTCAAAGGAAATGTGAGATGCTCGAATTTAGAGCTATCTTCACTCCAAATGTTCATGTGGACTATTTAGTGTCTTGACCTGTTGCAGAGCCTTCTGGGCCTCTATTGGTCTGATTAGCCACAGTCACCCACCAGCATATTCTGGAGATAGTCTTCCACCCCGAGTTGTTACTGGAAGGTTGGGTCCCCATAGTGGGGGTTACTGTACTCCCCTCTGGATTCTAGAGGATTCTTAGGGGTTTAGGTCTGACTTTGAAAGGCTCATGGGACCCCAGTGATGCTGCAAGGCCCCTTGTGTATCTGGAGCCTGCCTTTTCTCTGTATGTTTAATTTGTCCTCCCCTTTTTTTTTTTTTTAAAGCAATCAGGGTTAAGTAACTTGCTCAAGGTTACATGCCAGTTATTTCTGGGTGTGGTGCTAAGTATCTGAACCCGGATTTGATCCAGGTCATCCCGACACTGGAGCCAGTGCTCTTATTCACTAAGCCACCTGGCCGCCCCTGTCCTCCCTTCTTATTGTAGACACTCCTGCCAGTTACCCCTGTCTTACATAGAAGTTCAAATCCTTTAGCCCTCTCTAGTCCATAAGCTTTTCCAATGGTCAAGGGTGGGAGAGGAGACAGAGACTGTATTCCACTCCCCACACTCAGCAACTCCCTCACAGAGGCGTAGTTGGAATGCCTTACTTTTTTTTTTTTTTTGCCTTTTAGAGGGCAGTTGGGGTTAAGTGACTTGCCCAAGGTCACAAGGCTAGTTTTTGCATTAAGTGCCTGAGGCCGGACTCCGGTCCTCTGGACTCCAGGGCCAGTGCTCTATTCAATGCACCACCTAGCTTCCCAGAATGCCTTACTCTTCCATACTTCCAGATATTTTGATCCCTAGGTTCTAAAGTGGTTTGCTGTTTTATAGAAGACACACAGAGCATGATTGAATTTTCTGTTGGTACTAGCACATTTCCTGTGAAAATGTCAGCCCATTTTATCCAATAACTTTAAAGGATTTCTCAGACCTAGTCTACTGTCCTTAATTGATTGATTGATTTAATAGAGATGTTCTCCCTTGATTAAGTGAAGTAGGGTGATTGATTTTATTGATTCAATCAACTTTTATCTTCACACCAGGACTACTCTCTGGAACCAAAGAGGATGAGTCTAATCTCATTCCTGTGTTACATTCTTTCAAATACTTGAAGATAGCTATCTCACTTTCTCTGAATCGTCAGTCTTCCAAGTTAACATCTCCACTCCTTTCAAATGATCCTCTTATGTCATGAATTTGAGACCTTACACCAGCCTGGCTGCCCTTCTTTGGATTATATCCAGATCACTAATGTCATTCTTAAAATATGGTGTTTAAAAGTGAATACAGCACTCATGCTAAAACAAATATCTCAGTGCAGTCAAAATGCGGCCTTTTTAGTACACAAGTATAACTCTATAAGGACGATGTAATAGGTTTTACACCTGTGATTTGTTTATATGTGGGCAATAGCCATACCAGCTCCAAATACTTGTGCTTTATAGTTTCAGAGGGCGTAAATTAAGCAAATGGAACAATGAACACATTTCAACTCTAACTCCAAAGAGAAACAACCAAAACAAATAATGGTTTGATTTCTGAGTGTGCTATGGAGGCCGCCAATGAGGAGACGTTTTTTGTTTGTTTGTTTTTGAAACAATTCAGTGTTCAAGAGACGTGAGAATTAGTGACCTGATGGAAATTAAACCCACAGAAAGTTGTTGAGAGTTTAAGCAACTTGCCTGTTTACAGAATAGCCCTAGAGAGTGGTGAGGGATGGGGGTGGGCAATGAAGAGGGGGCTATAAAAACAATCTGCTGTAACCACTTGTTAGAGAGTTGAATTTTCTGATGAGCAAATGAACACAAGTGATGGGCACTTAGCAGACTTGAAACAAGAGAGACCACTCAACAGTTATACAAAGACTGGCTCTCAAAGTGTTGTTTTTAGAAAAAGACGTAGGGCAAAAAGACTGAATCCAGAGGCGACTCCTTTTATGCCTAGAAGTTCTATAGAGACATGGTATAGACAAAATCCAGAGAGAATTAAAATACTGAGAGGCAGACTAGCCTTTCTACAAGTTGAGATTTAGAGACGTAAGCCTCTCTCTATAATGACAATGATGATCACTTCATATCATCAACCAGCTCGGGTTCAGGGCAGGAGGGATTGGCAGGTTACCAAAGAGCTAGATGCAGTCATCAGTCATCAGGCTAACAAGTTTTGTAGGTGAACTAGAAGAAATATTGTAGGTACACATATAACCATACAATACTAGAATTTGCCCATATAGAATTTGCATTGCATGTCATTGTATGTGTTCATTGATGCACATGCTACTAACTACATACTAAGTGACATTTTAATTTGCCATTTTGCTTTTATGTGCTTGTACTTTTTGCACACTTCTGTTAGCTTTGTACAGTTTGCTGATTGTTTATTTGTGTATATTCTAATGATTATAATTATATTTGTTTTTTTCTTTAATGGTTTATTAATAGTGTTATAGCTAGGTAGCTTTCTTTGTCCTTTTGCTGTTCAATATTATAATGTAATATGATATAATAATATTATTTATGTACTATGGATATGTATATGCTTTTTATAGTATGCATGCACTATGTCCTACATGCAATGTAGATATTTAATCTCTGAAATCACCCAATCATCTCAAAAGATGCTTTATATGATGCCATGTCTATTGCTGGGATTGCCAATATACTTGTGCCTTCAATAATACTATATGATGATCACTTAGGATGCCAGGATTAATAACTTCTTATTTTAGAATTTAATATTTCTTTCAGTGTTTGTGCTATATAATTATGCAATTCAAGTATACCCCCAGATGATTCAATACCCTGAAAAATTTCGGGGTCCAAAAAGTATTGTAGAACTTGCACTGAGAATACTGCTATGGAGATGAGAGATCCAAGGAACTATAATTCCAAAGTTCATATGACATTTTAAATCTTAGTTGCTATAAATGATTTTTGGAAGAACTTGCAGAAGAGAGAAACTAAAAATGGAAGGAGCAGCTATTTTTTCCTGTTACCAGCTCATGGAGAAGAAGAATGGACTTTTTTGGGAGGACACCCAGACTCTTGTTGCTGGTGCCCATCCTATTCCTGAAGAACCCAGTGAGTAGACAATGGATATCATATGGGGAAGAATGAAAGCCACATTTTCCCTCCAACTAAGAACCAATGAGCAAACACTAGTCAGATTGTAAAGTGACCAGAGGGAACTGTGCATTTTCCCTCCTTGCCCATTAAAGAGAGACCCTCTCAAAGCTTGTATCTCTGTTACACTGGTGTATGATATACCCTCCCTTAGAAAGAAAGCAGAGTCCAGGAGGAGAAATTGATTTAGCCTCTGAAGGCAGTAGAGTGAGTCGCTGACTTCTTCCTATCCCAATTGGTATGCTCCACCACAATTACTTTCTGTCTTTATATTGCTCTCGCTTTCTCCCCTGTTATATAAAAGAAAATAGGGAAGGCACTAATTAATACTTTTTTTTGAGAGATTAATGCAGGTGCTAATAGAAATTTGAGAAAGGGTTTCAGTCTCTACAAACCTGTATTTAGACCAGAGATTACAGACAAGATCACAGACTCAGAAGAGTTTGCAGGGAGCCAATATTGGACTTGGTCCAATATAATATATTTTTAAAATACAATATGATATGATATGATATGACATGACATGACATGACATATAACGACATAACACAACACAACATAACATAATAAATATAATGTACTTTTTAAAGCCTCAAAGTATCCAACATTATAGAGTTCAAGCCTTTACTGGGGACACGTGGTTGGGATTTTGCGTTCCTGTGATCTTCTTTGGCATAGTCTCCAGGGACTAAAAAACCAGGATCTACATTAGTCTGGTTACCTCACAAGGTCATGCCTTGGGCAAATAAGCTAAACCCAAATGTTTTCAGCTTCATTATTTTAAAAAATAAATGAGAGGCGGGGAGAAGACCATCTCTCTCTTCCCTTCCTGCTTTAAGCATGTAATATCATCATCCCCACATGGCATCATCACATTTCTTCTGGATCATCAGATTGATGTAAACAGTTTGCCACTTGGGACGAGGTGAAAAATTCCAGAAAACCACCTTGCTAATAATGTCATACTAATAGTTTAGTGCTATGAGTACTTTGTGTTGTTTTATTTTTTCTTTTCAGTTTTCAGTGGGCAAAATAAAGGATGTTTGGTGGTATTGTGAGAGAGTATTGTGACTGTGGAGTCAGAAGACCTGGTTTGTTTCTGGTGCTTACTACTTATGTGACCTTGGGCAAGTCACTTACCTTCCCTACATCTCATTTTTCTCAGCTATAAAATGATGTGTTTGGACTAGATGTCTTCAAGGTCCCTGCCAACTGATTCTGTGATTCTTGTGCTTGCCCAGAAACTGGGGACCCTTTAAAAATTCACATAAATTAAGATCTCTGAGCCATCGCTAAGCCAGTAATCTTTGCTTTTGTCTTGCCACTGGATTCTCATGACTCTGGAGGAGAGAGTGAGGCAAAGGACTTCGCACAGCCCTCCCTCACTTAAATCCAGTTCACTTTCATGTTATGATATCCCCTTCCTGTTGTCATGGTTCTCTTCCAGAACTAAGGACAAATAACAACAATGATCCAACTGCAGATATCATCCCAAGGTTATGTCCTGGGTCTTCTTCTCCTCTCCTTGGATGCTACTTCACTTGGTAATCTCATCAGCTCCCATATCTAATTACCATTTCTGTCTCTGGTAATGCCTATGTCAACCTCGTTATCAATGTGTACATCCCTGGAAAGGGCACTACTAGGTAGGTGAACTCACTTACAGCACTCAAAACTTCTCCATTTGCTGTCACCCATGGTTCCACGTATGGATGGTGTGGTGGTGGTTGATGGAGCACCTGTGTTTTCTTGGTATTAAATGTTAGGCCAAAATTATCACAAGCAGCAGAGAATTGATCCATACTTTGTTGCATCTCAGCTTCAGAGGCTACATTGAGTGCACAATCATCTGCAAACAGAAAACCATGCACCAACAGTCTCTCCACTTTGGTCTTGGCTTGTAGCCTTTTCAAGTTGACCTTGATGCCGTGCTCATCCTCACTGAAAGCATTTGAGAGCATGATTGGAAACATCATGCTAAAAAGCATAGGAGAAAACACACAGCCCTGCTTCACCCACCCTCCTTCAGCCCACTCTCCATTGGTGACTGAGAAGGCACAAAAGCATTTCTATGCTAATGATTCTCCAATTTATCTATCCTGCCCCAACCTCTCTGCTAGCCTCCAATTTCACATCTCCATCTGCCTTTTAGATATCTTGAACTGGATGTCCAGCCATCTACTGAACACATTATCTTTCCCCTAAACCTTCCCCACCTCTTACCTTCCATATGATGTAGAGGGCAACACCATCCTCCCAGTCCTTCCATCTCACAACCTCAGTGTCTTCCTCAGCTCCTCACTATAACTCACCACCCTCCCATAAGTTGCTTCTAATGTCTAGTAATTTCACCTTTCAACATCTCTTGAATAAACGCTCTTTTTTATTCTAAAACTGTCACCATTCCAGTACAAGCCCTCATCACCTCAAGTCTAGACTATTGCAATAGCATGCAGGTAGGTCTTCCTCCCTCAAGTCTCTCCCCACACCAATTCATCCTCCTTTCAGCCACCAAAGTGATTTTCCTAAAGTGCAGGTCTGGATGATGTCACCACCTACCTCTTTATTCAATAAACTGCAGTGGCTCTATATGACATCCAAGATCAAAATTAAAATGTTCTATTTGGCATTCCCCCTCCTACTTCTCTGGTCTTCTAACACTTTATTCCTCACCATATACTCTCTGATCCAATGACACTGACTTCTTTGCTGTTCCATGAACAAGATGCCCCATCTCTCTGCTCCAGGCATTGTCCTGAACTGTCTGACTGTCTGACTGTCCCCCATTACTGTTATATTCTCCCCCCTCATCTCTGCCTGATGCCTCCCCTGGCCTCCTTTAAATCCCAATTAAAATTCCACTGTCTATAGGAAGCCTTTCCCAGCCCTTCTTAATTCTAGTGCCTTCCCTCTCATTCCCTATTGGTCATATATATAGCTAATTTGTACTTAATTGTTTGGTTGTTGCAAGGGCTTTCTTTTGAATCTTTTTCTCTCCCCAGTGCTTAGCATTGAGCCAGACACACATTATTAACTGACTGTCTCTGTTTCTGTCTCTGTCTCTGACTCTGTCTCTGTCTATCTATCTCTGTCTGTGTTTCTGTCACTCTCTGTCTCTCTCTGTCTCTGTCTCTCTCTGTCTCTGGCTCTCTCTCTGTCTCTGGTTCTCTCTTTGTCTGTCTCTGGTTGTCTCTCTCTCTCTCTCTCTCTCTCTCTCTCTCTCTCTCTCTCTCTCTCTCTCTCTCTCTCTCTCTCTCTCTCTCTCTCTCTCTCTCTCTCTCTCTCTCTCTCTCTCTCTCTCTCTCTCTCTCTCTCTCTCTCTCTCTCTCTCTCTCTCTCTCTCTGTCTCTCTCTCTCTCTCTCTCTCTCTCTCTCTGTCTCTCTCTCTGTCTCTCTCTCTCTCTCTGTCTCCCTCTCTCTCTCTGTCTCTCTCTCTGT
>NW_027185715.1:3691685-3723965 GCF_028583685.1 Petaurus breviceps papuanus | reverse complement strand
TCTCTCTCTCTCTCTCTCTGTCTCTCTCTCTGTCTTTCTGTCTTTCTCTGTCTCTATCTCTCTGTCTCTCTCTGTCTCTATCTCTCTGTCTCTCTCTGTCTCTATCTCTCTGTCTCTCTCTCTGTCTCTCTCTCTCTGTCTCTCTCTCTGTCTCTCTGTCTCTCTCTCTCTGTCTCTCTGTCTCTGTCTCTCTGTCTCTCTCTGTCTCTCTCTGTCTCTGTCTCTGTCTCTCTCTCTGTCTCTCTCTCTCTCTGTCTCCCTCTCTCTCTCTGTCTCTCTCTCTGTCTCTCTCTTTTTCTCTCTCCTCCCTACTGAAAGTGATATCTCCTTCTGAGTAAGTAGTTCCTTGGCAAGATGCCTTCGCCAATAGAGACAGCAGGGGGAAGAAAGTTCCTCTCCCCATGTCTCTGGTAAAGGTGAATGAATCATTCACCACAAAGATGCTTCTGGCTTTGAATATACCTCAACTATTACACAGGCCTGGGCAACTTGCCTTTTAAGGTCCAACAAGGACATGACCAATCTTTTCCCAGTCAATGTAAAATTGTCCCTCTAATTCTATCAGGGAAGCTTCCCGCTTCATAAAGGGACAACAGGGTGTAGAAATGTCTTTAAACTTCATTTAATGAATTAAAACCTCATAATCTCTATTATCTGGTACTTACTTTGTGTGAATAGATCAATCAGGTTGCTATTTGGAGGAGCCTACCACATAAAAGGACTAATTTTTTTTTCATTCTTTTTACATGTATTAATTTGAATAGCTTATTGTCAGAGGCAGGGCTCTAAGGCTGATAACTCTCTCTTTGCTCAGATTTGATGCTGAGACAAAATAAAGTATTTTTAAGTAATTGAACATTTAATATAAGGAGGTTATTTTGCCTTAACACAGGAAGGATATGAAACAAGGGTACGGAACCAATGAGCTTCTCTTGTCTCCATGTGGAAACACAAATGGTCAGCAGAGCAGTGTAAGGTAGTTCAAATGAACTTCAGAGATCTGAGGGGCCTACTCTCCAAATGACTGGGACTTTTTATACCCTTAGATTACCAAGAAGCTGCTAGGGAAGCCCGATCAGGTCCCAAAGGGAAGCTTTGTCCAGGCTTATCCCATGTTAACTAGGTAGATGGGTAGGGACAAGGAAGGTAGGTGCATCAGGGAAGCCAAGGCCTATCACAAAAACCAATCAGATCTAGGGGCAGCTTTGTCTTCTTTTAGGTAAAGTTGCCCCTACAACATATTGGGGGGGGGATGGGAGGAAAGAAGCTGAGTCTGCTAGAACCTAGTCCTATTACACATATAAAATATACATCTTGAACCATTCCTTTAAGGACAAAAGTCTAAGAATTTTTTTTACTGTTTCTACTAGTATTAGAACTCATGGAATGTTGACAAAAACCTAAAACCGAGAAAAAGCTGTCTACATTCATTGCCACCATTTTCCCTTCTCCCACTCACTCCTTAATCCTTAAATGTTTGGCTTCCAAACTCCTCACTCAATCAAAACTCCAAAGTTTCTTTCCAAAGTTACCAATAATCTATTTTTTCTCTTTATTTTGCTTGTCCCAACATGGCTAATGTATAAATATGTTTTGCATGACTTCATATGTATAATGGGTATCACATTTCTTCTCAACAGTGGTAAAGGAGGGAGAGAATGTGGCAACTCCCAGTTCTATGTATCCAGTCCAAGTCTCTCCTGACATTCCGTTCCACATCAACAAATGCCCATTGGTCATTTCAAACTGGATATCCTAGAGATATCTCAAATTCAATGGGTACAAAACAACTTATTACAAACCCAAACCTTCCTCTGAATTTCTAGTCTTCTGTGAGGCGTCTCAGCTCTTTCAATCTCTCAAGATTGTTAACATCAGTGCCGTTCTTGATTCTTCACTCTCTCTCATCCAATCACTTGCCAAATCTCATGATTTTTGTTTATCTCCACAAATTTTTTGAATATGATCCCTTCTTTCTCTTTCCCATCCACCATTTTTTATGATACTCACCTCTCACTCACAGTATTACAAAATATTTATCTTCCTGACTCAAGCCAATTCTTACTCTAGTTTATCCTCCACATAGCTACCAAACTGATTTTCCTTACTTGTCAATCTGATAAAGTCTGTCCCTCACTCAATAAACTGTAGTGACTCATTACTACCTATGAAGGGCTTTAAAAGCTAAAAAATAAAAAAAGTTTACATTTTATCCTACAGGTAATAGGGAGCCACTGAAGTTTATTGACTGACAATAAGAACAAGAAAATCATTTTGGTAACTGTGTGGATGATAGACTGGAGTGAGGTTCAAGTTAGTCCTCATTATTCTGGATATGATGTTCCCCTTGTGCACTCTGTGATCAAGCTAAATTGTTCTACAATCTGTTTCTTAAGTGCTTCATACATTCCATCTCCCAATCTCTCTGCAAGAGTCCTCTCCCATGCCTGGAATGAGCTCCCTCCTCACATTTACTCCATAGAATCTCTCTTTTCCTTCACAACACAGATGGGGCAACCCTTCATATGAAATCTTTCTTGATCACCCCCCAACAGGCAGTATCCTCCTTGTTTTTTACTACCTTGAATTTATTCTCTTTAGATTTATTCAGCATAATCTTATATATGCATTTGCCATTAGAACATAAGCTCCTCGAAGGCAGGGATTGTTTCATTCTTTGTATCCCCAGAACCTAGAGTCAGAAAGATCTGAATTCAAATCCACACTCAGGAGCTTATTAGCTGCGTGAAACTGGACAAATAACTTATCCTATGTCCACCTCAGTTTCCTCAATTCTAAAATGGGAATAATAATAGTCTAGCCATGTTAGATTGTTGACAATTTAATCATTTTCAGTAGTGCAATGTTACAAACCTGCAACAATGCAATCCACTCTTGGAAAAATACAAAGTGTTATTCTGGCTTAGGTTTACCAGACTATCCAGGTATCAAGACCCTTGTGGAATCTGGGTTTAAATTTTGAGCTTACCTTTTTCTTCCTGCTGTGATAAATTGAGTGCTCTGAGAAAGAAAACAGCAGCTTCCTAAAGAAAAGTAGCAGCAACAGACCAATAAAAAAAAATAATACATTATTAATGTACAAGAATCCCATTACAACATAGTTCATTCTTACATGAACTCAGATATGTCATCAATTAAATTATAACCCTTGATATATAGCAATTTCATATAGTAAAAGGCTAATACATCATTCCTGTGCCTGTCCCAGCCCCACACCAGCATTAGAAAATGGTCTCATTTCATATACTTACCTCGTAAGAAGCAAGTGAAAAGACAAAGGATGAGTGAATAAAGGCAGGATCCTCTGAGATTCTTCTATGATATGAATTAGCAAAATATGAATATAATCCAAGGAGCTGCAATTAAAAAAATCTTTTTTATTATGAACATCAGCAATCATTAATATTAATAATCAAAAAATGGAGCAACTCCTGCAGAGATGAGAGCAGCTATTCCCACCACCACCAATACCAACCGCCACACATAGGTAGGCAAGGCAGTTTGTCTGTAGCAACAAAGCACCTTGAGGATGTCAAGGACATCTAGCCACATCAACTACCACCTTCCCTTCTACCCTGACAGAGGTAACTTAGGACCCAGAGCCCAAGAGGTCTGGAAATACCTACCCTAAAACAGACACTTCATAAATACTTGTTACTGAGGCAGCTGATGACTGGAACCAAGAAGGCAAGTTCAAATCCAGTCTCAGATATGTCCTAACTGTGTGACTCTGGATAAGCCACTTAACTTCTGATTGACTAACACTGGAGAAGTATCATCTCATAAAGTGACAAAGCACTCTAGTATCTTTGCCAAGAGAACCCCATGGGCAGCTATGGTCTCATCTCTACAAGAGTAGAGACAGACGGATAAAAAAAAATAATACATTATTAATGTACTAGAATCCCATTACAACATAGTTCATTCTTACATGAATTGTTAATTTGGCTTGGAATTGGCAACATTCCTCAGACCACCGGCCCTGCTTCCAGCTGTGCCTTTTCATCCATCATGAAAGAGACTAACTCTCGTAGAGAAGTATACCAGCCACCATCACCAGCAAGCGCTGACCAAATGCCAGTGATGAGCAGCTAATTCGAAGAGTCATGGGAATAGCAACATCACCCAGATCACTGGGCCTGGTCCCACAGTGAAGCAATTCTTGTAGTTACACTTTCTGGAAACTTACTTTGTAGGTGACTTAGCTTTGACCTTCTCAGTAACCATTGTTACTGAAGATCAGAAAAGAAGGTTCTTGCCAACAAAATCCTTGGCACTATCAAATGGTCCTACACAAAAATCCAGATCTGTCTGTATTACTGGAAATGACTTTAAATAAGACGCCTTGCCATGTGCTTTGCCACTGTACCCTAAGGATTGAGTTTTTCCATCTATCCTGTTGCTTAAACCTCCTCTATGTATTGTCTCTCACTATTGGGAAGTAAAGTCCTTGAGAAGAGGTATTGTCTTGCTTTTCTATTTGCATCCCTAGCTCTTTTTCATTTATTTATTCATCCATTAATTAATTCTTTTGCTCAAGAAAAAGAGTCACAATGTGTTAAGCTTGGTTAGTTATTACGTGCTATCATTAAAAATGTAAATGACTACATCTTAATAGACAGGAAATGCCTGGTTACAAGAAGAACAGCCATTTCAAAAATCAGCTACCTGGGTGCAGTCAGATCATCAGCTAGTTAGAGCAAAGATCAAAGTAAATACCAAATTACAAAAACAGATTACGAAAGCTCTAACTTTGCCTGTTTCAACAAGCTGTCAACTCCCTTAAATAGGAAATGGACAAAAGAAATCAGAGTGACTCTATCAACACCTCCTAGAAAAGATTAACCAATGCAAAATTTTCCAGAACGAAGAGTTTGAGAGTGCCCAGAAATCTCTCCAGCCAATCAAATCGAAGAGGCAGCTAAGGACAACGTCAGTTTAGAGTATAAATTAATTGCAAAACATTATAGGGGGAAACGGTGGAAGACTGTGAGTAGTATCATCTCATAAAATGTAAATAAAGGAGAATATAAGATTGTCATGCACTTGGCATGATATCCAACAAAGTCAAATCACCCTGAGTCCATCTGTAGGTAAAGCCAGGAGAACAGCAGCAGAATTTCTAGGGAATTGAGTCCTCACCCATGTGGGGAGCTGGGGAGAGAAGAAAAGGTGGGCCCCAGGTGAGAGCAGAGAAAGTAGTGGGGCCCTGGGGTGGTAGCCCCTGGGCAGTTTCATGCTATGCTACCCTAGACCAACACAAGACTGGAAGCATGCCCTACCCCTGGGGTGTTGAGGCAAAACCCTGGTTGTCTCCTTGCTAGTTATAGCTATTTTAAAGATGTATTTTAAAATAAATGTTATTAATATCTTTGGTTTTTATATTACATAAGTTCTTCTTTTGCCCACATCTCTCCTCTTTCCCCTTCCAGGGGGCTATCCCATACAATAAGGACTTTTAAGAGAAGGGGAGAAAAAAAGAGAGAACGAGAAAAAAAAATCAACATAATCAATTTGAGGCCTTGGTTGGTATTTGTAATTTTGCAGCCTTCATTTAACACTTTTGTGGTGATTCTTTCTATTTACATTGCTGTAGTCATTTCTGCTTACTTCATATTGCATCAGTTCATTTATGTCTTTCCATGCTTCTCTGGATTGTAATGAACCATTTTCAGTAACAGTAACAGTGGAACCACCGAATTTTGTTTTTCCAAATACATACATATATGTATATATATATATATATTTCCAAATATATATTTCATGAACTTATTATGTGAAGAAAAGTAAATTCTACCTAACAAGATGATAGGATCTAAGACTAATAATTAGCTGAAAGGTACCTTAAAGATTATCTAGGATAACCCCCTTTTTCTCTATCAATTAGGTAACTGAACCCTAAAAAGATTATTAAAATTAATTTATGTACATATAAATGAATTTACATATGTATACACTAAAGACATATGTGTGTGTGTATGTTTGTGTAGAGATACAAAAAGGATTCAAAAAGATTGGAAAAAATCAGACCTGGTGACTTGACTGAAAAAGAACAACTTAGAAGATATCAACAATATAGCCCTCATGTCTACTTGAAGGCATGAAGCTTCATGCAAAGGGCCATCCACATATGTCTGCAACTCAAACGCTTTTCGATAGTCTTAGGAGCAACATTGTTAGGATGTGGGATATTCTCCCACTGCATATCATTGTAGCTTTTGAGTCCCTACTAGTTACTGCACTTTCCATCTACATCCATCAGGAAACCCATCAGTCACAATGATGACACGATTAACTCTTAAACGTAAAACATTTATTTAATGATCGTGCACAACTATAAGAAATGATGAGCAAGATGCTTTCTCAAAAACTTGGGAAGACTTGCCTGAACTGATGCAAAGTTAAGTGGGCATAATGAGAAGAATATTGCACAAATTAACAGTAGTATTATATGATAGTTAACTGCAAATCACTTAGCTATTCTGATCAATACAGCGACCCAAAACAATTCTGAAGGATTCATAATGAAATATGCTATCTCCAGAGAAAGAACTGATGATGTATGAATGTAGAATGAAGCATCCTTTTAAAAAATTCTTTATTATTCTTGCCATTTTTATATGTTTTCTTTTATATGACTAATATGGAAATATTTGGCACAACTACACATGTATAATCTATGTCAAATTGCTTTCTCAAAGATGGAAGAGAGGTGGAAGGGAGGAAGAGAGTTTGGAACTCATTTTTTTTAGTGAATCTTAAAAATTTTGTTTACATGTAATTAGGAAACATTAAATGAAAATTAAATTTAAAAATAACACATAAGAAAAACTTATAAATACATCATAGCTATGCAACAAAAGGCAAATGCAAGAATAATCAATATGATCCACACATATAAATCTGAGTCAAACTCAATGCACATTGTCTGTGGAGAAGTGGGCACATGCTTCCAGAAACCTACTAGAAATACACAGGAATAAGGAAATTCCATGTACTTGGTGTAATGGGAATGTAAATTTTAAAGATCTTCTCTGCCCCTAGGCTAAAGTGCACCTGGATCCTGGGGTGGGAGGCTTGTTTTTTAGTAGATACTTCTTGATTGGCCAGGGGGTCAATAAGGTTGTTACATTCTCTGAGCCAGGAGAAGGCTATATAAGCCCTGATGTGTAGCTTTGTTTTGGGGCTCACTTTGAGAAGTGTTCTGTGATTTGATCAGATGAAACTCTGGGAAGCTGTTGTTGAGAGTCCCCCGGCTTTGAAAAACCCAGATGTTGAAACCCAGATGTTGATTTGGCATGGATGTAATGGTTGGACAGTTTGGAAACTGTCTACTTGATCTGTTTCTCTGTCTTGATAATTCTGTCTGTATATTCTGAAGTTTGGGGTGTTGACCTTTTCCCCTGAACTAGGTAAACTATACATATTTGACTGATTAAAGTAAGCTTGTTAATCCATTTTGAGTTGCTTTCCTTTAACAAAGCAGATCTAAGTACCTTGTTGGCAGCGACCCTGGGGATGCTGGGGTGCTTGCTGCTACACTTGGGGTCACTTATAACTGCACATTTCAGGCCATGATATCCTTGGCACCTTCATTAACTACAGGTATAATGTGAAGTTACTTCTTTACTAATTGCTTCTCTTCCAGTCCTCACTAGTCTTCTGCTGGAACACAATTTGCTTTTTCTACTCTTAAACTAATGAAGCAGTGACAAGGCATTTTAACTTAAAGCCACCTCTTCAAAGGGCACTGAGAAAACATTATGATATTATTGAGACAAGCAGTTTCCTTAATCCAAGCTGGAGAACTCCAGAGCTCGTCTGGTTGGATCTCCAGGCAATGCAAACAAGCCCAGTTGACTCTTTGTTAGGCTGGATCCTGAATCATCCACTCACCTCTCAGTATCTTGTTACATTAATACACAGCTCACAGTAAAGTTCTACATGTTTGGAAATTTGGGCAAGAACTCTTAGCCAGTTCTTCATTCAGTAAGGTATTGTGTAATCCATTAGGTGACAGCAAATTAGGTTTCAGCAAATACTTACAGAAAAGTAAATTGCAAACTTGTATTTTCCCTTTTATTTCTCCATATCAAAAAATGGATAACAGCAGAGAACAAGCAGCACCTCTCAACTTGTAAATAGAACTGGGGTGCAATAAGCAGAATTCAGGTATCCTCTCCAATGAATCAGAAGCTCCCAGTACCATAGCTGAAGGTTACCTATTTGCATTCCTGTGGTCCCCCTAACTGTATCCTATTATCTTCTCAGTCAAGCTCCCTCTAATTGTTTCCTCCACTCTTCTGCTAGCACTTCCAATATTCTCAGTGTTTGAAATCAGCGGCTACTGGTGTTCAGTGACTCATTTTCCCTCTATAGTAAAACTCACAAAATCCACCTTTCACAAATTATAAAACCAATAGTCCTTATTTAATCTTTCTATACTCTTCAAAGAGTTATTTAATTTTCCACTTTCTGAGTTGTAACCTTTCAAACTCTAAAGACAGTTAAACACAAACGAGCTAAGGGATCACAATGCCGTGCTGCCTTATTCATTACTTTATCCTCAAACAGCTCATCTCAGTTCTCTATTCAGTCCTGTCTTTCTTTAAATTTTGCCTGAAAACTGTGTCTTCACTCTTTAATTTCACCAGTTTTCCATAAAAAGCCCTTCACAACCCAATTATTCTTTTCTTTATAAAAAAAAAGGTCTATTTTCTGTCCCTTGCTATAACCAAATACATGAAAGAGGAAGTCCCCTAACCTTAAATTCTCTAGAATACTCCCCTAATTCTTCCTTTCATCTTAGCTATGTCTATATGATAACCATCCTCAAAATCAAGTGAAAAGTAAAAAAATTAATTCAGGCATATAATTTTTATTATATTATTTATTATTATATTATATTATATTAATTATATCATATTATATCATATTATATCATATTATATCATATTATATCATATTATGTCATATTATATTATATTATATTATATTATATTATATTATATTATATTATATTATATTATATTATATTATATTATATTATATTATATTATATTATAAATACCACCCAGCTCTGAATGTTTGCATTTTTATATAAAGTACTAAAATATTTGCCTTTCACCCTCCTTACCCTGTTTGAATAATTAGAGAAAATGATATGTGTCCAGATATGTTAATAGGCAGGGCTAGTAACTAGGAGAAATTTAAGACAGCAAGGAAGAAGAAAGGGCGTGTGTGCCTAGAACCGTGGCAATAAGGGAAAAGAAAGAAAGACTGTGGAAGTCCTTGCCCTCATTTTACATTGGGGAAAGAGTTTTGAAAGATTTTACCTACCTCACAGAATTATCACACTGTAATCACTGAAAAGCTATATAAATATGAGAAATTCTTCTAATTATTAGTAGAGACCTGCCCTAGCTCATCTAAGAATCTACTGGACTATGCGGCCTCTCCAAAGTGCCAAAGAAAAATAGAAATTTGAAGAGAAAGATAGTGGTCAAAGAAAAGGACAGAGAGAAAGATAATTCTTGTTCCCCAAATTCATACTCAGCATACTGGTAGGTACCATACATATGTACACATACATATACACATATATACCCTGGTAGGTACCATACATACATACACATACATATACACACGTGTATACATATACACATATATACACTGGTAGGTACCATATATACATATATAAACATACACACATATATACCCTGGTAGGTACCATATATATACATACATATACACATGTACATACATCCATATACATATATATACACTGGTAGGTACCATACATATATACACATACATATGCACATGTATACACATCCATATACACATATATACACTGGTCAGTACCATACATATATACACATACATATACATATGTATACACATCCATATACACATATATACACTGGTAGGTACCATACATATATACACATACATATACACATATATACACATACATATGCACATATATACACGGGTAGGTACCATACATACACACACACACACACACACACACACACACACACACACACACACCCTACGTTTACAGAGCAGTTTGCACAGTTTATCTAGGCCCTTCATTTCATGAGAGAATCTTGGACTTGAATATACTTGTAATCATTTTTTCCCCACTTAATTGATTTAAATAGTTACGTGTGTAGACACAGGCTTGGGGTATGAGTGAGGTTTATATGACATGTATTTAAATAGCTGCATTTGGAAAAATAAAAGGTTTTTTCTTGTTGTTTTTTTTTTAAGATGTAAATCCCTGTGGTATGATGAAAGCATGGACTTCTGTTGTTGTCTTTTAAATGTGATTTTCCTATAGCAGAGCAGTTTGAAACGCTTATGTTCTTCTCAGTCCTAAATGATATCTTTGCAGGAAAGGAGAGACCAGCAGGAGTATGAGAGGGCCCTCATCAGTGGTGTCCCACATTACTTCCTGGTCCAGAAGGTTTTCCTTCTCTTATTTTTAGTTTGCATAATGTGAGCTTTTCAAATGAGTCGAAAATTTCTCTTTTTGACAGTCACAAGTGTGAAAAAATGTGAGAACTGGCAATAGGGAAGTAAAAGGGCTATTCTCTTTTATCTATGATTAAATTGGGATATTCACATGATAGAAATTTGTCTAATGTCACTCTAAATTCAAATAAATTCAAGAGCCATTAATTGAGCTTCTGCTATTTACGAGCTATGGAGCCAAGCACTAGAAGGTACGGGAAGACAAATATAATAGCACCTCTATAAGACAGGAAATTTGTGGAAGAGCTTTATGCAGAAAGAAAAGATGAAAAACAGAATCTTTCTCATTTTCGGACATATAAGTGACCGGGAAGAACACTGCTATTCTGCCTGATTGTGGATGATCCAAATGCTGGTCTGGTTCCAAGATAAATTCAATTTCACTTAAAAAGTTTTGGTCTGACTTCGCTGGGGGAAGCTTCCACCCAGACCAAACTCATAATACTTGGTTCTAGCCCCAGAGCTGGCTCACCCTATTAGGATTTTACTGGAGCCTCTCCTGCTGTAAGAAATGTATGTCTTCTCCCCGCCTCCATTTTCCTTTTCTGTCACTTTAATAAAAGTTCTTTTGGCTACTATGTTGAAACATTAGTTGCTTTGGTGTTTCTCAAATCCTCGAACTTGGATTCTCTAAAATGAACACTTGTATCACTAACAGGATGATTAGACTGACACTAGACCTCAGTTTCCTCATCTGTAAAATGGAGATTACAGTTCCTCAGAAAAAAGAATGCAAATGTCACCCCAAGTGAATTTATAGTTGATGAAGTAACAGTGGAGAATACAGAAAAACATCTGTTTCTCAGGTGGATGTTTAGGAATCCCGGGAATCTGGTAGAGAAAGAAGTAATGCAAAATCACCTAGATCCCTGTATCATCCCCCCCAAAACAAAGAGCCCTAAAATGTGGCAAAATTTACAACAAAAAAGAGGAACATTAAAAGAATCCAGTATAATGTGACTGATTCTTACTAGGGGGAAAATAGTGAAGGCCAATTCACCATCCTGTCACTCCTGGGATTCCCAGCCCAGGCTTTCCTTATTTCTTCTAGTTCACAGACTTGCTGAACTGGACTAGCCTTTTGTTCCTTATGAGTGCGGTAGGTTTGGGCACTTAATTTTTGAAAATGCTTGGGAAGTATCTCAAAGAAAAACCTCATCTCAGGGCAAGTTAATGTCAATGAATCAGACTATCCTCAAGGCTCAAGAGAGTTGTGGATCCTTGATGACAAGTTTGTTGAGGAAAAGGGACCAGAAGTATAGCATGAATTACAGCTATTTAGTATTCTCTAAGAGGTAATAAGTAGCCAGCAGAAAAAGTCAAAGAAATGTGGAGGAGAGACCCAGTTGAAAGGGCTTGTCAGACACACCACTCCTGATCTGAGGAAATCCTTGTTCCCAATTCCTTATTCATCAGCCTCCCAGAGTCAGCCTAGGGACTGGAGAAAAAAAAAGTCAATACAAGGGAGAAGAATGGAGTCCAGAAAAAAAATGAATCCTGGAAAGATAAAAAAAAAATAGCCAGCCTTAGTGGTATCCTTCTAAGTCTCCCTGCATCAAGTGACAAATGATAAGTTTTAATAACAACAGTGGAGAAAATCAACAGTAACCTGAGAATTCAGGAAACTAGGGTATGGAAGGAGTACAAAACATTGGGCCAACAAAGAAGAAAGAATGGCTGGTCAAAAACACATTTATAGCAAGGACACCATAAAAAAGTTGGAAAAATAATGTATATACATATATATGTTAAGGAGGATAAATGAACAGATAATGGAAGAAAGAATCATCTCAATGAAAAACTTGGCAACACAGAAACCAAGTCAAAATCACCTATGGAAAATAAAATTATCACAAGAAATTCGTCAAGGCCTCCTGAGATTATAATGGAGCAACTCAAGAACCTCCAGAAGTAGGCAGAAAACCAATGAAGAAATTAAGAGGAGTCATATAACCAACAAAATGGCAGAGTACTTACTTTCTGCATACCTCTTCAACCTGTAGTATAAACAAAGAAGGAATTATGCAGCACAGTTAGAATAATTTCAGTTAATTACAGATAAGAAGATAAAGTCCCTGAAAAGACAAAAACCTTATGAATTAATTTAAATATGTTGAGGTCTCATTTAGAGCTCCTCTTCTATTAGTCTTTATGAACCTGCAAAAGGAAGTACATGCAAACTTTCCAGCTTATACCTAGGGATCCAACCTTAGGGAAAGGACACCTATTGCTACACTAACTCTCCATTGTGCCATATGGGTAGCTATGTTGGACCTAATAAAATGGGTACAGGAAACCCAGCTAGGCTAATCTTATCCCTGTAGAAGGTACTTAGGGCAAAGATCCAGACCAATGGGAGGTTCCTTAATAGCAGGAGGCTTAAGTAACCCTGCAGGCCAGGGTGAGGATCTGATCCATAGGAAAGGGAGAGGAGACAGAAATTGAATGACAGGGTAATACTAGAAAATGGCTAGAAATGCAAAACTATCAAGAGAGAGCCTCATTAAAGCTTCACACCCTAGTTAATAATCACAAATAGGTTCCAAAAAGCAAAAGGAAAAGTGAGAAATACCTTGCAAAATATAAAGACTACTAAGAAAATATCATTATATGAGTGAACATGAACCGTAAATGTCTAACCAAAGAAAGAATCATGTGAACTTCCGGCAAAGCATGGAACAATGATAAAAAATACAAAAGAAAATAAAATTCATAAAAGAAAAAATATAAGGAATATGTCAGAAATAGAGCTTTCAACAATGATTTTTTTTTAAGCAATCAGGGTTAAGAAACTTGCTCAAGGTACACGGCCAGTTATTTATGGGTGTGGTGCTAAGTATCTGAGCCCAGATTTGATCCCCAGGTCATCCCGACACTGGAGCCAGTGCTCTTACTCGCTGAGCCACCTGGCCTCCCTGACAATGATTTTTTTAAAAGCACAATTAGAAGAAAAGTAAAATTGAATTCATGATGAAGAATCTCACTAAATCAGTAGAAACTGTGAGACAGCTTAACTGATTTATATCACAAAAATACTAAATTGGAGGAACACTTAACTGGAGAAAAATAAAAGGAAATAACATTAAAGTGACACACAAATTCTCCACAAGTTAAAGTAATTGCCCTAAAAGTCAAAATGCACAGCAGATACTTAAGGATTACAGGTCTCCCATATAATATTATAAATGAAAAGGAAAAAAAATCTGAATATCAAAATTTAGGAAATTATAGAAGAAAATTGTCCAGAATGTCTGAGTACAGACAAGAGAACATCTCTCAAAAGAATCTAGAGATTTCTTCTAGAAAAAAAGAAATACCTGTTTTATGAACTTTAAGGCACTTATATATTGGTTAAAAGTAAAACTTTCAGTGACAGACAATATATTTTATAAGCAGCCAAGAGAAAAAAAAGACCTTCAAACATGAAAGAAGTGTTCAAATTTCATCCCATAATGACATATCCTGCAAACCAACGCCTAAACATCAACAGAAATACTTGAAAATTTAACAAGAGAAAAACATTTAAGGTATTTGGGGAGAAAATGAGCAAAATATTCAGTTTTCCAAAACTCAGAGGCACAAGGTAAATAAGTATAATTATCAAGAAATGAACAAGTAAGTAAATCAATTATCTATGTAATGTTTAAAGTTTATGAAAAAGAGACAAGAGAGAGAGACAGAAAGAGAAGAGAAGAAGAATGTTAAAATATTTTTTTAAATGAGGCAAAATCTGCAAACACAGAAATACAAAAGAGGAGGGAACTCATTTCTGGTATTTCAAAATCTTTAATTCCACAAATGACATAAAGAAAAGAAAGAAGGGACAAAAAAAATGATGCAGCCTGTAAAACAGAAAACAAAAACCAGAATCAACTGGAAAGGAGGAGAAATTACAAAGAGGTTAAAGCAAAGGGGTAAAAACAATTTAGAAAGGGTATAGGAAAAGAAAATATCTAAAAATAAGAGGTTAAAAGTTAGGAAGGGAAGGAAGATTTTGAACTAGTAGTCTAAGTGGGGAAAGGAAAGTACAAGAAAGAGAGAAATAGATAACTAAGGAAAGGAAAGAAAAATAAATGAACAATTTATGCAAAATCAAAAAAACTTAAGGAAGGGTCAGTATGTAGGAGTGAAAGAAAGCCTGTGGGAGACACAGGCATCTAAGAACTTTAAGCAAACTAATAACTTGGACACAGTACTGATTTTAATGAGGAAAGAGATGTTATTTTTAAGCAATATTAAAGAAAAATGGAGAAAAAGCAAATCTATCAATCATACTTTAAAATATGAATAGATTAAACAATCCAGTAAAAAGAAAGTGAAAACCTGTCTCATTGAAAAGAGTACCGGTTCTGGAGTCAAAGGACATTGGTTGAAATCTTACAGTTACCACCTGTATGACTTAGGACTAGTTACTTGGTCATTTGAAGGACTTGTTCATCCTTTGTTTTTGAAGAGCAACAATGACCCATCTTGGGCGATGTCTTGACTTGTCCGTGAGTTTGAATTAAGTGAGACAGAGCTGTCCAAAATCTTCAGTCTCATTCTTTCTTCTCGAATCATTGAAGTCAAGCAGGACAAAAGTCAGGATAATTGGCAGTCATCCAGGTTGAGGGTTTGTGAAGCCCTTTGCCACGTTGCTCATATACTTTTGGTTTCTACCTTCATACATCTCATCTGTGGCTCCAAGAAGCTTTAGCAGAATCAGCAGCCACACCCTGATAAACTCTCTCAGTAGAAGGCCTAAATCAGGCCAAGGGTAACCAAGAGGCTTCAAATCCATTGGTGAGTTAGGGTATGTCTACTCTAAACACGTGGAGATTTTCACTGGCAGAATAGGCAAATGAGAATTTGTTCCAATAGCCAGGAAGGTGACAGAAGCAGGTGCTATGCAGTGCTTAGAGCTTTTTCAGACATCGAAGACACCAAAGTCAAACACTGGAGGACTTAATATGTCTAAAACTGAACCATTATATTTTTATGTCTAAAACTGAACCATTATCTTTTTTTCCTTTCCCTTTCCCAAATTTCCCTATTTCTATACATATATGAGAACATACATAAGGTAAATAGAATAAATACAAATAAAAAAGGCACCACTTTTCTTCTCATCTACCAAGTCTCCTACTGCATCCAGGGCCATCACCAGTCGTCCTGATCCATGTCTTGCCACTGGACTCTGATGATTGGAGGAAAAAATGAGAGCAATGACTTTGCACAGCCCTGCCTCACTTAAGTTCGGTTCCACTTGCAAGACATTTCCCTGCTTGTGTCATTGGTCCTTTTCAAGAACAAAGGACAAAAAAACAATACCAAGTTCATCATCTCTGCACTATCCACAAGGCAGTTTCCTCAGATGTAAAAAGAAGGGCTTGTTTCAAATGGCTTCCTAGCTTTAAATCTATTATCCTATGATAACAAAACTGCATAACCTGTTCTATACAAGAAAGAAATACAAAATTATAGACACACAGAAGATAAAAATGGGTTGAAACAATTTACAATTAAATTTTAAAATCATGTATTACAATTATGGCATCATATTAAGCAAAAATTGATCTGTACAATATCCAAAGACATAAAGATATCCTTTTAATATTAGAGAGAGAGACAAACAGACAGAGACAGAGAGATAGACAGAGAAAAGAGAGAGCAATCCACAAAAAAGAATGGCAAGTCATTATCTTTGATATTTTTATACCTTAGACCAAGATCAGAATTCCATTTGTCTCATCCTACCACACCATTGATATATTGAGGCACAGACCGTGCCCTGCTTTAATAAAAACCTTTTGTACAGAAACTCAGTTCACATGACAAACAGGTTTTGTTTTGTTCTGTTCTGTTTTATTGGAGAGGACCCAAGCTATTTCCTTTCTTCTCTACAAAGGATTCACTGCAGGATTCTTTTGAACAAGGAGCCCCCTGCCACTACCTTTTAAATAGGATTTGATTGACAAAAACTGTTTGCAAACATAACATTTCAGAAAAATATTTATATGTTCATCTGAGTACACTAATATTTTTAAACACTCGTAAGTTCCATGTTTCATAGTTGAGTAAGTAAATTGTGGTGGGTAAACAAAGATTACAACATGGCATGCTAATTTCTTTTAATTATTTAGAAATCAATGATCTAAGAAAATCTGATATGTAAATTTTGAAAAAAATTTGATTATAATGTCAAAAATTTGTTTTTAAAAAGCCTGCAAATTACCTTAGATGTGAAGAATTGCTATGGATTTTTACATATCTTGTATTTTAAAAGTAAGTCCTTCAAAGTTTCATACTCCTACATTAAATATATTTTAGTTAAATATCAATTTCAGATTAGACTTGAATTTCAAGTGATGTGGATTTCATTTAGAAGGACCTGCAATATTCTAGAGCTTGATCCAACTAATTCAATGCAATCCATAAGCACAAACTCGACCTCACCATCTATGAATTGTTTTTTTCCATTTGGTTTCTGGGCTGGACACCCTCCATGAAAATGGCAAAAACCACTGACAAACATACATACCCCCTTTTTATTACATAATTGATATTAATCATCACAGTACTATCCAAAGAAGTTAGTTCTTATGTCTTTCAAGGAATTTCATTCTATTTTGACATATGAAGAGGAGACATTGTTGGAGCTCAACCTTTAAGGTGGCATTTTATTCCATAGAATGAAATGTCTTTTTAAAGTCAATAAATAATAAGCAAGGTGAAATATTAAAAATATTGACTTTCAAAATATTAATGTATCAAATAGAAATTAACTTTGTCTTATAAGGAGCATCTAGGTGGCACAGTGGATAGAGCACCAGATCTGAAGTCAGGAAAACCTGAGTTCAAATATGACCTCAGAACTTATTAGCCTAGGCAAATCACTTAACGCTGTTTGCCTCAGTTTCCTAGTCTATCAAATGAGTTGGAGAAGGAAATGGCAAACTACTGCAGTATCTCTGCTATGAAAACCCCAAATGAGGTCATGAAGAGTGAGATATGACTGAAAAATGACACTATATTATAATGAGATATGTGGTATAGAGGGGCAGCCACGGAGTCAATAAGGCCAAGGTTCAAGTCCTGTGTCTGACCTATACTACGCTGTGTAATCATGGGCAAGTCACTTAATTCTTCAGTTTTCTCGGCAACAAAAAGTCTGTTTCACATGAGTTGCATGTCTTCTCTTGAGTGAAGGAAGAAATTTCTGCATCAGGGATTTCCTCCCACTAATGAAAATGCAAAGCTGTAATCCCTCCCCCCCCAAAAAAATAAATCTTACAAGAAAAATAATTTCTAAGTAGCTAATTTTTACAAGGACTAAAATAATGGATTCCTCTATCCAACAAAGCTGCAGATTAGAAAATTTAGCAGATAATGCCAATAAAAGATGAGTTGAAAGTAAAAGTTCAATGACTAATGTGGAAATATGTTTAACATAATTGCACATGTATAATCTGTATCAGAATATTTGCCATCTTGGGGAGGGAAGAGGGGAAAGAGGGAGGGAAGGAGAAAAATTTGGAGTTCAAAATCTTATAAAAATTGAATGTTGAAAACTATCTTTACAAGTAATTGGAAAAAATACTATTAAAAAGAAAAGTTCATATAAAAAGAAACAATTACCTAATCAGAAATTATACATATACACCCATATGGAAGAAGTCATATGATTGTACCAGCTGGTTACAGGATAAATCCATGTTAACCAACTTCACCTGGGACCTCACTACAGCAAAACAGTCTCTTTATTCCTACAAAAATGATTCTCTTTCTAATTACCCTACTCTTCTATCATTAAATCTTCTAAGCCTCTTCTACCTAATGTTTCAGCTGAGGCCCTTTCCTCTCTCCTTACTGAAGAAACTGAGGCCATTCAATGTAAGCTATCTTTTCTTCCATTTTCTTCTTCTCGAAACACCTTAATATCATCTCCTACTCTATTTTCCTTTCCCCCAAACTCTGACAACCCCTCTATATGTGCCCTTGACCCTATCTTACCTCTTTTTAAAGAGATTTGATCAGACCCCTTCCTCTGATCTTCAACATCTCCCTATTTGTTCCTTCTCTACAGCCTTCAAAGATACCCAAGTCTTCTCTCTCTCTCCCAAAAAAACTTCACTAAACCCCATTGTTCCCCCAAGCTATTATCCTTTGTCTTATTTTCTTTCTCCATTTTTCAACCAAACTCTTAGAAAAAGCTACCTATACTTAATGTTTCAACTTCATCTTTTTACTCACTCTTCAATCCTTTATAATCTGGCTTATGATAACACCATTCAACTGAAACTGCCCTCTGTAAAGTTACCAATAATTTCTTAATTGGCTAATTTGATGGTTTCTTCTTCCTTATCCTCGGATTTTTTCTTGCATTTTGCACCTCTCTCCTGCATGCTCTTTCCTCTCTGACTGTCATAACACTAAATTCTCCTGGTTCTTTTCCTAACTGTCTGATCGCTCTGTAGTCTAATTGTATAACTCATCATCCATATCATAACCCCTAGCTGGTGATCCTCAAGATTCTTCTCCTCATATACTCTCTCCTAATAGCTTTTTCCTTTCCCAAAGCTTTAACTATAGTTCCTATGCAAACGATTCACAGATACATAAATCCAGGTAGAGTCCCTCCTCTTGAACATCTGTCACACATCACAAATTGCCTATAGGGCATTGCAAAATGGATGTCCCCAAAATATCTGAAATTTAACATATCCAAAACTGAATTCATTATCTTTTTTGTCCCCAGACCTTTCCCTCTTCCAAATTTCCTTACTTCTATACATATCTGAGAATATATATGTATATATATATCTATATCTATACACACATATGGTAAAGAGAATAAATACAAATAAGAAAAAGAACCACTTTTTCCCCCTTATCTCCCACATTCTCTGCATTATACTTTTTTCTTCACTCTCCTTCAACATCATATTCAATCAATTTCCAAATCTTGTCATTTCTATCTCCACAACATCTCTCCTATCTGACCCCTTATGTCTATTCACCCAGCCACCTAATCAGTTCTCATCTGGAAAATTTTTGTAGCCTCCTAATTGGTTTTCCTGCCCCAAAGGGACTTACTATATGTCAGATACTGTATTGTTAAAACAAAAAATGTAAAGCTGTGGCTCTCAAATGGTTTCACTAAAGAAAAAGGAATACAAGAGACAGAAAGAACATTTTGAAGTTTTATTTATTATATTCATTATTTTTATTTCCCTTAAACATACATGTTTCAATTTGGATCTATGATTTTATCGATGTGGGGAATTCATCTTGTGAAAACTCTCTCCATTTATGCAGATGAGAAATTCCTGTGTAGTTTATAGTCCTAGAGGATATTCTGGGTCACTGAGAAGGTACATGACTTATTCATGTTTCCATAGACAGTATGTGTCAGTACCAAATTTGATCATAAGGCCAGCTTTTCTCTCTGCATGTCTCTCTTTCTCACATGTATGTGTGTATGTACGCAATATACTCTACATACACACATATATTTATATATACATATTAAGATATATTAAATTATTTAATTGAATATGTTATGTATTATATGCACATATATTTAACATTTATTAAATTAGACATAATTTAATATGTGGTACATGCTATTTATAATATATTATATATCATAAATCTTTGTATTATGTCCCTATTTCATCTTTTTTCTTTGTATTCATAGAATCCAAGGAGAGCATCAAAATAGCAAGCTGCCCAGGAAGATCTGGGTTCAAGTTCTTCTTGTGACACAAGTGGCTATGTGACTCTGGGCAAGTCACTTGACCTCTCAATGCTTTAGGAAGCTCTTCTCTAAGACTAAAAGTTGTAGAAAAGGTACTTACCGCAATACTTTGCACATAGTAGGCACTTAATAAGTGCTTATTGAATTAGAGTATCTTGAGGTGTTCATTATTATTACCTAGGTATTATGATTATTATAATTATTATTTTAAAAGACTATTAGGACCCTTGAAATACTTATATAAAAGTGAAACAATCCCTACAATTTCTTTTTAGTTTCATGAACTCTGAGACCAAAACACCATTTACAGAGGAGTGCACTGGTCAATGGAGCATCTTGGATTTCTACTCATTCATTACCTTTGTGGATGCATTATCATGTTTCCTACATAATTTCTTTGGGATGAAATGAAGGGCTTTAGAAGAGTCTCACACAGTCAGCCCTGCCCACAGCTTTTGCTGGCTTTCAGTTTAGGACTTTTATCATTTCTGTACCGAGTGGCCAGAATGTAAAAAATAAAGGAACCGTGAGCAACCACAAACACCTTTTAGGTTTAGCATTTTAGACATCTTCTATTAGAATCTTAAACTATATATGAATTAAATTAGAATCTTAAATGTTATTATTATTATTATTAGAATCTTAAACTATATATGGATTTAAATACTTCTCACTGGAAGATAAACCTATTTCCATATGGCTCTCATAGCAATTCCAGGAAGACCTTGTGTTTCCTTTTGCTTTCTCTGCTCCCTTGATTACTGAAAACTATCCCCAGCTGAACTGGATTCCCTTGACCTTTAACCTCCTTCTTCCTGATCCCTATGTCTGAATCACTTGCAGATGACACAAAGTTCAAAAATCGCAAACATTTGGATGATCAAATGATGAGAGTTCCCTTGAATCTAATTCATGCATCTCTATCTCCTTTAGCCCTCTTTCTGCTTCTTACTCGTGTTGTAGTCCAGGAGAGAGAAACAGGAAATTATCATCTGTAAGAGCAGAATTGAGCTTCTAAGGAGAGGAAGGAATATTGCAATAAAATGGATTATTGGAAATTTATTCACAAACATTCACATGTATGGAGTTTAGAATTGTCCAGAACTGTTGGCTTCTATTGATGTTATGTTATATTTGACAACAGAAATTGGCCTAACTTTATTTTTTTTTGTGGCCTAACATTATTTAACTAAAGTTGAAAATAAACTAAAATGCAAGCAATTGCCAAACATGCCCCTGAGGCATGAACAGATTAGTTTATCAAGTCAAGAAGAAAAAATTCAATCATGAAATTGACAAGTGTTCATACCTCAAGAAAATGTTTCTGTTCACATTTGTTGTTGAGTTGTTTCAGTCTGTTAGTCACACTCTCTCCCATTTGGAGTTTTCTTGGCAAAGATACTGGAGTGGTTTGCTATTCCTTTCTCCAGATGATTTTATAGACGAGGAAACTGAGGCAGAGTTAGGTGACTTGCCCAGGGTCACACAGCTACTAAAGTCTGAAGCCAGATTTCAATTCACAAAGAGGAGTGTTCCTGCCTTCAGGCCCAGCTCTCTAACCATTGCACCACGTAGCTGCCTGAACATTAACTAGCCCCTCACAATAGTGTGGTACCTCCATCCATGGTCAAACATTAGAATATATAAAAAAATTTATTTTAAAATGACAATGCAATTAGGGATATTCAACAAAGATGTATCAAAGGCTGTGGAGTGGATCGTAATTTTTGTGTGGTTACTTGCATATCATTTTTCTTGTGGGTGAACATTTCCAATCTGCCAAGGAACTATGATTTTATACATATGACTATTTCCTTTACTGACAGAGACCCAAGCTCCATTATAGCTTTGAAGATAATCTTCCCAAGTCAAAACCAAGAAACTTGCTCACCTGATAGTCAAAGCTCTTTTGATGGGCCTCTTCTAAATTGGGAACTGGTCATTAGATGACAGAAACATAGTGATCTGCCAGAGTTGCATAGCTTAAAGTTTCCCAGTTTAGTATGACTTGTCAAAGTTTACATACTTCTGTTCAGTCATTTCAGTCACGTCTGACTCTTCCTGAGCACCAATTGAGTTTTTCTTGACAAAGATACTGGAGTGGTTTGCCTTTTCCTTCTCTAGTTCATTTTACAGATGAGGAAACTGAGGTAATCAGAATTAAGTGACTGTACCAGGGTCACATAGCTAGTAAGTGTCTGAGGCTGGATTTGAACTCAGGAAGATGTCTTACTGACTCCAGTAACTGCTAGGAAATCAGATAGAATGCACTATGACATCATAAATCAGACCCACTCATAAGAATGAGAAATAGTGACTATTTTTTCCCCTCAAAGGCTAGCAAAAATTTCCTGGCAAAGGAAAATGACGAATTGAAGCAATTATCTGAATAATTGAGGTGGCCTTGACCACTACACCGTCTGAGAGCCTAAGGCAGAAAAAGTCACAGGAACTAGGCTTAAATGCACCCCAGATGCCTTTCATTCATAGGTCAAGACTATAAGTTATTGGAGGGTATTGGTAGGTGCTTGATAATCAAAATGGTGTTGATTACTCATCCAAGGACAGTCATTTACTCAAAATAAGAAGTTATCTAGCTTCTACTAGAAGCACAAGAAACAAGCAATTATATCCACCTGCTAAAACAAAGAGCCAAAAAATTAATAACCCAGAATTACTTAACTATGAGTTGGAATCACAGAAGACTAGGGGCCATGGAGATAGAAGTTCTAGTATAATGGTGGCCTCCCCAGAGGTTGACAAGATGGAAGCTGGTGTTCTCTAAGGTAGACTAGAATTTCAGGAGTCAAGATGGAAGACCCCACATGCCCTAAGAAGCTATAAAATGTAGAGGAAACCCAGGATCTTTCCAGAAGAGCCCATACTTCTAAATGTCTTTTGTTGGCCTAATTATTGACTACCTCTCCTGTCCCACTATTTCAAGAAGACACCAATCATGCATCAATTCATTCCCTACTCCCCAGATATTTTTATCTCTAGCACCTGAGAAATTCCTTGCTCCTTTATACCTTTCCCAACCCTATCTCTTTGCTTTAGTTCTGGAACCATAGTTAAATCAGCTCTGTCATTGGTCCTGGAAGGGATGTGTCAACTAATTTTTAGAGCCACACTTAACCTTTCCATTAATTTTCACTATCCTTTCACCTTTACTAAGAGCAGTTTTCACTTTCAGTACCTAAGAGCCCTTCCCTGGCCTCCACACCGTTATGTATATATTAGATTGTAAATTCCTTTTGCCTAGGAAGCTATCTTTGCATTTGTGTTTGCATCTCCAGCACTCAGTAGAGTGGTTAGCCCAAATAAAGAAATTAATAAATGCTTCTTCGTTAATTATAATTCTTGAAAGAAACACTAAGCAATAATAATAATAATATTTGTATATATTAGAGAGACAGGTACATTTTTTGCTTTGTTTTTAAAGTACTTTACATAATATCTCATTTGATCCTCACCATAACCCTGTGTGGCCCAAATTATTATCTCCCTTTTTACAAAGGAGGAAACTGAGCAGAGGCTGAAAGTGATTTAGTGACTTCCCCAGAGTCATACAGCTAGTAGGTGTGTCTGAGAAGGGATTCTAACTCAGGTCTTCCTGACTCCAAGCCCAATGTTTTCTACAGCAAGTAGCTGGTACAGGAATTATACAACTGGCTTTCATTTTATTACCATCTCTAGTTTCATCAGAAAACCTTACTGCATAATTAATATTCTGAAATCTAAGATTTCAAGATTTTTTTCCTAAAATTTGTACTTTTTTCCCAAAATGGAGCTTGTGAGGATGGAGAGAGTCTCACTTTGATCTCTGGCTCAATACCACAGATAGATTAAATCCTTCCTCGTGAAATTACCAAATATTATTGTGTGGTTGGGGGTGGATCAAGGCATGAGAGAAGAAAAGGGGAGCACAGGGAGGGACTTCTCAAGAGTACTGCCTTAAACACTTTCTGGGGCCTCAATTAGTTCAAAATTAAACCCTTCTGACAGGGTGGGGTGGGCTAAGAAGAATAGTCACAATCCTAGTATCATGGCACCCTAAAGAGTTCAAAGGCACCTTAGAGATGGTCTGGAAGAGTAAATATCTAACTTTTTGGTCTTAGGATCCCTTTACACTCTTAAATATTATCTAGGACTCCTCCCCAAAGACCTTTTGTTTATGTGGGTTATACCCATCGATATTTAACAAATTAGAAATGAAAACAACTTACTATTATCATAAAAATAGTTTTGGCCTCACAGATACTTTTAAAGGGTCTCAGGGACTCTTAAGGATTCCTGGACAACACTTTGAAAACTACTCTAGTATAACTTTTTCATTTTGTAGATGAAGAAAATGAAACCCAGAAAAAAGGAAGTAATTTCTACCCTTTAAGGAAAGAATAGATTCTCCACCATTTGCCCTATGGTAACACCTAGGCCAGGTTTGGACCTAATGATGCTGCCACCATGGAGCCAAAATTCCCATTATTCTTTTGCTAGCCTTCCCCATGATCCTCTCTGCAAGGGGCCCCAGTTGGCCAAACTTCTTTTCCTGTTTCAAAAGCCTAGTCACATTCCAAGAAATGTCTGTTTCTGGAGGTTGAGGAGAATGCCAGTGGTTTTCAGCTCATTAAGATGAAATGATGGATAGGTCCTGAACTGAAATGGCCTGCTCTACCTAAATCCCACTTTCTGAGATGCTTCTTCAGACTCCCCAAAATTCTTTCAATTTAACTCAATTTTAAAAAATCATTTAAACATTTATTATGTGAAGAACACTGTGCTAGACACTGGAGGAAAGTCAAAGCTAAATAAGACATAAGATTATAGAGTTAGAGCAGGAATGGTAAGATGGAAAAACTGAGACCCAGAAAAGGGAAGTCATTTGCCCAAGGCCTCACAAATAGTAAATCAGGATCCAAACCCGGATCCTCTGGTCCCCATTCAGATGAAATTTACAATCAAGATAGGGCATTTCCATCATTCGCAGACAATAGAAATAAAATATATCACTGAGTAGGGACCACTCCCCATCATCTCATTAATATGATATATATGTATGTGTGTGCATGTATGACCAAATATATAAAACTATATATAAAACCATATATTATTATATAAACCATATATAACTATATATACATTTATATACGCAATTATTTAAAAACTCTTACTGTATATAAATATATTTATATGTTGTCATCTATCTCTATACCTATATATCTCTGTCTCTATCCATATCTCTCTATATATACATATACATGCACATACATATAAATAGGCAAAGACATGTATTTTTTTTTTAACAAGAAGAGACGTTAGAGATTATCTGGTCCAATTCCCAATCTATTTGTTCTAGACCAGACCTAGTTCAGGCCAGGCCAGTCTACTGATTTAGGCTCAGTATTGCAATGGTTTGATACATCAATGGAACATTCTAATCTTGTGGATGATACAATACAATAAAAACAAATTTACTCACAATTCACTAAATTAAGACAGATAATGCTTTTGTCTATCTAAATATTCGCCACAGCACTAGTGCCAGGTCAGAATCGTGTCTTTCAGGTCTGTGAGAATTCCATTAAGCCGCCAGTTTACAAATTCCCAGAAGGTTTTTCAAGTCTCAGATGATAAGGAGGTAACAGCAGTGATTCACAGACCGACCAAATTCTATAGAGGCCCTCCTTCCCTCTATCTTGCCTAAATAAAGATAAATACTATTCCTACTACTTGTATAAGGAAACTGAGGCACTGAGAGGTACATAGCTGACATTACTGATCCAGAACTTGCACTCATGTCTCCATAGCACAAATCCAGAGCAAACTCCAATAAAATACCCTCCCTCTAGCTCTGTTATACCCAGCTGCTATGTTTTCCTCACGTAATATAATATCTTAAACTAGTTAAAACATGTTTCTCAAGAAGACCCTTAAAGAATGGCTGTAATTGTAAGTATCTGGCAAGCCCCCGGGAAGAAAGGAATTTTGTTTAGACGGCTTTTCAGTATCTCTCAAGTTCTATTCTACAGTGCATAGAGCTCACCCTGGCATCAATGAGAGATATTTGGGGGAGGGGGAAGGAGAAATTTCAGGAGAAACAGGAAGTTGAAATCTAAGACTATCCTGCCTAATGGGGGACATATGGCCACTTTACATTAATGTACTTAATAAGTCAGAAAAGCAAAAATAGCAATATATTGGTGGCCGAGGTTTCTGTGCCATATGAAGCTTAACTCTGGAATTTCCTGACTCTACTTCAATGGTAATTAATTTTCTGTTTATCCTTCCTGTCCTTCATGAACTGAAGAACACAAAAATCCAAATTATTTTTTGAGGTTCATATTTAGATGTTAGCTTTCTCCAACAACAGAAAAGGCTTTAGCCTAAGGTAAGGATATTTTTGAGAATGCATTTAGGGAGAATCAATCAGGGTTCCAAGGAGGTGTGAGCTTAATGTGTTTTGATGATGGGATATATCATAAAACATTTAACTGCACTGACTTTCGTAACCAAGACCATTTATTGGCTTTGCATCAAGTCTTTGTTTGAGTAGGGTAGTTTCAGCTACTTCTTAGGTATGTTACCAAGAGTCAATAACGAATAATACTTTATAGTAGGAAGGACGATTTGATTCATTTCTTTTTTTTCTGTATCAGAAACTGAAGCCTTGTCAATCCCCAAAGTTTCTCCCCTCCTGCCTTGAAACTTATAAGATGAAATGGCTAAGAGCTCTTGGGCCCTCTTTCAAGAGTTGAACATTTGTGGTTTCTCCTTCTTGGTATTGCCTAAACAACCCGAGAGCGCTCTCTAATTTTATATAGACAGGGAGATCCCTTACATATATAATTTTGGAAGAAAATTACATAATTCTGAGGAGTTTCACTTTTGAAACAGTAGTAAAAGTCCTATGAAGGATGAAATTGCAAGATTTCTTTATCTTAAAGTAGTTTTGGACAGAAGGTGATTCTTTACAGATAACTTTCTGGGGTAGCCAGGCATGTCTATGAAACATCTTGGCTCAATGGTATGGTAGTGAGAAGTAGGAACTATTCCTGGCTATTTTCCACTTGGTGCCCTTGTATAAACCATTTGATGTTTATCTCTCTTTCATTCCTGTAATTGGGATAATTAAAACTACCTACCTTCACAGGAACCAGCATGTTATAGTCAAAAGAACTCTGTGCTCGGAGTTAAGAGAACTGAGTCCTAGGTCTGATTCTCTCATTAATTTTCTTTGCTATGAGCAAGTTACCAAAGTTACCTCATCTACAAAAGAGAATAGATATTTTCTACAGTCCTTGGTTTCTCTAACAGTCTAGGAAGATTGTAGGTCTTCAGACCTCTGCAGCAAAGAATTTGAACATGCAATGTTCTTTGTACATTGCAAATACTCTGATCTCATACTCACCTGAGTCCTCAGTTCAAATCTGGTCTCAGACACTTACTAGTTGTGTGACCCTGGGCAAGTCACTTAACCCTGTTTTTCTCAGTCTCCTCATCTATAGAATGAGCTAGAGAAGGAAATAGCAAACCATTCCAATGTCTTTGACAAGAAAACCCCAAACGTGGTCACAAAGAGCTGGATACAATTGAAAACAACTAACCAATAACACACTCACCTGATTATGACACTTCCATATGCTTACAAGGCCATGATTTTATTCTAAACCATAAGGGTGGAGTTCATCTATAATTACTTATTTTCTCCTACCATAAAAGACATTTCATTTAAAGAATGTGGGATTGGGGCGGCTAGGTGGCACAGTGAATAGAACACGGGCCCTGGAGTCAGGAGGACCCGAGTTCAAAACTGACCTCAGACACAACACAAAAAACTACCTATGTGACCTTGGGCAAGTCACTTAACCCCAATTGCCCTACCTTCCCCCCTCCAAAAAGTAAAAATAAAGTATGTGGGGTTGACAGTGGGCTAAAATGTTATTGATGGAACTTTAACTATCATTCAAAGCAAAGGAGAACTGAAGAGTGCTCAAATATTGAACCTCTGCTATTTCCTTCCTACATGTGTTTCGGCAAATTGGTTGATGGGGGGGGGAAGGGGAGGTCCTCAGTATTTTCATCTACAAAATTAGGAGGTTATATGATCTGTGAGATTTCTTCTACTATAAATCTACGATCTATGACCCTGTCTTATGATCTAGTACAATAGTGCCATTGTAATCATTATTAAAAAAAAATGCCCATTCACCTGTCAGACCATGGGTAGAAAAAAAGAAACTGACTAGAATTCTGGGATGAACAAGGGGGCCAGACAGAGAAGGCATGATATTGTCTTGTGCCATCAGGCATAGATGAGAAGGTGCTATGTATTATGGTTAAGAGTGCTGGGCTTAGAGTCAGGAAGACAAAAGTACAAATCTTGCCTAACACACTTATTAGCTATGTGCTGCTGAACAAACCACTTAGCTCCTCTTAGCCCCAGTTTTCTCATCTGTAAAATGAGAGAACTGGACCTGATAGCTTCTGAGGTCCCTTCCAACTTTCAGGCTATGATCCTAGGAATCCCATGTCTATTTTACCATGAATGATCAAACTGCTGGAACCTGACACTTCCTCTGTAAATATCTTGTGCCCTGCAATTCTCTAATGTGGAATCGAGGCTGTTATAAAGCAATTAATTCATTTCTAGATATTGCATCACATTATTCTTTATTAAGTTGTTCCCGAATTGAAAGACCTCTAAAAGTTCTGAAATACGTTCATTGCTATTGTTTTTCATTCATCACATCCAAATCTATAATCCATAATCATCACAGTTTCATATCAAGATAATAAAAGATACCTGGATGGATAAAAAACTGAGTAGCTTAATTTATAAGCTATTTGTTTGCAAAGTGTTACTCACTTTAAAATATCTATATTCTTTTTCCAAGGACCAAAGTAATGACTGTTTGACTTTGCAGAGAAATAAGAACAAAAATGTAATAATTTTATAAATTAACTTTTGTAATCACAGACAGCCAAGTCATTTAAGCATTCTCAAGTTTCCTCTTCTGCACCACAAAGGGACTGTGTATGAGCAGCAATAGGAAAAGGGAGTATAAGTATGATTTCTCAGCAAAGTAGCTTATCTTCATGAAGATTATTTCTTATCCCAATAAAAGAAAAATTCTGAAGCTTGAAGTCAACTTAGAGATAAGATTGCCCAGCCCCTTCAAAGTCATTAGGGTAACACAGTTATCGGAGATGATATCTTAGCTATGAGTATTTATGTTAGTGGTGACAACAGTATTCTATTACATTCATATACCACAATCCCTCCTTCCCCCCGCCCCGCTTCTCTCTACTCCCATGGGCTCTATCCACTTGTAGGCAACTTATTAACTCTTTTCTATATGATTTCAGTAGGTCTTTTAATGGGTTTCTATGTATCAGTCTTTGCATTTCCTTGCAAATATCCCAGTTAAACTGTTACCTAGAGGGGTGGCTGGCAAATAGATCTATGCCAATGAATGGGGTTGGAGTGTCTTCACTAAATATCTTCTCAAAGTAAAGCCCAGAGATTTTTTTTGGGACTAAGGAGAAGTGTCTTAAATGTGTGTGTATGTGTAAAAGATAATCCAAAAAAGGAAACATGATGACACTGCAACTTAGCAAAGGGCATTAATGTTAAGGGAACATGGCACCTGACAGGGTACTGACACATTTAATTCTCCTATAGATTTTCTTAATGACAGTCTTAGTAAGTATTTGTAAACATCTCTTTCTGGTTACAAAGCCCTTTACATCTCATTTGAACATTTGGAGAAGTAGGTAGAAAAAGTATTATTATCCTGTAATAAAAGTATTATTATGCTGTAGGCAGCTAGACAGCCAGTACACAGACTGTGTCAAATATGACCTCAGATACTTACTAACCGAGTGACCTTAAGTAACTTAACCCCTGTTTTTCCCAATTTCCTCAACTGTACAATGTAGGGGTGAAGAATCTGCTCTAGGTCCTCAAGTGCTGTACTTGAATGTACTTGAATGATTCACTCAAAGGGTTACACTTGAGGACCTAGAAGGCCACCCTAGAAGGCCACCAGGTTCCCCACACCTGAATGAGATAATATCTGTAAAGTACTTATCACCGTTCCGAACTTATCATAGAGGTGATATAAATGTGAGCTATTATTACTCACATTTTGTAGATGGAGAAACAGGTTCAAAAAAGCCTTGTAGCTAATAAGTAGCACTCTTTCCATTACCCAAAGGTGTCAGACTCATAGGCCACAGATTTGCCTGCAAAATTCCCCTTGTTTAGTTGTGTCTAACTCTTTGTGACCACATTTGGGGTTTTCTTGGCAAAGCTGCTAGAGTGGTTTGCTGTTTTCTTCTCCGGCTCATTTTGCAGATGATGAACTGGGACAAACAGGATTAAGTTACTTTCCCAGGGTCACACAGCTGAGGCCAGATTTGAACTCATACAGATGAATCTTCCTGATCCCAGGCATGGAACTCTAACCCCTGAGTCATCTAACTGTCCCTAGTGCAGCCCTAATCAGATTAAAATGTAATTAGGAAATTTTTAGCAAAATAAATGAAAATATAATACAACATAGAAAATGTTAATTTGTGGCTATCTAAGTCAATATGCAGCCTTCAGAGATTCCTTTCTATTTGAGTTTGATAACTCTGCTACTATACTATAAAAATAGAAAATTATATTCCCAGCATCTAGCATACTACTTGACAGATAGGTACTTAAGAAATGCCTTTTGATTGATAGAATGATTATCTCAAAGAGTTTATATTTCAATGTTTTTTTTTAAAGAAATCAAATTTGGCTTTTCTTTGAGTTAAGAAAAAATTGATGAAATGATAAAAACGAGTAAGAAAGGAAGAAACAGGAAAATCACAGAGAAGCCTATATTAATTTTTTAGAACGTTGTCCAGGAGATATTTCCCCTAATACCCTCCACCTTCACTTGCACTTGTAAGTTGTAGGTTGGGTCCTTGTGAAGGGCTCATCCCGGGTTCAAAAATTCTCTGAGCTCTCATTTCTAAAACTACAATTCTCAAGTCTCTACCAGTTTTTAATAGTCTACCAGAAAGCACAATTAGCTCAAAGCACAGACTGAGATAATTTAGTAAGAACAATAGCTAGAAAATACCTCCTCTTTCCTACCACCCCCATAAACCTGGGCATGCACCCAACAAATTCACACAACCCAAGAGGGGACAGAAGGCACAGAGTGTACTCCTAAAGAGGGGAAAACATAAGAAAAACATGTAGCCAAGACATTTCAGGTCCCTAATGTTGTAGTACTTCCTATATTGCTCCAAAGTACAGCATTCCTGCTAATTAATTCCTATTGTCTAGGGCTCACTCTCTCTCAAATCCATAGTTGATTTTTTTTTCTCTGTAGTCAGGGGTCACCCACTCCAAAGCTACTTCCACTATTTGGCTCCTTGACTCCCTAGGTCTGCTTTCTGCTGGATTCAGTGTCTCCTACTGGGCAATTTCTCCACCACAAGACACCATAAGCAATAGAGCAGGGCATGAGAGAGAAATCATCTTTCCCATCACTAACCTATAGCAGAACTGCAAGGCAAAGATTTAACATCCTCTTAAGAGCTGGGTTCTTCTTCTATAACCATTGGCTCTTCTCCAGAATGCTAGGGGTCACATTCCACAAAGCCCTGCCTCAACTCTATCCAGAGCTGGCAAGATTTTTAAAGGTCATTAGGGACATGGCCAATCTTCACCTAGTCAATGGCAAGCTGCCTTCTGGTTAATCTGGAGAAAAAAGTTGTCATATTTCATAAAGCAATAACAGGGAATAGATTCATCTTTGTCCCTTGTTTATAACATTAACACCTTATTATCCTTCTTATCTGTCTCTTCTGTGATTTTGTCAGCTAGGCTAGAGAGAGACAGACAGAGAAAGAGACAGGAAGAGAGACAGAAAGAAACAGAGAGAGAGAGAAAGAGAGAGAGAGAGAGAGAAAGAGAGAGAGAGAGAGAGAGAGAGAGA
>NW_027185715.1:3614354-3691585 GCF_028583685.1 Petaurus breviceps papuanus | reverse complement strand
AGAGAGAGAGAGAGAGAGAGAGAGAGAGAGAGAGAGAGAGAGAGAATTTGTATCAATCAATTGATCAGGGGTGTACCAACTAATAATGGTGTGAAAAAATTTAAAAGATGAAAATAAAAGTTACAGTAAAGTCAACAAGCTGTAGTTCATCCTTCATTTTCGAAGAGGCCCAATGACATCGAGGGTGATGACTTGACAGCCAACAAGCATTTATTAAGCACCTATTCTGTGCCAGAGACTGTGCCAAGGGCTAGAAATACAAATACAAGAAGAATGACTGTTCCCAGCCTCAAAGTTTATGTTCAAGACAATACATAAAAGGAAACAAAAAAAAGGAGGGGACAGAAGGAGACAATACCTGCAAAAGGGGCAATTTGGAGTAAGTCAGAAGAGTGAGAAGCAGACCCCCAGAAAGGAATGAAGATACAATTGGCCAGGGAACTTTTCTTAAAATGAGGCTTCTGAGAGGAACCAATCAAGCAAAGGAAGGGGCCCAGCAGGCAGAATGAACTTCTAGAATGAAGAAAAGGAACAGAAGAGGAGAGATAATTAAATAATCAATGAGCTAATTCACTAATAAAGGGAAAAAGGAACAAAAGAGAAGGAAATAGCAAGTGATCAAAATTATTTTTGATAAATTGAGCAAAAATACTTTTCAGACATAAAATGACTGGTTCCCTTACTACTTAGTCTTACTACTGCTTCTTGACACTACTTCTAGCTTTATAAAGACTTGAAAGTGAAAGTTCATGTGAAAATAAAGAGCAAAAGAGAAAAAAATGGGTATGAAATAAATGTTTTAAAGGCAGGTTTTCTGCCTTTATTCTAATACCAATCTCCTTAAAGAAGTGGAAGTATGTTTCTCTCTGCCTCCAAGTGTGTGGCTACAGCAACTTTTCTCCTAAGAGTTTTTTTCCTCTAATTTAAAAACCTGGAATAATTCCAGCTTTTTCCATTGACTCAATATCCTTTTCCACAAAAGCTGTCTTCTCCAACCTTAAGTGAGATATAACTCCTTTATTTCACAGTCCTACAGAAAAATACAAAACGTTCTCTACATTTAGACCTGTAAGTGAAGCTTGCCAAATGCCTATAAAGCATTTTTGGGGACTAATTTTTTTTTAGAGCACCCAAGGAGAGATCCCAAGAATTGTGACAAATAAAAAGATAAATGAATGAGTGGATGAATAATGCTTTGCATTAATGCCTCTCATCTAAGAATCTACACATGCTTTCCAAACATCAGCCTAATTCCTTCACTTGCTACCTTCCCCTGCTGAGTTGTTCTGAGAACTGGTCTTATTCAAAAATCAATGGGAGCACCAGGTCTGGATTATCTCCAGGGGTTTCATACAAAGATAAGACAGTGCCCTATTAATTAGCAAAGGTCATGCTGGTGAGGGAAAAATGGTCTCCCTATTGCTTAGGCTCCTGCCTTCTCTCATCACATCATAAAAGCCTCTTAAAAATGAAAGTACACTCATTAATAAACTTTTAAATAGGATTGGGGGTGGAAGGGTTTTTTCGGATGTTGTTTTTTTCTCCCAATGTGAAATATACATTTAGAATTAGAAGAATCTAAGGCTGAAATTCCTTAAGAACAGTTTTCAGATATTTAACTTAGAATCATAATGCCCAAGTATAAATTCTAACTATGATGTCCACTAGACATAATGAGAAAAATATGACACAGGCTGAACTTTTAACACACTGGTTGTATCTGATAACATCTTCTTAGAAAGACATGGGTTTCCTCAACTGCTGAGCCATAATTTAAACCTATTTTGCCCACATAATTGATTAAATCAGAATAACATCAGTCCTAATTGTTGTACTTTATTTACGTTTTGCCTTTGAGGGAACACCAGCTTCTTCAGCGTGGTAGAAAATGAGCATTAAACACCAATAAAAATGGAATACGAATATCCAGAAGACTTCCAATGTTGGAAGCAAACATAACATATTTATTCCATACTAATAGGCAGGTTTATCACCCAGAAAAGGAAAGCAGGAAGGGAAAACCTTGATGGGACTTAAATGCCTCTACTGAAACATCTTAATCTGTTTTACAAGCTGCCACCCTCACCAGTCAGTGTAAATAAGATTCTGATTCTCTACAAGCTTTCTGAATTGCCAATTTATTTGTCCCTTCAGTTCAAGCCCCTGGCACTCTCTAAAGAAGTCAAATTCATACCATGTGAATCCTATCCTGCTTGATTCAAAGGACATAAACTCCTGTCTTCTAAGAGGACTTTAAAGATTTGATCTCGAATGAATTTTTTATCTGTCACTTTTAAACCTATACAACACTCACCAACCAGAATCTGTAATAAATAATAGATAATTTTCAAGGACTGGTTTGTTTAGTTTTGTTTTCTTAATACTTATGCATTACTGGGCACATTGGATATTGTACCAGGCAAATGCTCAAGCTAGACAGGGATTTTAATTTTTAAAAAAATACTAATCTTCTTCATAAAAGGGATAATTACAAAATAATCTTCTCTGATACTGCTTTTTTTTTTTTTTTGAAAATCACACTAAGGCAGGCTGGAACTGTAAGTATCCCCACATAAACACACATACAACATCTTCATTTATTCAGCAGCCAGATCATCTCCCCTATGCATTTACCAAATCTTTTCATATGCATAAATAAGATTATCCTCAGCAAAAAGGGAATCATTTCTGCAAGGTCAAAATCAAGTAAAGTACACCTTTTTTTTTTTTTTTGAAATTAAAATGGAAAATCCGCAAAAAATATCAAGGTCAAATAATTGTAAGATTTGGGAGTCTATGGGTTGTAAGAGAAAGAGGATTGGACAGTTAGAAAATCTGGGTTCTAATTCCATCTCTGCCAAAGCTGCTTGAGGTAATAAAAAAATCACTTATATGGATTAAAGTTTCCTTGTTTGTAAAATGAAGAGATTGCACTTAAACAAAATTGTGGTTTTTCTCTGGACAACTTGGAATTCCTAACTTCCCCTTCTAGTACTGGTTCCTGCCGAAATGCCCCCTGACACACTGGAGGAGGAGACACAACTAGCTTTCCACATACATCAATCTTTCAAATAGGAGTCCCTAGAAAGATCATGCCAGCCATCCTCAAGGGACTGCAAGCCTGAAGTAATTCATGCTGCATGTGGTCTCTTTCCGCTCTCAGCTGTAACGAATTTATAGAGATGAGGTGGGGGATAAAGGGAGGCAAAAAAGACAACTGGAGACCTGAGGGCTGTAGAACACATAAGGCAGCTCCCTGCCTCAAGAGCTATTCGCACTTAATAAATAATGACATTTATAAAGCACTCAGGGGTAACAAAACACTTGTCTTATTTAAGCCACACAACCCTGTGAGGTGTGTAGTAGAGAGATTGTTATCTTCATTTGCAAAGATGAGAGAATTGAGTCTCAGAAAGGGAAAGTGATTTATCCCTGGTGTCACAGCAAGATAGTGTCAGAGGCAGGATTTGAACCCAGAATTTCCCGAATCCAAGTGCTAGGTCACCCGACTTCCCTGACTCCTACCCAACATGCTACATACCACCCCCAGAATCTGGGATCAAACAATACCCTCAGAAAGGGAGTAAAGACCCATGAAACCACTGGCCAAGAGACTTGACACCAAGGTAGTTGGCTTCATTTTTGTTCTGGTATGAAATTATATCAGTAGCTAGCCTATATAAGCAGGAGGCTTTTACTCTGTGATTTGTCCCCGAGCCTCCCAAATTGTGCTCCAATAACCACATCTCCCAACTTGGTCATTCCTCTCTGTCATCCCCAAGCTCCTTTTGCTGAAGTCTGTCTTGTGATGTGCCCTGTATCCCACTTTCCCATTTCTTCTCTCCAGTCCTTCTAGAGACTGGAGCCCCAACCCTACTGCCAAATATATGCCTAAATCCTTGATACATGGCATCTGACCCTCCCACTGGTGGATGCCTGGACTTCTGTGTTGTGTTTGCCCCAAGATTATCCAAATGCCATGTACAAACTCATTGGATTGGACAACCTCTGCTGCATCTCTGATAACAGATGCCTGGATCTCTGCCTGTTCATTGATTACTATGCTCTTTTTCATCTGTCTAGCTAGACTTTTTCCTATCACTTACTGCTGGAATTTTCCTGCATGACCTGTCATATCTACAGAGGTCTATCTGGTTTAGGGGTCCCAGGTCTTTCCACTGACCACAAAGCCCTGGTACTGACAGAAAGGATGCATTGTTTACCAGCAGTCAATCCTAATCCCCTACACCCCCACTTTACAGCCATAGAACTATTTTTAAATATTATTTAGGGGAATACAAAGGCTATCTGCTCATATTTCTATTATGAAAAAATTGCCTACTTTTTATATGTAGTAATTGAGGCTAAAAATGGAATGTGGGCTAAGGTCAAGAACAGAGCTGAATGAATTTTGATGATAATCAAAATATAAACTAGTCTTCTGTTTACACTTAAATCCCTAAGGCTAATTTGTGGGTTTAACTAAGTGATTGTGTCCTGATTATAAGTCATTTGTAGCCCTTAATAAATGAAATTGTGTTTAGAGTTCACATATGTGTTTAAATTATACACATCCTGTATTTCACATCAGAAGTTAAACAGTCAACATTTTCATATGGTTAAACTAAAAAGCCTTTAGCTGTAACATAGAAAGCCTCAAAACACTGAACAGCTGCTTTATAATAATGTTGGGGGACAAGGCTAATACCTGTATTATAGACTATCTTATATCTGACTTTTGTAGAAAGTGGTTGTTATTTCAAAGACATTATTTTCCAGACTTTCTATTGGCCATGGAACAATAAGCTACCTTATAAGAGGGTCCTACTGTATCTGCCTGTTCACTAAAACTGTATTAACAGTTCAATCACCCCTTACAAAGAAAAAGAAATTAAATCAGCTCTCTATTATCCAGTCATAGAACATTATTCAATCTAGAAAAGCAGGATAGAGGACTTTTCTGCCAGACTAATAAAAAATGCATTTTGATGTATGTGTGAATGCCTGATATGATCTCCCTCCCCTCCAATGGGATTTTGAGAATTTTCCATCTAGACAGTTTTAGATGGAACTGGAAAAATGAAAACAGCAACTGTCTTCATAATAGCAAAATGAGTAATTGATAGAAGCAATCTATTGGTGCCTCTGACCACAGAAGGCCCTTTGCTTGACAACGCGGAAACCTGTGCAATACTAAGGATATTTCATTAATGTATTTCAAGTCACTGTGTTATAATGCTCATTGTAACTTTTTTTCCCCTCAGGTATTTTGAGCAAAGGGTGGGTGAGGGGGCTAACTTGGTAGAAATATCAACAGCACAGATGTGGCAGATAGAGCCCACGTATTAGAGATAGTGCTAAGTAGCCAGCAGTGGTAACACAGTGCTTAATCTGGCACAGGTGGGCTGTGGCACCGTATTAGAACACAAAGAAACAATGAAGTATGGTGCTCATGTTCCAGCACAGGAAGGCAGTGGCAGTACAAAGGTCCCAGAATAAGGGGGCAACTCTTAAAGTTTGCCATATGAGGCAATGAGCAAAGCTTATAGCACTCAGACTCTGGGTGGGGTATGCCCCTGGCACGGGGGACGGGGGGACAGAGACTAGAGGAGAAGGTGATGTAGCCATGGGGTATAGCCATGCAGCAATGTGGACCCAGATCCCAGCAGAAGTTAAACGGGTAGCAGGAAAGGCCCTCACTACAGTGGAATAGTCAATGCAATAGGAATGAGCAGTGAGGAGGCCCAAGTAACAGTGGAATGGGCAACAAAGCAAGTTACAGTGGCAATGGACAGTGGGTAAGGAGCCAGCAGAAGTGGGCAGCAGGGTGGACAGGAATATGGACAACAGAATAGACACTGGCAGGGGCACAGATAAAGGCAGCACTAGAATAACCCTTCATTTTATTCATTGGAACTGATGGGGCTGTTTTCCATTATTGAAAAACTCCATTTGGAGTCCCAAAAGATGCACTGTTGGAATGTGGCTTGTTTTCTGGAGACAAAGTGAGGTAAAATGGTCTACCTAGCTCCCATGTAAGGAGAAGGGTGGTCCCTCAGCACAGGGCTTCAAAGGGACAAAGATCTTATATTGTCTTTCCATAGGGCCCCCAGGGAAAAGGAAATCCTGGCTGGTGGGATGGGGACCACTGAGTGGTCAACCATAGAGGACATTTATCAGCACTGGCCTTGATACTGCTACAGGCTACATGCAAGGAGATAATGACCTTTCAGTTCCCTCAAAACACATGCCACCAAACCATAATGAGGACCAGTGATGCTGAAAATGTCATCATCTTCACTGTGGCCTTGGTATTGACCCTATTCTTTGTTAGTACTTTACACAGGAGACTCACAGCATATGAAGAGCTGTTGTTAGTTTCCAGTGAGGTAATGCATATAAAGCAATTGGCAAAATTTAGAGAGTTCTGAAATGCCAATTATTCTCCTATCTCGTATCTTCTAGCTGTAATTCCATGATGCTCAGGAAATATATCTTTTTACCTGCTGTCCTATTGAAAATGAGAAAGTGTATAAGACCATTCCAAATACATTTAAGGTGATAAGAGGATCCTATTATCACTATTATTATTATCATTATTATTGGTAATGGCTGGTCACTCCTTGACACAAATAGGAAAAACTTTAGTTATTGTTTTTTTCTTCTTAATAAAAAAGGAGCAATATGGCTGTTAATATCCTTATTTTGTCTTAAAACATTACTGAATTTTATTCTTTTAGTAAATTTTTTTTTTGGCTTAAGCCCCAAGCTTTAAAAAAATCTAATTCTAAAGTCATCAGAGTAAATTAGCTTCTGCGAGCAATATGATTAATAATTGAAAAGCAATATTTCACATTTCACCTTGAAAGGTGTATGTGTTTTTTTCTCTTTAGGCAATGCACATTTAGAAAATGCTTAAGTAATTTTCCATTTCCAGAGTTAAAATGCTCCTTTACGGCTTTTTATCACAAGGGCTGCTTAGCTGATGTGATAGGTAGAATATTGGGCCTGGAGTTAGGAAGATATGTGTTCAAATCCAGCCTTGGGCCCTTACTGGCTGTATGACATTAGGTAAGGCTTTCATACCTTGGTTTTATCATCTGTAAAATTGAAATGGTAATAATAGAACCTGCCTCCCAGGGTTGTTTTGAGAATCAAATGAATTAAATATAAATTTAAAATTCTTTGCAAGCTTAATAGTGCTATATAAATGTCAACTATTATCATTGTCATAATTTTGCTTTTAGGCTGAACCATTGAAAGTCTGACTAAGCAAAGGAGGAGAACTCAGAAATTATTCCTTCAATCTACCTGAATGGCTGGATTATATCTAGATAGATTGTCTTTCTAGATCAGGAGTTCTTAATCTGAGGTACATGGAAATAAAGGTTCTGTGGATAGATTCCAAGCAATCTGTTAACTTGAATAAGAAAAAACAATTGTAGTTGTGTCATTACAATTGGTTTCTCTTGTAATCTAGTCTATTTTATTTTATGCATTTGAAGACATTACTCTAAGAAGAGGGGTCTATAGGACTGACTAGTCTGCCAAAGGAAACCACTACATACAAAAAATTATGAAACCCTCATTGGATATGCAAGAACAAGGGCCCAACCCTTCTACCATCTCCCTCTCCCTTCATGGCAAAGGGTTTATTGTTTGTTTGTTTTTCGGTTTGTTTCTACCTCACTCTCTCTGGATTGATCATCCAGTATCCTCTATCTAAGCATTCACTTTCCCACAGGAAAAGGGAAGTTTGAGACTTCAACACTTAAACAGACATAAGTCCCAAGTTTGTCTCTTTCCCGGAGAAAAACAGATGTCCAGGAATGAGCTGTGTGCATTTGGTCCTTTCTCTCTCCCTTTCTCCCCCTCTAATGATGTCCCTACAATGGGAGGAATGCTGGCCAAGGCAGTGTGAAATCTTAACTGGCTTAATGAAGTGTTCTCTCTTTTCAAATGGAAACTTAGAGAAAAAGCAAAGGGTGGGTACAATGTAAAGGTAATGAATGAGGGCCTCTGCTGACACTTCAATGACAAAGGACAAAGAATATCAGGAACACAGAATGTCATCTGATTGATAGCCTTTGCCTAAAAATACAACCAGATGACTAAGATGCCTTTTGTGAAAACAGCCCCATTTCCAGATGTATTTTCTTCCAGTGATCATGTCACTTGCTGCATTATGAGGAAAGAATGTGAATATAATAGGGGTGATCCCTGGAGTTGGACAAGCGGATCAGCCTCTTGTCCAGGGACATAAGGCATGCTTTGCTGAGATAGTGCAACGGCTCCTTATTGGTCCCTGTGACTGGGGACTGAATCCAAATGGACTCCTGTGGAGAAATGTCCTCTCCTCAACCTGCTTTGCTGGATATCACCATGGTGTATTAAATAGAACAGTGGCCCTATAGTTAAAGGAACTGTGTTCAAATCCCACCTGTGACACTACCTAGGTGACCATGGGCAAATCACTTAACTTCACTGGGCCTCAGTTTCCTCACCTGTGAAAATGAGGGGAGGGGCTGAATTAGATGACCTCTGAAGTCACTTCTACCTCTAGATCTATCATATTAATATTATATTAATATATCTAATATATCTTAAATGTATAATTATACCTAATATATATTATATGCAATATATAATATATAAAATATAGAATTATATTCTAAAGAAGAATCATAAGGAGGCCATTCCCAAAAATGCTGGTTCTCTTCAGATCTACCTATAGTGGATAGACAGACAGACAGACAGACAGACAGACAGACAGACAGACAGACAGATAGATAGATAGATAGATAGATAGATAGATAGATAGATAGATAGATAGATAGAAGGAAGAATTCCTTTACCACAGTTCATCCCCCATGACTCTCAGTGACCAATCCTCTGTCATGACCTCCAGTCATGGAGACCACTAAAACATTGTTGTCTGATATTAACAAAGAATGTGTCCAACTCCAGTGATTCTGTTTTAAAAATACTTCTAGAAGCTACATCATGAATTTCAGTATTGGTCATATGGTATAATTGCCTTTCTGATATGAAGGACTGGATGATCTACAAAACTCCTTCCAACTCTAAAAGTCTATATGTTTACATTTAATTATTTTATATCTCTACATTAAGATAGTTGTTCCAGACCATTTTAACATTCCCTTGAAATGGCTGCCATTTGGTATTTTTCCTCCATTGTATTTGTTATTAGATTAATTAGAGGAATAGAAGATAGAATGGTTGGCTTCAAGTCAGAAAGAACGAGGTTCAAATACTACCTGACATTTATTAGCTCAGGGTTCCTAAGCAAGTCCTTTATCATTTAAGTGTCTCTGAAACACCTTAAGACTTAGCTCTACTAAGTTTCAGGTTGTAATCTGTCTTGCTTAGGCACTGACAAACTCTTCAAGGATTAAATTAATCAATTTAGGCTTTCTGAGGGAAAAATTGGGTGACTTCACTCACAAGGTAGCCTTGATAGTGTTTAGTTTTCCTCTCATACCTGTTTTGTTAAGCACAGGACCATAGGTAGAGAGCTGAATGATACCTTAGTAATCATATACCTCAACCCCCCTGTTTTACAGAGGAAGAAACTGAGGCTGGACAAGATAGTGGAATAAATTGATACAAGTTCTTTTTTAAAATTATTTTTATTTCATTAAACATTTCCTAATTACATATAAAAAATTTTAACTTTTTTTTTTAATTTGGAGTTCCAAATTCTCTCTCTCTCCCTCCCCACCCCTTTCCTTGAGAAAGCAAGCAATTTGATAGCGATTATAATGTGAAATCATACAAAACATATTTCCGTATTAGTCATGTTGCAAAAGAAAACACAAACAAAATAAAACTATAACAATAAAGAGAATAAAAAAAGCATGCTTCCATCTTCATTCAGAGTTCATCAATTCTCTCTCTGGAGGTAAATAGTATTTTTCATCATAGGTCCTTTGGAATTGTCTTGGAATATTGTCTTTATCAGAGAAGTGAAGTCTTTGACAGTTGACCATTATTGCTAAATATTGCTATTACTGTGTACAGTGTTCTCTTGGTTCTGCTCACCTCATTTTGCATGAGTTCATATAAGACTTTCCAAGTTTTTCTGAAACCATTCTGCTCATTATTTCTTATAGCATAGTAGTATTCCATCACTATCATATACCACAACATGCTTAGTCATTTCACAACTGATGTGAATTCCCTCAATTTTTAATTCTTTGTCACCACAAAAAGAGCTGCTATAAATATTTTCATACAATTAGGTCCTTTCCCCTTTTCTTTGATCTCTTTGGGATACAGACCTAGTAGTGGTATTTCTGGGTCAAAGGGTACATGCACAGTTTTATAACCCTTTAGACATAGCTGGTGCAAGTTCTCACAGATAGTAAATAACAGAATCAAAAAGCAACCCCAAGCCCTCTGATGTCTTTCTCTGAGTACTTTCTCGAAAACATACTACTATGTGTTAAAGAAGTGACCTGCATGGAAAGTATAAATTAATACAATTTCTTGCGGTCTATTCCTTTCCTCTCTTTTATTTTCTGTCTCAAAATCCTTACTTCTCTCTCTTTAAACATCTCTCAGGTCCAGTCTCATCATTTTCCCAATCACAACTTTCACAAATTTATTCAATAGTCTCTTAATTGGATTCTCTGATTCTAATCTTCCAGTTTTCATATTTTGCTGTATATAACAATCTTTCCAAAACACTCTTTTCATTGTTCAATGCCCACTTTCTAAGAAGTCACGATGGTTCTCTTTCTAAACTGATCAAATTGGATTCAAACCATCCTCTTACCCATAACTCATATAATCCATCCAACTCTAGAATAACAGAATCTTGAGGATAGAAGGAATGTTAAAAGTCACCAAGTATATCTCTTACCTAAGTAGCCTTACAGCCTTGGAAACACAGTCAATCCCCAATTTCCAGAATTCTGCCTATCGAAAAGTGAGATTAAAATCAGGTATGGTCACTCAATCCATTCAAATTCACTTGACTCTAATCTAATAATATTGATTTTTCCATGTTCCCCCCTCCTGAGGATTTCATGCAATGATTTGTCAAATGTCTTCCTCAATGTCTAGATATGCTCTGTTTATGGAATTCCTCTGTTCTAGTAATCATAGTTCCTCTTCACATTATTTGTCATCACTACTCACACTGATATAAAACTTTAAAGTATTTTCTTCCCAAACCAGCCACTACAGTAGATAGTAAAAGCATTATAATCCAATTTTATGGATTAGGATTTGATAGTCAAAGAAATAAAGTTATCTGCTATGTTCTTGCTATACTACACTAGAAACAGCCAGAAGGAGAGGTCACTCCAGCCCACTCCCTTTCTCTTAAAGCTTTACCTATGGTATGGACTAGCAGAGCAGAGACTTGTTAACTCTTTCGTGACATTTTTTCTTAAACTGTCTTAAATTTATTCTATTAAAACACTCCTTTCTTTACCAAGTCAGTTTCCAAGTAACAACAAAACAAAGCCTACTTCCTATCACCCCTGAGAAGGTACCTGATGAAAATATCCAGGAAATTATTGGAAACTGAGTAGCCTTATAGCCTTGGGAACACAGTCAATCCCCAATTCCCAGAATTCTGCCTATAGAAAAATGAGATTAAAATCAGGTATGGTTACTCAATCCATTCAAATTCACTTGACTCTAATCTAGTGATACTGATTTTTCCATGTTTTTTTCCTGAGGATTTTATGCAATGTTTTGTCAAATGTCTTCCTCAAAGTCTAGATATGCTCTGTTTATGAAATTCCTCTGTTCTAGTAATTCTGTTACTTCTCTTTTACTTGTTCCTGGTGACTGCATTCTGGCTCACTGTGACCTACATGCCCTTCTAAATACTTACAAACTATCCACTGAATAATTTAAGAATTTTAGAATTTTGCCAGGAATTGATGTTTAAAGACTTCACCATCTCCCTCATTTATAAAAATAGAAAACAATAGTATTGTGTCCCTAATCTTATGGTTCTCTCATTCTCCTGGACAGATGGGAACTAATTCATGTAAATTCACTGAAGCCAGACAGAGAATCACTTAAAAACTCTTTTCATTTTTCTCATATTTCAATTCTCTATCTGTTTAGTTTAGTTTAGACAGTGTGAAGAACTAGGGAGAATCCTTGAATTAGAAATGAAGAGAGCTCATTATGAATCCTTGGTTCCAGGGGACAATAACAGCCATAAATGGCTTAATATAATGAAAAGGACATTGGCTATGAAGTCAGTGAACCCATGTCCAAATCCCTCCTCATCACACTCTCTATGTGGCATTAGCTAGTTAATTATTCCTTCTGATCTCAGTATTTCCTCATCTGTACATAGCAGATTGATTACAGCAATCTCATCATGAAATGCAAAGGAAAGGCCTTGGAGAGATGAGCATGTGTGGATATGTACTGGTTAATCTTGACTATCCATGTGGTTGAAGCTTTTCTGATTGACCCAACTTCAATAAAGTGTGAGGAAGCTCTGTCTTCCTCTTTGTTCCATTCATATCTGGGACAGTTCAGCTATTCTTTCTCTTAGAGTTAGAAAGGTCTTCTTTTTTTCTTCTCTGAGGTTATATTTTCCTTGAGAAATGGTCCTTGTACTTTTGATTTGTTCTTTTCCATTGCAGGTTGAGGGAATGGAGTAGAAAGTCATAATCTAGGCTAGATTTTGCAGCCAGCCCAGGCTCGAGGAGAAAGAAATGATCCTAGAGAATTACTTTGGGATCATAACCAAGCAAAAAGACTTATCCAGAAGTTGTGCCACATCTGGATATGAACTGGGTAGTATCAATGCTATCTGGTAACTGCATTATGTTTTGAACTTACTCTCCCAAAGACCAGAGTGATGTAGGAAAGACGTTAGGTGGTTAAATAGAACTAGGGTGTTAGTCTCTGGCCACCTAACAATAAGAAAAATACAGTCAGTGGAGGTTCAAGCCAATGTTAGTATAGAAAAAAATTCACACACCATTCAGGATACTTGAACCCTCAAGGATATGAAGTCTGTCTGGCTCTGGTAGCGAAAGTCAAAGGAATACTATACAAAATCAGTGCTGAGGCTTGAGCAACCCACAGGGAGAAATGTTGGACTTCATATGAATGAAATTAGAGTCCGAAGAGCATCTCTTTGTAGAGAGTCACCATGGAACAGGTGCCTTGCAGAGACGGTCTCCTCAGCACATAGCTCTCATCTGAATGGCCCAGTCTGAATCTAGTGTTGGTAATGATAAGAATCTGACTTAATCCAACCCACGAGTGACCTGAAAATAAAAGCTTATCTGAGACATGCCTTTGACTCAGGCTATTTATCTTCAAAGAGTTAAAATCTGAAAGGGCTGTGTGTCCATGGTTTTATACTGAAGAATAAATTAACATTTTCTGGTTTTGATCATTCCCTTATTTTAATATTTGAAGCCTTTTGTCATTTAAATGAAGCATATGCAGTTCTTTTGAGAGGTAACATGAACCAGGGATACAGAGCTGACCTCAGAGTGATGAAGTCCTCAGTTCTAGTTACACATTTATATACAGACTAGCAGTAGCCATGTGACCCTGGGAAAGTCATTTAACTTTTCAGTGCTCCTAGACAATTCTAAAAGTTGCATGATGGCACACTAGGACTGTCAATTGCAAAATGGTTATTGATCTGCATTGGTACAGGGAATTTCCTGGTTGAGATGTTCTTATACCAAAGAAATCACAATTCCTGAACACATGTCAAAAAAATAACAATTTATTCTCTGATATTAAGCAAATTCAAATAATTTGAGGGGACTTGTTTCAAATATTATGAAATTCAAAAAGCTCTAAGATTGCTGGCTTATGTCTTTAGCATTATGCTAGAATGATACGAGGTAGCATGGTGTACTAGATAGAAAATTGGCTGAGGATAGAGAAAGATCTGGTTCAAGACCCACTTCTGACATATTTGCTATGTGACCATACAGCCATACACAAGTGGAAAATCACCACTTGTCATTGCCCTACACAGTTTGCTCACATTACGAAATGCAGAATAGGTATCCATCTGCCTTGGGAGAGAAGAGTTTCTTTAGGAAGAATATAACCCTTATTCTATACCAAGAGATGCAAAACTGAGGTTTTCATAGGATTCTTTGTAGAATTATACCATTCTTTGCAGGCCACATTGTTCAAAGTTTCAGGAAAACATCTATCATTAAAACTCATTGCAGTTTTAATTCCACATCAATGACATCATTGGAAATAAGTAAAATGTTTTTCATGTATGGGAAACAGTTGCTTATGTAAATGAATATATCAATATTACTGGTTCAATGAAAACTATAGCAAAAAAAGCAAAGTGTTAGCTTTTAGTTATCATAAACACTTCATTTTTCTAAAACAATTTGAATAAGAATTTCAGATGCCAAGATATTCTTCACCAGCAAAAGACTACTATTTTCTTGAGATATTTAGAAGACATAAACATTCTAAAAAGACTAGTAAACCTCGGGGAGATTCATTCAGCTATTGGCTAATTTTTTCCACTTATGAAATCCAATAGGTTTTGCTTCAATTTAATATTTTGCACTCTGGCAGTGAAGCAGGCAATAGTCAGGATCTAATTCAATGCCCTCTGGGAATTCTGCAAGAAATCTGAAATTGGAGATGGGAAAGGGTACAAGAGTCACAGCCAAAGGCTGGCTCACTGGTGGAAGCAATTATACTCAGGTATTCAGAGGGGAAGAGGAGAGAAGAGATGGTCATAGGGAGAAAAGTACAGCAGAGCCTCGTGTATTCTAACAGGAATAACTTGAATATTATCATATGCTATATAATTCCTTTTGTACAAATAAATTTTGTGATTTCTTCAGCAGCAGCTAATAAGTTAAGTAGATCCTGCTAGTTGATGTATACAGTCTAAATCCTTTCCTTCCTTCATCTATATAGCATCACATAAAATAAGAGGAAAGGAAGAGGTTATCACTAAGGTTCCTTCCAGACTTGGATCTTGCACCTTTTTCCCAAGAAGTCTCTAATGAAGCCCATTCAGAGGTACAGTGAGAGCTATGTCAGGGCTCCAGCATGAAGGGAAAATGAATACAATTATAAAGTCATAGGTACTTCTTGCTAGGAATTTGTTGCACCCCCTCACTCAAAGGGTTCCTTCCAGTGTGCCCTTATCCTAAAAATAAAAATGCACTGTAGCAGTATTAACAAATTGATGGTCTTGTATTTAGTGTCTGTACCATCTTTTCAGTTTATATAGAATGCTTGGCTTTATAAGTTACCTTGTATGGCAGCAACTGTCTTGTCCTTCTCCCATAGACTCATACTTTAATTTTTCAACCCAGTTTGGTAACATGGAAAGAGTGCTAGACTTGAAATAAGAATATGTGAATTTAAGTCCTAGTTCTGCTACTTCCCAACCTAATAAAATCACTTAAGTGTAACCGATATTTATATTTTTGTTGTTCAGCTGTTTCAGTCATGTTGACTTTTCGTGACCCCATATTGGGTTTGTTTTTGTTTCTGGCAGAGATACTAGAGTGGTGTATCATTTCCTCCTTAATCTCATTTTATAGATGAGGAACTGGGGCAAAAAGGGTTAAGTGACTTGACCAGGGTCCCATAGCTAAGTGTCTGAGGCCAGATTTGAACTCATTAAGATGAGTTTTCCTGATTGCAAGCCTCGTGCTCTAGCCACTGTGTTGCCTAGAAGCCTAATATTATATAGGGGGTGAATCACAGAATTTGAGAGAAGGAAGATACCTCAGTCATCATTTAGACCAACCCATACATGAAGAGAATTCCCATTATAACATACTCATGGAGTCTCACAGCTAGAAATTGCCAGTGCCATGATTCATACTCAATCTTCCTTATTTCAAGTTCAACACTCTATCCACTATAGCATATTGCTTCTCCCCTCAACCCCAGTTTCCTCATCTCTAACCATCTTGACGTCTGTGTGTTTGTGCCATTCTTTCCAGCTTTGGTATTCTGTGGTTAAGGTTCAAGGTTCCCAGCTTTTATCAGTTTTGATACTTCCTCCACTCTGTAGAAGCAAAGCCATAACTAGAATTGGGTGAATACAGCTTTACCAAGAGCACTGATCTCTGGAAGCACTTATATTATGTCAGCAGAATAGAAACAACTGAACTTAGCACTTAGTAAAAACAACTAGTCAAAATTAGAAATTATCAGTATTTGTGAATCCCATATTCTGACCTCTCTCACACACATGAATTCATCTTAAGGTTTATTTTAGGGTTCACTTCATGCTACTTGACATACTACTGCAATTGCTAGTTAGGGTTTTGCCGGTATATATTTTCTTAAGTTGATTTCAAATGGATTTGTGATGTTATTGAGCTGGGAATTCCATTCAACAGTGCAGATCACAACTCATCCATCCTTGCTCATCCTGTGTAGCTCCCAAGAGTTCTCCACAGAGGGTTACCCACTCTGCAGGAGGCCATCCTTGCTTTCTTCCCACATCACAAGAGTAATAATGGAGTATTCTGGATGTCCACTTATGATCCTCCACTTTTGACACACAATCAGACCATCATTTCTTCCTGTCATACAAATCCTTGAGGACCTGATTTACTACTATTCTTTGGAGCAAAACGTTTCTATTTTTCTTCTGTTTGTAGTAGTCCTTCCACACCCACCCTTGAATGCCCTTTGAATACCTTTACTTACTTGAATATCTTGCCAGACTGTCTTTAAACTGCTTCTCTCTGCTTTATGAGATGACAAAGCACACAATCATTCATCGTCCTTCTTTGTAAAGTTTACAGATTAGTTTATATTCTAACCCAGTGTTGCCTTTCATGAATTTATATTCTATATCATGAATTGCAATGACCAAAAAAGAAAACCCCATCATCATATGATAATCAAACCTCTGGTGATAAACTTCTACAAACTTAGTCTAGCTAAACTTTTAACAACAGATCTACAGTCCATCAAACCACCTGTATTGCAAGCCTGTATAGTTTGTGAAGACCTAGTGTGTGCATGTATGTGTGTATACCTAGATAGTTATATACAGATATATGTATACACACATATACATATGTACACACATGTATGTATATATGCATGCATATATATGTATAAATGTTTTATATGTGTATATATTATATATATAATACTTTTTTATCAAGAACCCATTACCATCCTATATTATGATGTAGAGTAATATACTATAAAAAATATACTTAGAGGATTGGTTAGAGAGTTCCTGAAGCCAGCTAAAAGTGGAAATTGTTATTTTCTATGTTAATTCATGCAAATACATTGCTCCATTTTATAGGAATATTTGTGTCAGAAAATAGTAACTAATATATGTAGCACTCTTTGATTTCGTTTCACATTCATCTTGACTCTTTGATCTAAAGGTCAGGTTACTCTAGACAGGTATATACTTCAGAAGTTTACACACACACATGCATGCAAGTACACACACGTACACTCACAGACTCACAGCACACACACAGGAAGCCTAGTCATCCCACTTCCTTCCACAAACCAACCATGTGGCTGAGAGAAAACTTTCCTCTCTTCCATGATTCTAATACGAAGAAAAAATAAGCGTGGATTGTTCCACTTTATGGGATTACAGTAGATACCAACAAAAAGAGCTGAAATCTATTTTGAAGATTTCCAGAATTTAATTTGCTCTCACTCTTTGAACTTTCAGAGTTCTAAAGGCTGATTGTTCCCATTAACTTGCTTCATAACTTATACTTTTATGTGGAGGATGTTGTGAAGATGTTAGCAATAGTTACCAAATATGGATTGCCTGAGGATATTTAAGTTTACTTGTAATGGAGGTAAACATTCTGCATTGGAAAGATTTCTATAAAATTTGAGCATTTTTTTCTGCCTTAGGCAAAACTTGAGAAAAGTGTTTGTGTATCTGCAATCAACGTACTTAAATTATGCATAATTTTGTTTCTATATTCTGGATCTTGGATCACAAGAAGCCAAGTATAATTAGTTTCAAAATAGAGAAATCTGACATTCACCTTGGGATGTATATTTGCTAACACTAAGGGAGACATCAAAAGATATCATGTAAGTACATACTACTTTAAGTACATACTACTACTTCTAGAAAATCTTCTGGTATTAAAAACCTAAACTAAAATCCACTTTGGGTGGGGGAGGAGTAGGGAGAAGAGAGAGGACAGACCCATCAACGGTGGATGTAATATTAATGATTCCTTAAACTTACTGAAGAGCGTTTTCTTTAAATAAACTAGAAGCATATCTTGAAGATACATGTTTGTTTTTAAACTATTTGTGGTACATTAAATAATTAAGTAATGTTCTTAAGAAAACTGACCAGATAAGCTTTATTTATTTAATAATATGTTTAATATTTATAACTATAAAAATGAGTAAAGACTTTGATCTGAATCACTTATGTACATAGTATCTTATAATGAGAAATGGAAACAGTTGGTACTGATGTTGGTATTGAGTGAAAACTCAATCCACAGGACTCCTAGTGAAGACGATGTTATGAATGGTTCTAATCAAGCCCATTTTCCCTAGAGAACACCTCATTGAAGATAAAAAGGGGTTCCAGAAAAAGTAAAGATTTAATAAAATAAAATAGGAATTCTTGTAAGCTCATCCATCTAGTCCAAGACAACAGAAGAAGACCAGAAACTTTCAGGTGTATGGTAGGAAGGCCTGAAGTTGACATGAACTTCAGTCAACAGAAACTTAGGCTAGCAGGATTGTAATTGCAGCCTGTTGGAGCTGTAGCTGGGTAAAAGTCAGCTCTCAGTAAGTGGCTGGTCAGGGAGAGGGATGTGAGGCAGAAGTGCCTTTGCAGCATGCACCTTAAGGGCCCCTCACCCTGAGGAGGCCTAAGATGACAGTGATTTCTGTCAGGGATATATCAGGAAACAAAACCAGATGCCAATAAGGTAGCATGCAAGAAGGAGATGAACGTGATTGGTGTGTCTCAGGATAATCCCAAAGAATAAGAAAGCAGAAGAAAACTCCAAATACAGCTATGAAATACTGCGGGTTAAGAGAAGCCCATAACTTCATAATAAGGTTTATCAAGAAGTCCTTCAAGAGTGGATGGAAGAAAAAAAGCAAGAGATAAAAAATAAAATTAAGAGTTCTTAAGAAAAAAAATTGGAACGAGATTACCTCAGAACAGAAAGTAGAAAAACTTAACCAGGTAGTAGACACCTTGAAAAAAAATGGTATGAAATAGAGTGCAATGGTCACATGAGATAATATATTAGAAGAAAGACAAAAGACTGAAAAAAAATTAGAACACGTGAAGGGTCTGCAATCCAAATCAATTGGCCTGGTGAGTTCTGGTTGAGATAATAATAAAAAGGTCAAGATAAAGAAGAATTCCTCTACATAAACTCAGCAAATACATGAAAAGAATCAATCCCAGAAAGAAAAATGATGAAGAAAACCATAGAGAAGCAAATGCAAGCCTTTCCATACAGTCTACAACTGCACACAAAGAGGGCTCAAAGCTGGCAGAGGCTGGTAGAGAGGTTACAGCAGAAAAGCCCCTTCAGAACCAGGCAAATGAAGCAGAAATTCATGGAGGTGGGGAGAAAGGTTGTCCTATGGTAAACAACATAAAATCCAATAAATGAGGCAAAAATCAGTGAACATGAGAGAGAAGATCCATCAGGGAAACCAGTTTTAGCCCCCACAAACAGTAATTGGAGACTATAAGTCAGATCCAAGACACTGGTATACTAGGGGAAAAGTGACCCTATATATAGGTCATTGAGTAAGGAGACAGAACCTGTCTATGAACTCATAGGAGCATTGAGGAGCTCCAATGGAATACATGATCGACTCTGCACATACAGAGGTCTAAGGCAATCTGACCTCCAATACCCCACCAGTATCTTGCAGGGCCACAGCAGGGAATAGAAGTGACTTCTAATTGGGGATCATGCAAGGAGGAGACAGAAAGACCAGCCGAATCTATAACTTGCAGGAGCCTGAGGCAAAAGCCAGGGATTGAGGCAGAGGGTGGGCTGGTACCAGCCACTCCACTCAAATTGGGCACAGCAGCAGCCAGACCACTGAGGGGAAAGGCTCAGATGAGGCCTACCCAACCCATTCAAGAGTCCTGAAGGAGACTGGCTTAAATCCTAAATCTGAATCTAAGACAGAACATATTAGTAAACAGAAGAAAATGTCCAACACTATGAGTAAATATTATGGGCTAAGAGAAGCACAGAAAAGGGGACTACACAAGAGGCTGGAAGAAATTACTTAAGAGAGAAATAATCTAATAATCAATAAAATGAGGATTAAAAAGGAAAAAAAATGTTTAAAAAGAGTAAATAGCTTAGATTTGGATGTTAGAAAACCTAACCGAAGTAGTGTACCCCATTAACAAAAGAGGAATGGCCAAATAAAACTCAATGACAAAAGAAAAGTTACAGAAAAATCAAAAATTTTTTCCCCATTTACTTTTTTAAGGTTAAAAAAGGAGTAAGGGAAAAGGGAGGAAAATAATCAGAGGGGAAGGATGCTTCCTAGCTTTTGGCAGAGAGGTGATGGGATGCACATGCAGAAATGACAAACATTTTCAGACATAATATGTGAATGTTTTTTCTTAAATTTGGTACAAAGGAAGGCTTTGGCAAAGGAGGGAAGTTATAAATGGAGAGTAGGGAGAGTGATAGTGATTAAAAATAAAAGAATATAAAAATAAAAGAAAATACAAGAAAGAAAAGGCTATCAATGAAACATTTTCAGTTTTTAAAAAGTAAGCAAAAGAGAACAAAAGGATGTACCAAAAGGAGATACATGAACTGGAAATGAAGTTTTAAAAAAAACTAGAAAAGCAAGAAATAAGAAAGCTCAAATATACACAAGAAGAAAAAAATTGAAACTTAAAAAGACAACAAAATCATTAAACTGGAAATAAACCTAGGAGTTGGATTTTTTAAAAATTAATACAACAGATAAACTGTTAGTTAATCTGCTTTTTTTTTTAAAGAAAGGACAATGAATTACCAAAACCAATAATTAAAAAGAATTCAAAATAAATAAAGATGCAATTAAATTGTTAGAAACTATCTTGCCCAATTTTATTCCAACAGACCACTTAAACAAAATGAATGTACACTTATGAAAACAATAGCCTAGATCAGGGCTGGGGAACCTGTGGTCTGAAGTCCACATGTGGCCCTATAGGTCCTTAAGTGCAGCCCTTTGACTGAGTACAAATTTTACAGAACAAATCCTTTTATCAAGGATTCAAAGGGCTGCACTTGAGGGCCTAGGCATGTGAGACCTTGAGGTCACAGGTTTCCCATCCTTAATCTACATTAACCTAAGAAAAAAATAGACAATTTAAATAAACCAATCTCAGAAAAAGTGAACAATTCATAAATTAACTCCCAAAGGGGAGAAAAAAATCCACAGGTCTAGATTGATTTAGACATGAATTTTAGCAAATGTTTAAAGAACAATGACTTCTAATATCATATAAACTGTTTGCCAAAAAAAAAATCAGTATCCTACCAAATTCCTTATGTAAGAAAAATATGATCAAGATAAAAAACATAGGAGAAGTAAACCAGAAAAAGAAACTTCTTAGAAAATGCTATAATAATAATCATCATAGCTAACATTTATATAGAGCTTACACTGTGCCTGACACCATACTAAATTCTTTACAATCATTATCTTATTTGATCCTCACAACATTCCTGGAAGGTGGATGCTATTATTATTCCCATTTACAATTAAGGAAACTGAGGCAGACAGAGATTAAATGAATTGCTCAGAATCACACAGCTAGTAAGTGTCTGAGGTCAAATCTGAACTCAGGTCTTCCTGATTCTATGTCTAGCACTCAATACATTTTATCACCTACTGACCTCTATTAATATGTATTTTATAAAGAGTTATTATGAAGAAAATAAATGATAAGAATCTAAATGATGACTATCTACTATCTCTTTCCTCCATTGGCCAGAGAAATTTTGGGGAAAATATCTTTAATTGAAAGAGATGAAAAGGATGCCCATCAGTTGGGAAATGTCTAAACAAATTGTGGTGTGTGCTTGTGATGGAATATATTCTGCTCTAGGAAATGATGAGCTCTATGATCCTAGAAAAAAGATGAATAGGGGTGGCTAGGTGGTGCAGTGAATAGAGCACCGGCCTTGGAGTCAGGAGGACCTGAGTTCAAATCTGGCCTTCGACACTTAACACTTACTAGCCGTGTGACCTTGAGCAAATCACTTGACCCCAATTGCCCAGCCTTCCCCCCTCCAAAAAGCAGGAAAAAAGAAAAGTTATAATAAAGATGTGATTTTTAAAAAATGAATAGATTTGCATGAAATAATGAAGAGCAAAATGTGTAGAACCAAGAAAACATTGTATACAATAATAGCAATATTGTTTTAAGAACAACTTAGAGTGACCGAGTCATTCTGACTATTATAAATACACAAAAGTTATATTATATACTAATAATATAATATAATATAATGTAACATAATTAATATAAAATTTATGCTATAAATACCCTGCAAAGGTCCAATGAAGGAAGATGCTGTTTGTATCTGGAGAAAGAATGAAACTGATTTTATATATATATACACATATATAATCAGTTTCATTCTTTCTTATTATATATACATAATAATTTCTTATTATATATAATATCTGTGTGTCTGCATATGCATATTATATATGTATATACATACACAGACAGTTGTGTCTAATGGTAGCCATCTCTAGGGTGACAGTGGGGAGAGAGAGGGAAATAAAAGGAAAGTCACATGATAACTTTGTTGTATATTTAAAAGGAATAACAAGTTACACATCATAGATCTGCAGTTTCAGGTGCAATCCTTTTTTTATCTTCCCTATTTTGTTGTGGAAATGCTTGTTTTATTTCTTAAGTTTAGAATAAAAGTAAAAATAAAGAAATAAACGAGATGACCCAAAAAGAGGAGGAATTTACTTTTTTTTTTTTTGTCTTTCGGAGGGCAATTGGGATTAAGTAATTTGCCCAAGGTTACATGGCTAGCTTTTTGTGTGTGGGTGTTAAGTGTCTGAGACCGGAACTGAACTCAGGTCCTCCTGACACCGGGGCTGGTGCTTTACTCACTATGCCACCTAGCCGCCCCGAGGAGTTTACTTTTGCTAATAAGGAAGTTAACTAGTGAAAAATATAACATGCTAGATTGGAAAAGCAACTGTAGAAAGAAATGAAAATCAGAAAATCACTATAAATGTTGTTTCTGTATGGGGATAAGCAAGGTGATCTTTCAAGCCTCCTTCCTTGACCCCCTCCCACTCCCCAAGGAATGCTATAAAGTTTTAGTGCAAGACAATTTGGAAATTTGGTAAGAAATCAAGATTCTAATTTTAGGAATGACTGTAATGCTTTCACTGTGACAGAGTGAAAGTCTCACACTGAAAATGTTTCCATTTCTCCAATTTTTTTTTCTTTTTCTATTTGTTTTTTTAATGATAATTCTGAAAGCATAGCCTGGCAGCAGTCAGAAGATTTAGTAGTATGAGCAGAGTTGCTTACACAGTGAATCTGACCACAAGTATTTTACTGAATCAGCTACCTTACTAATTTGGTACTAAGATTCTACAAAATGAAAAAAAAATGTATATATGTATGTATGTACATGGAAACAGCATAACATAGGACCCACACAATGGCAATAAATAACTTTGGGGGGGTAGAAATACAAATTCATTTTTAGACAAGAGTCCTACTCAAGTGTTCATTCAAGAAGTCCAGAGAAAAACATTCCACTGGAAAGTCCTCAGCAGGGACATGACTCTCTTGGGTAAATAGGCCTGGTGATTCTTTCTGACCTCACAACATAAATCCTAACAGACTTAGCAATACCAGAGGTAATGCAATAAAAATTCCTTTAAAGAAATTTGAGGCAACAATTATCATTGGAAATATATGTCATGGTGACATAATACTTATATTTTAAAACTATACTCACTTGTTTACAACTTTGATAAATTTTGTCTAAAATAGTAGTTCTACATTATAACAAAAATGTTTGTCATACAACTTTGAGCAATCCCTGGTTATATGGTACAGAATGGTATTATAATACTATAGATTCTTAACAAATAGAAATTGTTTTATTAATTGCATAGGCACCCCTAATGCCTAGAACAGTGCCTGGAATATGGTAGGTGCTTACTAAATGCTTGGTTATTTATTCTTTTCATTCCCTTGAACAATGGAAAGAAAATAGCTCTTCTAAAAACAGAATTCTTATTTTACAGAATTTGTATTTATGCATTCTCCACAAATGATATGATTATAGAGAGCTTTCCACTGAGGTAAAGAGTTACTATTAGTCCATTGGATACCCACTAAAGTCTACTATGAATCCATTGATGCTAACTGAAGGAAGGAGATTTAGGGTATTGGAAGAAAGTTCCCAATGGCCATCAACAAGGTAGAAGAATTAGAGGGAGCTCAGGGAATCTGTAGCAAGGAAGAGTTTTAAAAAAGGGACCAGATTGATTCCTATTAAATAATGAGTATAGGGTACATTATTCTATCACATTCCTGAAAAGCTTCTGGTCCATCCTGAGGACGACATTCCAGATATTCTACTTTGGCCCAAGGTGCCATCTTCCTTAGGTGTATGCCCTTATGTGACTTAAGCATTGGGACATGATAACTGACATTTATGAAGTGTTTTAAACTTTGCAAATCACTATACATATATGTGCCTATTATATTTATGTATATGTATGCACATATAGGTATACATATAGGTGTTTATATCTATATGCACACAGAGAAATAGAGAGAGAGAAAGTGAGGGTGAGGGAGAGAGAAGAAAGAGAAGGGAAGAGAAGAAAAGAGAAAAGGAGAGAGAGAGAGACAGAGACAATGAGACAGAGACAGAAATAGAGAATCTAATTTGAAGATCACAATAACTGTGAGTCAGCTCTTGTTATCCCCAATTGATACATGGAGAAACTGTCTCAGAGATTTTGTGTGACTTGATCATGGTTACACAGCTAGTTAAGAGCCAGAACCAGGATTTAAACCCAGATCTTCCCACTTTAAATCTAGAAGTCTATTCACTGTGCCAAGCTTACCATATGCTTAATTTGTGTTTAAGTGAACATTCAGATAACTGTGTTTGTTTTTCATCTGAGTAATATCACAGTTGTACAGCTTACAGAAAACAGAGGGGTGGTTGTCTTAATCTATCTTTACTTTCTTTATGTTGCTTAAATTTTCTAATTTTCTGAAGACCAGTATCTTTCTTGGCAAGAGTTTTGTATGGTGGTTTTCTCTTCCCTTTCCTACCTCCCTATCTAACTCTGCCTTATCCACATGCAAGCACATGTGCGTGCATGCATACACAAACACACACACACACACACTTTACATTGCAGTTTACGGGGCTGTTTTAAAATGCTTTCATGAACCAGTAATGCCATGGTTAAGGTTACATGGTCCAGCAGCGTTGCATTTGGCAACATTATCTGGGTTTTTTTGTGCTTTTCTTCCTCATGCCTTATCACAGTTTCCCTTTTCACAGTTCACATTTTACACAAACTGTGGCATTTGTAGCAATGTTCTAATGACAAAAGCAAGTACTGAATGTTTTGCTTTATTCATTTCCTTAGATGTTGAAACTGACAGCTTAACACTTCTATTACATTTTATCTGTGAGTCATTGCCCTTGCCAACACTCAAGATAAGAAAGGATCACTCGTGCCAGAAGAAAGAAAGGCAGATCAGACAGAGGACAAGGGCTGTATTACAGAAATTCTGTTTTGAAAATGAATGTTATATGTCACTCATGAAGTCAAAGATATAAATGAGAAATGTCTTAGTGATCTGGGTTACTTCTGTTGAAAATTAATATTTAACTTCTAGTTAACCACTGGAATGCTCAAAGGGATTCTGTGTGGATTGCGGGAATTTTCAAAGCATTGCTTCAATCCAATCGAATATACATTTAGTAAGTATCTACTGTCACTCTCTCTGCCTTCACCCCTGTCTCACATGAAGAAGTATCCCTTGTCTTTGCCAAGGCAAACCCCTCTACATACCCAAGTAATCCCATTCCATCCTGTTTTCTCCAGCAGTTTATCCCCTCTATCATCTTCACTCTTTTACAAAAAATTATCTATTTTTTACTTTTTTATTTATTTATTTATTTTTTTTGGTGATCTGCCCGAGGATCAGTAACCACCAAAAGGCGAGGCTCCCTGAAAGCTGCCTGGATCTGGTTAGTGAAGGTGCCCGGTGTGAAATGTCCAGCAATAGGTGTGGCGCCAGTGGCAGCAGCAAATTTCAGAACAGCTCGCTGGCCAGTGTTCCTGGATGAGATCACACTAACATCGGCTGGGTTTTCAATAGCCGCCAGCAGAAGTTTTTCCCAAGTTCTCTTCAAATTAATGATGTAGATGCCGTCACTCTTTCTTTTGTAGATATACTGTTCCATCTGGAAGTCCAGATTGGTGCCGCCCAAATGGGTTTCTGCAGCCAGGAACTTGAGGACATCCTCCTCCTTCATCTGCAGGACATCTAGGGCTCCGGACATCGCGAAAGTTTCCCTTTACAGTTACGACGGAAACCAAGAACAACGCCGTATGGAACCCTGCTCGGGGCAGGGCGGAGAAGCTATTATCTATCTTGTTGGTATATAGTTGTCCTTATATTATCTTCCATATTAGACTATACACTCTTTGAGAGCAGGGACTGATTTTACCTTTCTTCGCATCCTCAGCACTTATTATAATGTCTGACACATAGTAGCAGTTTGATAAATGCTTGTTGAGTTGACTTGATACCACTTCCTGAACCTGAATGGTAGGCACTGTACCAGAAGCTAAAAATATAAAGACAAAGACAAAACTGCCCCTGTCCTTCAAAGAGCTTGCATTTTACTGAGCATATTGATTAATTTCAACCCATATATTAAAGTATATTCGATAAAAAAAAATGTGTCTATGTGTGTGTGTGGAGATTCCTCCCTTAACTTTGGATAATTTTCTAATAAAAAGAGACAAAATCAAAAACAACAAAGGTGATGTAAATACATACATACACACATACATATATATGCACACACACTTATGTATGTGCATATACATGTATGTGTGTGTGAAAATACTATGAAATCAACTTTTAGAGATGAGGTACTTATTCAGGGTAAAGATAATTTCAGTGCTTTTTTTTGCCAGGATCTAATATGTATCTGACTAAAAGAAGGCCTTAGGGGGTGAGGGCAGGGAGGGAAACAAATTCTGGAACCCTTTTGTGACTATTGGACAAACATACATGAGCTTAGTTATGGTTTAACCACAGAACTGAGGATTTTGTTAATTACCTTAAGCTAGAAATGAGACTTAGAGAAATTGAATAGACCCTGAAGAGATCCTTATTTGGACTAGAAGATGGGTCTAAGAAAAGAACTCAGAGGTGACTGGAGATATAAAGTCTTTACCACCTTTCTCTTCTCTACAGGGCCAGGTTAGAAAGGTTAGAAATCCCTCAAAGTCTAGAAAAGGAACCAAACTTTTAAAACTATGCAAATTCCAAATTATGCACCTCAATTTTTCTGAATGAATGCAGTACTCCTTAGGCAATGAAGAGACATTTACTTGCCCAATCAATTGGTAGAGACCAAAAGAGAAGTGGCTTATCCCAGTTCTGCAGAAGAACTATCCATCCAACACTGGCATCACACCCAATTAGAATTTTTTTTTTTTTGCTATTATTATTGAAGAAGTATTAAGGGTCACGTTTCAAAGCTGTAAGTTTTCCTGGGTACATAGATTTTCCACATATGTGCCTCCCTGACACAAGAGTACTTTAATATATATATATATATATATATATATAATATTATGTCATAATTATTCTTTCTTTGACTTCTACTTAGTAAATGTTTAGATCTAAAGTTAATAGAATTGATTGGTTGGGCAATTTGTTAAATGGGGAGCACACTGGCAGGGGCTCAGGAGAGTAGCCACCCAACATTACTCTTACTATCTTAAAAGAGTTAGTTGTGGCAGGTTATTTCAGGGAAACTCCTGACTTGCTGGTGTGAGTACAGGTTGGGGAACCAAGACAATCCAAACTCCAGAGAGCAAAGAAGGGTACTTTATATACACATGATCTTTCTCTCTGGATAAAGGATCGAGGTTCAAATCCTACCTCTCATGTTTATTACCTTTGGAAACTTGACCAGGTAATGTGAACTCTCTGGTTCTCAGAATGGGTTGGATGAATGGGACCTCTGAGGTCCCTTCCAGATCTAGAACCATGGCATTATGGAATACCAAGAATGAGAAGTTGCATCACACTATGTGTTAATGATTTTTTTTAAAGAAACTACACATTGGGAGACTTATTGAGTTCAACAAAGCCTTGGTTAAATCCCAGTTCTGCTACTAGTCATGTATGTGATGTTAATTTAAGTAAATCCCTTAATCTCTCCAGGTTGAAGGTTCCTCATTTGTATAATGAAAAACTTGGACTAGGTGATCACTAATGTCTTACTGAATCTCTAACTACTAGGATCTCAAGTTTTTCTCTGATTTACTGACCAATTTTGGTGACTGGCCTAAATTTCCTTACCCATCTTTTATTTTTCTTCTTTTGATGACTATGATTGCAAGTTATACTTCTTAAAACTTTTGTCCCCCTTCCTACTCTGTTTTCTTATGCATCATTCCCTTGGACTACTCCTCATACTCAAAAGTTGGGTCCCCAAGTTGGGCTGACAACCCTGGATACAAAGGTAACATGTGGGCCCACATATCCCTATAGTCCTGATATAATAGTTCTAAAATAATTATCTCTTAAGACCCCACAACTGTACTTATTTTTAATAGTAAGCTAGTAGAACACAATTAGCTCAAAGCAACGGCATTTATTAAGATGGTATAACAAGAATAGTGGCTAAAATATTTCCAGACAACCTGGGTCACACCTTCCTACATATAGATACAGTACAAGTGGGAAGGGCGGGGATATAAAGAGATAAAACAGGTAGTAAAGCACACATAGGGAGCACATAAAGTCAGTGCAACTCACTCTTCTGGCAATGGTTGGAAAAGGAAGTAGATTGTCTGTGACAATTGTGGGAAGGGGTGGAGGTCTCTCTTTCTGAGTCACTGCTGGCAAGATTTTTGCCTTTAATAGGCTGATCCTTCACTTGGAAGATGGTCATCTACCCATGAGCCAATGTGGCTTCAGAAAGCACCTAGGAATGGTCAATATGGTGTTTGCTAACTCCAAGAGAAATGCCAGGAGCAAAACAGAGGTCTGGACACAAAGTTCACTGATCTGACCAAGGCCTTTGATATTGTCAGTTGTGAGGGCTTGTGGAAGATCAAGGCAAAATTGGATTGCCTAGAGAAGTTTATCAGTATTATATGTCAATTTCACGATAGCACACTTGCATGGGTTCTGAATAGTGAATGTTGCTCTCCTGTTTTTCCAGTCATCAATGAAGTGAGGAAAAGCATGGTGCTTTCAGCAATGTTGTCAGACGACTTCAATAAGGATGAAAACGACATCAAGATCAACTACCTTGGTGATGATAAATTATTTAACTTGAAAAAGCTAATAGCCAAGACTAAAGTGGAGGGTGAATTGGTACATGACTTTTTGTTCACAGATGATGGTGCATTCATTGCAGCCTCTGAAGTTGGGTTCTCTGCTGCTTGTGGTAATTTTGGTCTGACAATTAATAACAAATTAATTAATTAATACCCTAAAATGGATGTTCTTCACCAGTCAGCACTGTACCATCCATACAGCAAATGGAGAAATTTGTTAAGTTCACTTACCTTGGCAGTATACTTTCCAGGGATATCCGCATAGGTGATGAGCTGGATGCCCAAATTGCCAGAGCTAGGTCAGTGTTTTGGAGGCTCCCAAGGAAAGTGTAGAAGAGAAGAGGTATTAGGCTGCCTACCAAACTGGAGGTCTACATAGCCATCATGCTGACCTCATTGTTGGATGTGTGTGAAACCTGGACAGCGTAACAGCACCATGCCAGGAAACTGAATCACTTCCATTTGAATTGTCTTAGGTTCACCTGGCAAGACAAGGTATTGGACAGTAAAGTCCTTTCTTGAGCTGAGCTGCCAAGCATTCAAATTCTACTACAGAGTGCATAACTTCAATGGGCTGGCCACAACGTTCAACTACCAAACATATGTTTGCTTAAAAGACATATGGAGAACTCAAATGAGGCAAGTGCTCACAAGGAGGTCAGAAGAAGAGATACAAGACTACTCTCAAGATCTCTCTGAAGAACTTCAGAATTGATTGTGAGATGTGGGAGACATTGGAACATGATTGTTCAGCACAGTTTGCCCACATCAAAGAAGGTGCTGGGCTGTATGAGCAAAACAGAATTATAGTAGTTCTAAAGAAAATGGAGAAGTGAAAATTTAGAGACATCTCCACTCCAAATGTTCACATGGACTATTTGTGCCTGATCTGTGGTAGAGCCTTCCAAGCTCATATTGGTCTGATTAGCCCAGTCAGACACACTGTACACTGACCCAACATCGTGATGTCATTTTGGCCCTCTTCAAGCATGGACAACTACCAACTAAGCAACTATAGCTGATTTGGAAGAGGTAAGAGACCACCCAACAGCTATCTTCTGAAAGAGGCACAAGCGATGTGACAAAGAGCCATCCCCTTCTCGAGAACTAGGTTCTTCTGTTGGCAGCCCTCCTCTAGACTGTCAACAGTCATATTCCAAAGAGTTCTCCTACGTTGGCTATGTTTTAGACCTGGTAACCTTGCTTTTTTGCAGGGCACAATGGGTGTGGCTCATCACTGACCAGTCAAAAGCAAGCTGTTCCTCTAATCCCACCATAGAGGATTTCTTCAAACCTAAAGAGGTTATAAAGCGTAGCCCTTTGTGTCTGTGACCTGACCCTGGGCAGGGTTTGGAGGAAATAAATGGATTATAGGTATCCTGACCAACTTCCAACTACGCATACATGAAATTCACCTAAAAGGAGATATCTCAGGAATAAAAACAGCCACAAGAACACTTAGTTTCCATGGATTTAACTATCCTTTCTACACAGATGAGTCTCAGATCCAGCCCAAGTATTTCTGTTATACTATAAGCACACATCTCAAAGTGCTCCTTGGTCATATCAATCTGGATTGAACATGCTATAAACAACCTCAATGACTTAGCAGTGAGATGTGGAAACCAAAAAATCTAATGGGATCTTGGGCTGTTAAGAAACAGCTCCACTGTATTCCTGTTGTATAGCTCTCATCTGACTAAATCTGGAACATTTTGTTGAGCTTTGAGCACCAAGGCTTAAAGAATGTGCAGGACTGTCCAAAGGAGAGAAAAGAGGATGTGCCCATCAAGAGCCTTGAATCTGTGACATGTGAGGATCATTGGGAAGAAGAGGGCATGTTTTTCCTAGAGAAAACTCAAAAGGGACATGAGCTATCTCCAAGGTTCTGAATGGTTTCCATAAATGAGAGGCATTAGACTTACTCTTTTTGGCCCTAGAGTAGGGTGTGTAGAAATTGCAAAGACACAAGTTTAGGCCTGATGCCAGAACAAACTTCCTAACAATTAGAACTGTCCAAAAAGGAAATGAACTCTCTCAAGAAGTGATTGGTTTTCCCTCCTTGGAGGTCTCCAAGAAGACGTTGAATGATCATTTGATAGGAATGTTATACTGGGGATTGATTCCATTTTTTTTTTTTTTTGTATGCGTTGGAAAAGATGGACAGCTGAGGTTACCTTCCAACTCTCAAATTCTCTGATTCTGTGGTTCTGTGGTTAGATAATATCAATAAAGCAGGTCAAGCTAATTCCCACAGTGTCCAAGCATTACAGAAGGAAATTTCCAAAGACAGCATATAATTACTGGTCCCTGACCCCTTTTCTCCATACAAATCTAGCAGTTCAAAGTATGAAGGGCACTGAACAAATGCCCAGTTTCCTTTTGGTGTATGTTGGGGTACTGAAAGCATGCCATCTTAACCCATAACAATAGAAGGGTTCACATTTGGTAACATCTATAATTTACATGTGATTAGGGGACTTTGGTGATTAGGTAGCCATAGCAAATGACATAATTTAAATATAAGGCTTCCATTAAGTTCTTCTCAGAGAGTTCAAACCCTTCTCTACCACTCTAAGAATGAGCCATAATGCACTTCAGGGGGCCCTCTGTCCCAAGTTTTTACAATGTCAGCATCCACTACAGTTCTGTGAATGCTCTCCACCTCCCATTGACTTTGGACACTATCTCCTGTCCCACTCCAGGTCTCTTTGGATTTTTCTTCAACCAGAAATGTTTATATATCTATTTAAAATTTCCAATTACATGTAAAAAACATTTCACAATCTTCTTTTAAAATTTGGGGCTCCAAATTATCTCCTTCTCTCCCACTCTTCCCCCCTTCCTGAGAAAACAAGCAATTTGATTCTGATCGGGGGCAAATATATTTCCATATAAGCCATATTGCAAAAGAAAGCAGAAACAAAAGAAAACAATAAAAATAAGGAAAGTAAAAAGAAGTATGTTTTAATCTGCATTCAGAGTTCATCAGTTCTCTCTCTGAAGGTGAATAGTTCTTTTTATCATAGGTCCTTCGGAATTGTCTTAGATCATAGTCTTGAGCAGAGTACCTAAGTCTAACGGTTGATCAGCCATATAATATTCCTCTTACTGTGTACAAAGTTTTCTTCATCCTGCTCACTTCACTTTGCATCAGTTCATGTAAGTCTTCCTAAGTTTTTCTCAAATCATTCTATTCATTATTTCTTATAGCACAATAGTATTCCAGCACAATCATACACAAAACTTGCTCGGTCATTCCCCAACTGATGGACATCCCCTTGATTTCCAATTCTATTACACCACAAAAAGAACCGCTACAACTAGTTTTCTACAAATAGGTCCTCTCCCCTTTTCTTTGATATATTTGGGATACAGATTCAGTAGTGATATTGCTCGGTCAAAGGGTATACACAGTTTTATAGCCATTTGGACATAGTTCCATATTGTTCTCCAGAATGCTTGGACTAGTTCACAACTCCACCAACACTACATGTGTCCAGATTTTTCCACATGCCTTCCAGCATTTATCATTTTCCTTTTCTGTCATGATAGCCAATCTGATATGTGCCTGGGGAGTACTAATTTCATATGGTGGGCTTTTTACAACTCAGGCAACCAGGAAACCATGTCAGTAGCCCAAGAACCAGTCTCTCTGAAGCAGCAAAGGCATAAAAGATTGTTTCCTTACCCATTATAGGAGAAGCTAGACAAACCTATATTAAATACATGTTGTTCCTACCACATTCAACCCCTTGATGGCAAGATCCTAAAAAGCTTATGAGGGAACTTCCATTACTTAATGGCCTTAAGGCCATTACAAATAGCTCTAACTTTGGGGGCATGTTTGTCTAACAAAGACAAAGATGAAGGAGGAGCTTACAGAAAATAAAAGGGAGAAAAAGAGAATGGCAACAATCTAACAGCCTCATAAATAAAAGTAATATATTTCATGGGAATGATATCAGGGGCAATTCATAATAGATATCTGGACAACAGGTGGTAACAATGATTCCAACAGCAGCTGCATCACCAGGGCCACTGTGCAAATACTATCACCTCAAGTACAGTAATCAATCCCTATTTTGTTTTTGGGTCATCTGGAATAAGGTAGATAAGAGGTCATAACTCTCTCACACATGACCTGTCCTAGGGTTTGAGTTAAAACAAAGAATTTGCCCCATACTGTCATCTATGTGGTGTTCTCTACCCACCCTACAAAGCCTCCTTCTCCCTACAATCACCATATGAACATGACACAAAGTCTTTGCCCCTTTAGAAGCCTTTGCTTTCCTTTTCTCCTGAGACCCCTTCTTCCACTGAGCAAAAGATCAAGGTGATCAGCTTGCCATAACTGAACATAAGCACGAATCCGCTTCATTATGTTTTCTCCCCCAATTAGGAAAGGAGAACATCAGGATGTCTATGTGGGGAATATGGATTTTCCACAATGATTCCATAAGCTTTCCAGTTTATTTCTTTGACTTTAGTAGAACAATGTCAATAGCATATTATGTACAACATTTACATCATCTGGATTCTCTCCATCCACTATATTCTTCCAAACTTGTCTGAGTGGGCTGAACCCTAGGTTTTCTTAGGGTTCATCTTACTTCTTTTATCCCTCATTATCCACTATCTAATCTAGGGCCTTGGTCACCATAGCCTCATCTGGCTGGTCATGAGTGCTACAGGAGTGGCTGTCAATGTCCTTAGGAAGTGGGGGGACTCTTTCAGGTTGCCGCTCACCAATATGTGGTGGTATGAGGGGAAGTTCAGGGTGGTTAGGACATCCTTAACTCCTCCCAAGGTGAAAACAAACTGCTCCTCACTAGTATCAGCCACGGAAAAGAAAAAGATATTAATATAACCCCCTGCCACTCACTAAGGCCTCAGCTACCTAGTCCACAACATATATGAGGTCAGGAAGGGATACAACAATCAACCCAACAAATATATTTGGCTCCTTGTAATACACTGTGAACTGCCAGGTACCATCATCCTCCTTCACTCACTCATGGTAAGGGGACTTGGTAGAGCAAAGTACTCTAGCCATCTTCACCTCCATCATTAAGGAGGAAATGTCTTCCAAACTCTCTACCCTGGACTCAGTAGTTTGATGGGAGAGCCAAGGTAATTCTGAGGGTTTCCAATTGGTCTTGACCATAATAGCCAACACAGGGGTTGCTATTAAGTGCCCATACTCATTCTCAAGAGCTTAGACTGTTTATACCCAATATACATTTACCATGATTACCACTGATTGCTGAAATTGTAATTCAGACAGAAGGGTCTTTCATCCACCTCCACTTGAATAAAGATATCCCTCCCTTAGTAGTTTGTTCCTCCAAATCCCCAATAGAAACTGGGATGCCCCTGTGGATCCATTGAGGGTTGATTCGTATAATAGTATCCAGAAGGAGATATATATATATATATACATATATATGTGTGTGTGTATTCATACATATATACACATACATATTTACATACATATGTATATGTGTGGATGTATATCTCCTTCTGGATATATATGTGTATATATGAATATACATATATACATATATGTGTGTGTATACAGAGACAGAGAGAGAGATCTCAGATCTCATCAGCCCATCATGATTCCCTTCTACGGCTTGAATTCCTTTCTTGGGGCTACAATGAATATAAATTGAGGCTTTGTGGAACATCAGCCTTTTCCCAAGGGCAAGGTTTCTTATAACATGGGTTCTGTGAACATTATACACACACATACACACACAGTATGTGTATATGTATGTACATGTATTGTGCATGTATGTATATGTGTTTTTCATATACACACATGCATGTATATATTTGGGTATTATGTATGTATATGTATATATACACATATTTTGATAACTATACTTCAATATAATGTTTCCTTTGTAATCCTACATATTTTATCTAAGGCATTTAAAAAACATTCTGAATTTTCCATAGGCTACACTAGACTGCCAAGTAAATTTATATAATAATTAATAATTATATATAATAAGCGTTTGCTGTAAGGGGTCCATGGCACAAAATAGTTAACAATCCCTGCCCTAGGACACTCATCTCATAAGTCCCTCAATTCTCGATGCAAGGTCTTCAGTGGCTCAGGCTTACATAGTGGGGTCAAAGCTTTCTGGGATGCTCTAGAGGCCAAATTTAGGAGTAGCAGAAGGGCCCTTAATATTCTCTTCTTTTCTGTTCTCCCCTACGGAGAGACCCTCCACAGGAGCCAAAACCTAGGCTTAAAGTATTTTACCCAGGACTCCAGGGTGGGGCATGTAAAGTCAGAAAACCAGAGTGTGGGAAAGAAACCAGACCCTCTCACTAGAGGCCAGGTTCCCCAAGGACCGAATCTAGTCCAAGCCGGAGCATAGGGAACACAGAAGATGAAACGCTTCATGGAGAGGGAGATGCAGCAGTGGCCCATTCCCTGTGAAGCCAGCAGCAGTTTCCCGTTACACGTTACTTTACAGTTACATAGAATACATTTACTGTGTGAAAACTAACTTCAAATTTTCTCTAAGCTGGAAATGGAGGATAAAAAGGCAGAACTGATTTCGGAAGACACCTCTGAGTCCAACTTCCCGGGTAAAGTTTGGTGCATTTGTTTCCTTTTAACTAACTCACTTTAGTCGGTTCTACCCAGCGTCTGGTCTCCTTGCTCTTTTGGGCAATGCGACATTCCAGACTAAGGAACAGGAGTAAATTCTGGTCCAACTGCGAAAGTCTAGTCCGGGAGGCTAGCAAACAGCACTTGGAATTTCCTACAATCTCAGCTCCACTTTATCCTTTGTCCCCTCCCTTTAGCCTTGTTTTTGTCACGTGGGGGCTCTTTCCGACCAATAGGAAGCGGCTCCTTGGTTCCTTTGGCTCCCCGTCTTAGCTGCTCGGGTTTCTCACGTTGCTGTGGGGTAGGGAGGGGGAAAAAGTTTTCTGGGGGAGGGATCGTGCTTTGGAGCGCGCAGAAGCTCGGAGTGCAACTTTGTAGCCCTCGCAGGCTCCGTCTTCTCTTCGTGCCTGCAGTGCAGAAGCATGAACGGAATTCGTTGTTTGGAATAAAAGGAGAAAGTGTGAGTGAGTGGGGTGTGTGTGTGTGGACTCTCGCGGGCGCAGGAGTTGTTGCTGAGTCCGTGTCGTGAGTGTGAGTGTGTGTGAGTGTGAGTATACGTACTAGAGCGATTGTGGGGCGGGGGCTGCTGAAAGCTCCGGGCCAAGCGGCACAGGGAGCCCCCGCGATGGGGCACTCGAGGCTCCGCGCTGCCGCCGCGCTGGGAATGGGGCTACTGCTCCCCACTCTGTTGGGCTTTGTGGGTTCCGCCGCGGGGCAGAGCAGCAACAAGATGGGTGGCGAGCACCCACCCGCCGGTGCCTCCACCTCCCCACGGTGTCCCGCTCCCTGCCGATGCCTACGGAACCTGTTGGACTGCAGCCGCAAGAGGCTGACCGGGCTGCCAGAGCCTCTCCCGCCCTGGGTAGTGCAGCTGTAAGTACTTATTCTTCCGGGACTTGTCCCTGATCGTGTTCCCTGGAATGCGGCTCCAGCCCAGGTCCTTGCTGGGACAGTGCCCGGGAAGGCGCCTAGGTCTGGGCTCAGTTTCCACCCGCCGCCACTGGCCGTCTGCTGTATGTTTTTATTGGTGCCCTCTGGCTGGGGGTGCTGCGGTTGGGGAAGGAACCCCTTCTGTTGGGCTCGCTCTACTGCTCCTCGAAGTAGATACTCAGTCAAGAGGGACGGGGTCCAGAGGCAACCTGCCGCCTCCCCAGAGTTGATGTTTGATCCCAGGTTGGGGTCTTTTGGTTAAAAGTTGAATTTCTGACCAATATCGCGCCCTTCCTGGCCTCCCCATTTGCCCAGACACCTAGTGGGCTCCAGGTTGCAATTGGCAATTTGCGCAGGCACTCCTTGATCCTTTCTTAATAGCCTTCGTGCAACAAAGGGATCTGTTTGTTCTTTGCCCCTGTTTACCATGCTGTTCCTTCGGAATTTTACATAAGGAGGCCTTTTGGCTTCTCTCCTCTCCAAGGTTTTTAGTTCCTGGTTCGTTCTCCTACGTGGTGGTAGAAAATCAAATGAAATTACGCAGGGCCTGTTGCTTCAGTAGGTGAATTGCTCTCCTTAGCATGAAGTGTTTGGAGGAGACCGTGAGTTAAAAAAAAAAAAAAAAAACGGGGCAAAAGTAATGCGAACTGGTCCACAGCTTAGGCATTTGACACGTGAAGCTAGCATGCCTAATACTGTTCCACATGAGTTGCAGAAAAAGAAAGAAAAGAAAATGTTTGTTATTTGGTGATCTCTCCCAATTCTTCCCTCCTGGTTTTTGGGAATTTAGGCACCTTTTTTTTTTTTTATGGAACATTATATTTTAAAGTAGTTTTCCACGCTAAAAGAAAACAAAAGTATATTTTGTAGGATAGAAATTAGGCCTACGAGAGCCTTGTATGGTTATCCAGAAATTAGTTTTTGCTTAAATAACTTAAAATAGTTTAAAGAAATTACAATAAAATTTAATTTAAAGAAATTACAATAAAACAGTGTACTAAGTTTTGTCATATACTATGCCTTCCAGCAACTGAATATTTAGTCTGGTAGTTTAAAAAGCAACATTTTAAATATAATGCATTGTGTTTAGCAAAATCTTATTCCATAGAGATTTGGTGCCCATTGGCATAATTGTAAGAAAAAAATATTGGAAACCTCAGTGGAAATCTGGGATTTTGAAAAGGTGATGCTGGAGGCCTGAATTTATTTTTCATTTTTGTCATCAAGATGATTAGACTAGCAGTTTTATTGATTTCAGTACAGTCTACCATGTGCAAGGTGCTTTCCTAGTAAGTGGCCATCAAAGATAAAAATGAAGACAGCACCTGCCCTCCAGGAGCGTTGATTTTATTGTTCAAGAAGGAGAGATAAGGTCTTTAAAAAACAGGAAGACTTCCAATTAGCTGTGGCTAATTCTGTTCATTTGCCTCATCTGGAGGTCATGCTGCCTCCTTCATGAAAAGTGAATGGCTCTATTGATGACATATGGAACTGAACACTGAAATGGCTGGAGGTGGGCACCAATGAATAATCCAGGCCTGAGAAAAAGAAAATCAGCTTTTCTTTTTCACAGGTAGGCTGGAAGTGCTTTTCTCACCCACCGAATCTAATCAACATTGAAGAATTTCTTATAGCCCAACTTAATTTAAGCTTATAGATATAATCCACATTTTGTTTTCTGGGGGTTGGGGGTGGAGAGGGTGTGGGTAAGTGTAGAAAATCTTAAAAAGCAGCTGTATCCCTTGGTTGCAAGTTGTTAAACCAAAGGGGGTTCAATAACAATTTAAGCATTGTCTTAAAAGTGCACTGACCTAATTAGGATTTTGTTTTGCAGATAATTTGGTGGTGCACTAAAAACAAATTGCAATTTATTTGGTTAGTGCAGTCTTTAATTACATTTCCGGCCTGTAGTAAATTGTCTTTCTTCAAGTTCACATTCCTGAAACTTATGTGAAAATAAGTCCCACTTGTATAAATAAGCACAGGGTCTGTTGTCAGAAACCCTGCTGTGATCACTCATTGGCCAGCTGTGTCATTCTTGTACTTCTGTGACTTTTAACCATCTTTGTAGGTGTTACCAACCGTGTGGTCCAAATTCTTTCATGTAAATGCTTCTTTTGTTTGTGGAGAAAGCTTTAGGAGGCCCCTCTCTGCACTTTATAAAGGAAGGGAGTGGGACAACATGTGGAATTGGGTTTTGCAAAACCTTTGCTATTTTCTCACTTGAAAATCTTTGGCAGGGTGTGGGGGAAGACACCTACTGCTTATATTTTGCATAATTAGAAAAGCTTGGAGGGGGCATATGGAGATAAATGTTTTGTTTCTAAGTCTGAGAGTAAGTAAAGAATTTCTTTTTTTTCCTCTGCATCCCGTACTTGGTGTGAACAAATTAACACCTTTTTCCCTTAAGGGAAAGAACTAGTGAAAGTCTGTCTTTTCTGTTTTTTTTTTTTTTAAGAAGACTTGTCTTTTGTTTAGAAAGTTAGTATCTGGTGAGTTTACTGTTGTTTGTAACTGATGACATTTTTTTTTTAATCTGCTCAATTGTAGTTTTGACCTGTGATTAGAAGCATCCTATGGAAAGTGAAGGAATTGAGACTGTAAACAAGAGTATTCTACTTAGCCTAACTCACAGAAAGTAAAATTAATATTTGAATGAAAGTGGTTCTTTGAGAATTAAAAAACTGATAAATATTTGGGAAAACTTTGTTTACAACTGCCTTCAAAGTTGGACTTGAGTTTACTTCTGGAGTATGTGCTTACAAATGTGCTCTGAATCTTGTTAGAATGAAAGTTTCATAGCTAGGAGGGGGAGAAGTTGTACCCTTGCCAGTCTCTCAACTATTATTAAATTCTCCCTGGAATTTTAGAATTATTTACCTTATCACCTAGGAATTTTTGAGATCTCCTTGAGGCCCAAGTGAATGTCCACAAGGTAGTCTCTGCTAATGTTACATCTTCGGTGTTGGCCTCTTTCTACATCCTCTCAGTCTTTACCAAGATTGTCAGGGGAAAAATGGCCTTTATGGTTTTCACAGCTGTTTTTCTGTATTTTCCAGACTAAAACTTGAACATAGCAAGCTGATTTATGAGTCACTTTGGATCACTGTCTTAAAACAGCTACAGCCTGGCTTTTTGTTTTTTAGCCTTACAGATTTCTGCTGAATTAGCAGCTCTACAGGCCCCAGTGGGATTGATTAAGAAGCTGTTGCTGGATTTGCATTTTAAAATTTGACTTGGGAGTCAGGTTTCTGAATGCTAAAAGGAAGAAAAGTCTAGCTCTAACAAAATGTTGCAAATTAAATATTTTCATCTTGTTCACTTTCTTACAAAGTGTGGGGAGAGGGAGAGTCTTGAAGAGGCTCTTCTCTGAGAGGTCTTAATTTCAAATATTTTGCTCTTCAAGATCTTGGTAAATATTTAAACTCTTTTCCACCTGTTGTCCCCTTCCCCCTCACCCATTCCTCCTGCAAACACACAGGCACACGAACACTCCCTCTTCACCTTTACCACGTCTCTATGTATTAAAAAAATAAAAATAAAAAAGTAGACAAAGATGAAGTTTTCCTTTTTGAGAGGGAATTGAAACTGAAGATTAAAAAAATACTGAAATTCTATATGTTAAAACTGTTTTTAAGTATACCCTACATATAGTATGAGCTTACATTTAGGAGAATGTGGCATATTGGTTATGAAAGAAGAGTTTCTTAAATATAAGCTGTAGGAAAGGTAAATTTAGCTACATAAAAGTTTCACAACTCTAAGTCTTTAGTTAGTAGAAACAGCTTTAAGAGAGAATCTTCTCTGTCTTCCTGCCTCCCCCCCAATATGTTTCTCCTAGTAGAAAAACCTCAGCAATGAAAGTGTTAGACAAGTGTTTCCATCTCTGTACCTGGATTAGAAAAGCCATTATCACTTGCACGTGCCAGAGTCCAAAAGAGTGGCTTTTCACTTGAAAGGCCTATTGTTGGGGATCTCAGTGATTTATTGATTGTCACTTTAAAGTGACCCTTATTCCTCATCATTTTTGGTTGTGCAACATTAGTTAACGTGAGAAAAAGATTAAATGATATTTTATTTTTTCATTTTTCTTTGGCCAGCCTCCTCACTCCCTTTCCCTTCAAAAAGGAAAAAAAAAATGATTATTTTTTAAAGAAATTTAATACACTCAGACCCATGCTTATAAAGTATGGTTCCTGCAGTTTTTTACCCCTCTCCCCTCATTTAAAACTTTGAGAAATAATGGAAAAATACAGATGTATAGTCTGATCATAACTAAGTTACTCATTTTGGCAAGCATTTTTCAAACCCTACTATGTGCAGGATGACATTTAAGGATTTGTGACTATACAGAGACCCTTAAATGGTCTTAGGCTGTATATTGACTTTAATTGGCCTTGCAGGTAAAGAACTGTTTTCTTTGATGATTTTTTTTTTAAATGTATGGGAAATCAGTGAACATCAATGGGGCTAAAATTGAGCACAATTTTTACTCCAAACATAATATGAATTGTTCTGCTCACGGTTCCCTTGATCGAGTCCAGATGGATGTGTGCTTGAGCTGTAAGTGAAAGTGTCTGGCTCCACTATGGTGATCATGCACAGCAGTGGTTGTAATTGCAGGATTTTTATAGTTTAAATACTCTGCCAGATTTTTTTTTCATGTTATAACCCTACCAGAACAAATCTACTCATGTCTGTTACTGTCTGGTAGGTCCTTAGGCAAAAATGTTTTGAGTAAAACCTTAGTGGAATTTTTGAGGTGAAGTGTAGAAATCCAGGTTTACACTAATATTGCTAATTCTAGATGGATAGGATTGCTGATAGAAAACTTGACAGCCTTCTTAGGATTTTGCATATTTCTCATATGCCCACCTTAAATGACTTGTATCTTCTACAACAAACTTTGGTTTATCTGCATGGTTAATTAGCTGTTTAAACATTGAAAGAATTAATCCTTTAAAAACTGGTTAACCTAAATTGGAGGGGAACTCATAGCCAGACTAATTTCTAGCCTGAATTTTGTGGCTTTCATAATCTGTTCAGTGGTTCCCTTTTCTTTACACCATGTTGAAGACAACCTGTTCAGCTTGTATTCTCTAGATCTCCTTGGTCCTTAAATATTAAGGTGACATCCTGCAAAACTATTGAGTTTTATATCAAAAGTGACTTTTGCTCCTTATCTTTTAATTATGTTATGGAAATAGATGCTATCAGGAATCTTGAAGTTTTTAGTAGGGAACTTTTTTTTCCCCTACTTGAAAAACCCACATTTTCTTTAACAGGATTTTTACTAATCATTTGTCTTGTTCAGTGGGTGATACAATAGTTGTTTTCCTCATGCTCAATCTGTACTTAAACTATGCAATTTAAAAAGAAAAATTAAGAAGATTGGATTGAATGATCCTAAGGAAGTAAGGATTAAAGGGTTTTGTGTTTTGTTTTTTTAATACAAATGCTGAGACAGTCAATGATGAATTAAATGAACCCAAGCAAACAAACATGTTTGAAAAGTAACGTCTATTTTGTTTGGCTCAACTAAGTGCTTTAATACTTAATTTTATGGTAATAAGATTTCTTCAGAGGCTGCAGTTTCAGCAACCTGCCTAATTAGCCACTTTTTGCATGGCATGACTTCATCATATCAAGAGAGAGGAACAACCGGTTCACAAAGGGCCTGTTCACCAGGTGCCAAGAACCATCTTTTTAAAAGTTTGTGGGTTAAAAGCATTTGAAATCGCCAACGTCCTAGACTCATTTTGTTCTCAAAGTTGGTGTTTTTGTTGTGAAGTAGTTCGTGGAAAATATGTGAGCAAGTTTTATATACCCTATCTAATGTTGATGGAGACACCCATAATCTCAATGCAGATAGTTAAGACCTATTAAATGTGGTTGGGTTTATTTATACTAACTTTATTTTTGTTACCTCACAGGGACTTAAGTCACAACAAATTGTCTTTAATCAAAGCAAGTTCTCTGAGTCACCTCCAGAGACTTCAAGAAGTGTAAGTAATGTTAAGCTCTAGGTTATTTTAAACTTGGTGTTTAGATCAAGGAATGTGGTACCCATATGTGTGTATGTGTGTGTATATATATATATGTATATATGTATGTGTGCCTATATAGGAATACGTGTGTGTATATATTATAAACACTTAAATAATATTACTTAAAATTTGGGAGGCCAGGGTATCATTTTTACAAGTTTAGATAATCATCATTATACATTACCATTGGACTGATGTGCTCTTTTTTGGAACTCCTAGGAAATTGAACAACAATGAATTCGAGACCATACCTAATCTGGGACCAGCAGCAGCAAATATCACTCTTCTCTCCCTGTAAGTCAGTATCATCGCTCTTTGATGTAGGAGGGCAATGACCCTCTGCCAGAGTACCAGTGCTTAAAGTTGTGGAAAACAATCCTGGGGGGGTAGTTTGGCATATTTAATGTATTATGTCATGAAGACAGGTGCAAGTAGTTGATACATACTGCCTTTAAATCAGATCATTGTGTTTCAGAGCCTGTGATTGTATGGCAGCATAAAGTTAGGTAATGTCACCATGCAGCCATATTCTTCTTCTGGTCTCCAGGATTCATTCGAATCACCTCAGCCTTTATGGACACATTTGATGATGTGAGGCTTAATTCCAGTGGTGTTTAGTGCTTGGCATCTTGCCTGGGGACTATGGATTACGTATTTCCTCATGGAGAAAGATCAGCACTGTTTTTTGAAGAGTAATAGGAGTTAGTAATAAGCCATCATATGTCTCCCAAAGTGGCGCCAGTAATGAAAGTCAGGATTTTGTGTATAGATTTGGAAACATTGACCCAAAATATCAAGTTAAAATTGAATATGTGGTTCAGAACATAAATACTTTTGGCTACTATATCTTCTGTATAAGTTTTTCATTAAAATTAAGACTGTTTTCCAGTTTCCAAACATCTAGGCCAGATTAAGTGTTTATAGTTGTACTTTTAAGATTGGTTTTGGTATAACCTTCACTTTTAAAGGTATTTTCAAATAAAATTTTTCAAATGCACGTATTTTGGTTTTCATGTTAATTCTGGATGTGAAAGTAAACAAACATAGGAAACTTGAAATCACTTTAGATTGTCTTTTAAACCAGTGAAATTAGAAAAAAAGTAGAATTCATTTTTTAAATATCTTAGGTTTCTGGGAAAGGTGCTAGAAAGGTTGAAGTAATGAAGTAAATTTGAAGGAAGCTGTTCAATTAATTAAAATGATCACTCTTCAATTGCTTACATCTGGTGATTTATAGAGGTTTGTTTTTACTCTGCGCCTAGGTCAGCTAAGTCCCTGGTGCAGCCACAATGTCTGCACTCTTCTGTTTGAATAAGAACTAAGTGACATCTGATACTGAGGTGGTTTTTCCACAGATCTGAATCAGAAAAGAATGAAAGAAAAAGCAGATGGTATTTGACCAATAACTACTAAATTTTAAGAGGAACTTATGGTGTGTGTATGTATGTGTGTGTGCGAACGCGTGTGTGTTACATGATAATTTTTGTTAATTAATTTTCTGTCTCACAATAAGCTAAGCCATCTTAGAACTTTGTGAAGTTTTAGTTTTTGTCTTTTACATGTCTTTAGGCAAATTTAATGCTTGGGAAGCTGCCATTTGACTCTGAAATCCTTGCCAAGACATTGGGTGATTCCTTTAGATACTCCTTGAGGTCACTAGATACCTTATGAATGTTGTTAGAGGAGCAAATCCAAAAAGGACTGGCTCTGGAGAAGGACAGAAATGGAATATTGTCGCCCGCATGGCAGTGGAGGAAAACCTTTTTTTTTTTTTCCCCAGAATTTAACTAGACAACCTAGTGTTATATGGGGAAATAGCCCGATGGTTTGGAGTTTTGAAGATATAATTAGTATTCAGAAAAATAAGAGTGGAATCTGAAGTTAGATGCTCAGATTATTTTGAACTTTTGGAGTCTTTCCCCCCTATACATAAAATAAATTGAGTTAACCATTCTCTCTCACCTTTGTTTTACTATCTCATGGTCTCATTAATGATCTCAGTGATTATTTGACAAAGTTCACTTAAGGAATTATGAAATGGTTCCACAGAAGCCAAAGGTAATTTTCCCTCACTTGTTAGCTTAATATAATAAAATTGTCCAAATAGCTTTACCCTCTTCCCCCAGATCTGAAGATTCTGAAAAACCTCCTTGTCTGACCCAATTTTATTTCTTTCTTCTATAGCTATTCTATTTGTCTATAGGTTTCATTAAGTAATATGAAACACATGTATATTTGTTAAAAATTTATAAATCATCTCCAAAGATAGATGAGGTGCTTTTTTAGAGGCAAATCCATTTTCTTTAAAAGAAAAAATTGTAACTGGAAAATCCAAAGGCATATTTATTTCAGTTGATGACCTATTTTTACAAAATAAAATGTGATCAGTGAATAAGAGGAATGGGGTGTTTTTTAAATAATTCATAGGGTTACCTCCTTACTCTACTCTAGCCCCTACATACTTGTACAAGCAGTCTTTTTAAAATACATATATCTGGCTGTGTCATTCCCCTGCTCAAACACCTTTAGTGGCTCCCCACTGCTCTAGAATGAAATACTAACTTTTTAGCCTGTCATTTAGGACTCTTCCACTATTGGGGTCCCCAAACTATCTCTCCAGCTTTATTTACTTCCCTTTACAAACTTGATCCTCCATAGGAATTTGACTACTAGTACAGATTAATTTGGATTATATGCCATGTATGGGGAATGGCTTTCACAGAGACTGAAGGGTTGAATTTGAGAAACAGCTAAAAAAGAGCTGAGAATAAGGAGTTAGTATTTAATATTGGAGGAGTTAGGAAGCCAATCACAGTTTTTGAGCTGAAAAGTGAAATGAGTAGGAATTGTGCCTTTAAAAGATGGTTTGGGAAAAGATAGATTGGAGAGGGAAAACTAGAAATAAGGAAATCAAATAGGTTATTGTAGGAGTTTGGGGTGGGGCAGCTGGATGGTACAATGGAAAGAGCACTGGGCCTAGAGTCAGGTAGACCTGAGTTCAAATCCAGCCTCAAACACTTACTAGCTTTGTGACCCTGGGCAAGTCACTTACCCATCTTGGTCTCAGTTTCATTATTTGTAGACTGAGCTGGAGAAGAGAATGGTAAACCTCTCGAGTATCTTTGCCAAGATCACTCCAAATGGGCTCAGGAAGAGTTGGACATGACTGAAAAATAACTGATCAACAATTGTAGAGGAGTTTAGGTATGAGCTGATAAAGGTACTGTTAGTATAGAAGTAGGGAAGAGGTATGGAGAACAGGGTGGTTTAATGGAGTCCATATTGGATTTGAAATTAGAGGATCTGACTGCCATTCACCTGGGTGACCTTTAGCACATCACTTAAATGTTCTTGGCCTTAGTTTCTTCTATAAAACGAAGGGGCTGATCTATCGTCCCATGATATTGTGAGGTAGAATCAATAAGACTTAAGAATTAATTAGATATGAGGGTGGAGTGGAGTGGTAAATAGACCTAAAAGTAAGGTCAGAGTCAAGAATACCTCTATTACAAACCTCAGTAACTAGGAAGAGAGTGATGCCAAGTGATGGAAATAGCTATGTTTGGAGGAGGAATGGACTGAGATACCTACCCAACCTCTAAGGAGAGACGTCCAGCAGACAGTTGACCAAGTGGAACTGCAGGTCAGGAGAGGGAGTAGACTAAAGATTTTGGACAATTGTTTGACATAATATTTTCTTTTAATTTTGTGATGACTGTGCCAAATGCACTGGTTTTCAGTGGCATGAAAATTGCCACAGTTAGAAATTACCGCTAAGTCATTAGTAAAGATGATGTCATATACAGTAAATTGCTTTTGTCTGTTTCCCTCAAAATTCAGGGATGTGCAGTATAATAGTTAGTGAAATGCAATTTTACTAATATTCAGATACATTTCTACATCCACTCCCTTATTAACCATTGCTTGTTTTCATCCAGAGAACATCTTCAGATCAACTTACATGCTTAATGTCTAATGCTAGCAATCACGTAATTTTTGAACATCTGCTTTGGTCCCAGCAATAAGCGTAGATATTGTGATAGTAGAAGGAGGCCTAGATATTTCTCTTGAGGAGCTTATTCTGTGTTTGGGGTAACAAAGCACATGTATAATAATTTGAGACAAATCAGTATAGGATAGAAGACATGATCTTCCCAGGTTTTCATGTTCTTTCCCTATTTTTAAGGTAAATTTTTATTGATATATTTTGTATTCAGATCATTACATATCTGAATGTCTCTCCCTCCCTTCCAGAGAGCCATCTTTTATAATAATGGATTTTGGTTTTTGTCTTTTTTTTTTGGAGAGGGAAGCCAGGGCTTTGGGGGTTAAATGACTTGCCCAAGGTCACACCGCTAGTAAGTGTTAAGTGTCTGAAGTCAGATCTGAACTCAGGTCCTCCTGACTCCAGGCCACTGCCCCAATAATGGATTTTTAAAAGGGGTTTCAGATGAGTTCAGCAGATCTAACCAACGTGGCAAAAAACTTTGACCTCATTTCCTGTTTCACACTCACATTTCTGCATAGATGCACAGAGCTGGGGAAAGAGACAGTGCTTTCTCATCTGTCTTCTTTGGGGACCGCCTTGGTATTTACCGTTAATTTTACAGCATTTGGCTTGGATTATTTTGAGCTCTTTGAGGGCTCTTTGTTTGCATTCCCAGCTCTTAACACAGTGCCTGGTACATAGTAGGTGTTTAATAAATGCTTATTGACTGTTATTCTTTCTGTTTACATTATTGTAACAATATGTGTCATTATGGATGTTTTCTTGGTTCTGCTTCATTTTGAATTAGTTCTCATAAGTATTTCCAGGCATCTCTGTATCCAGCATTTCTTGTAGTGCAGTAATAGTTCATTACAATACCATAACCTGTTTAGTTATTCCCCCATTTATGGGCATTGACTTTGTTTCCAGGTGTGTACTTTTACCAAATAACAACAGCAGCAAAAGCCCACTGTGAACATTTTGGTATATATGGGGTCTTTCTTTTTGCCTATTTTTTTTGCTAGCAAATCTTTGGTCTTAGCCCCCACCCCAACCCCAAAAAGAAGCTGTAACTATTTTGGTATATATGGGGTCTTTCTTTATATTGCCCTTGGAACATGCGCCTAACAGTGGAATATCTGGGTATAGGCATTTTAATAATTTCCTTTTCATCATTGCAAATTGCTTTCCAGAATTGTTAGACCAATTCACAGCTCCACCAACAGTGTATTAGCATTCGCTTCTTTCCATAGTCCTCCCATCAATGAATATTCTCGTTTTTCATCACATTTGTCAGTTTGACTGGGTATGAGGTGAAATTTTGTACTTCTCTTCTTAGTGCTGATTTTGGAATATTCTTTTATATGATTTTTAATGGTTTGTAATTCTTTTGAGAACTGTTTATTCATATCCTACGATCACTTGTCAATTGAGGGTTTTCTCTTTCTTGAAGTTACTTTGATGACTTTATTTATACTTTGATTTTACTTCTTAGAGTATATGTTGTGTCATCGGAACCCCTCCCAAGTTCCTATCTCCACACACATACCCACTGTAGAATGTAAGGCCCTTGAGAAAGACAAGTTTTGTCTTTGCATCCCTGGGAATTGCCTTATATATAAAATATTATAGGAGCTTACTGAAGAACTTAAACAAATAATGAAGTAGTAAATTGTATAATGTATACAGTAGGTAATAGATGAGTTCAAAGAAAGGAGGCATCATTGTGGACAAGAGTAGATGAATAAAGCCCCATGTAGGAGGAGGTAGGAAGTCCTATGTAGGAGATAGGTGGATGAGTAGAATTTGGATAGGTAGAAAGAAAAAGGAGAGGGCTTTTTGATAGGTTTGAGCTAGTTCCCTGACTCTACAGCAAAACTGATCATTTTGGGGTGGGGTGGAGGCTAACAGCAAAACTGAGGATGCTGAGAAATCTGACTTGACTGAAGCACAAGATTTGTGTTTCTGAGTAGTAATGGAATCAAAGTCTAATATAAGGATGCATCCAGAAGTCTTATTTTACAGGGTTATTTTGAGGGGGAAAATGCCTTATAAACCTTGAATCACAGGTTATTAATCTTTTTGTGTGTGTCTTGGATCCCCTTTGTAGTCTGGTAAAGCCTAGGACGCCTTCTCAGAAAGTTTTTTCAATGCATAAAATCAAGAAACATGGTATATCAAGGGAAACCAATTATACCAAAATATAGTTGAAATACAAGAAGTTCTATAAAGCATCATAAAAACATTAACTTCCACTACTGGCTTATAAAATAAAGAGACCTTGTAATACAGACTAAAGAACCCAGAATTAGGGTTTGGGAGACCTGAGTATCCTGTTTATCGACCATGCCACATGACCATTCTGAGACTAAGTCTTAGGGAGAAAGAACAGTGGATTTAGACTTAGGAGACCTCACCCACTTCCTGTCCAACCTTGACCTTATCACCTTCTCTAACCTTCAGAGTCATCACCTGTATAATGAAAGGTTGGACTAGAATAGTGTCTTGCTCTAGAACTCTTTCAGCTCTCAATTATGTAATGCCATGAAAATGAGTTAGACTGTCCTCCCTGTCAACCTCCCTAAGATTATTGAGAGGAACACATGAGATAACCTGTGAAAATTGTAAACTTGAGTGTTTGTAAATATTAAAGAATATTCTTTTCTTTGTTCATTCATTAATTTATTTATTCATGTCTGTCTGTCTACATAGTTTCTTGTGTGGAGGACAAAGTAGGGAAATTGGAAACTGAGGCTGTGGATAACGTGGAACTATTGTGGTTTCGTGAGGATGACACAATCAAAGCATGTTTTAGGGAAAATTATTCAGGAGTTTGCATGGACGTAGATTGAGGAGGGGAAACGCAGCAATCCCAAGGACCAGTTAAACTGTTCAGTTATACAGATGGGAAATGATGAGGGATACTAGACTTTGAAGATATGGATGGAAAAGAGGAAAAACTGACAGTTTAGTGACAAGCTATAGAAGACCAAAGAGAATTGACTCTAAAATGATGGAGGTAGCTTTTTTTGTGACAGATGGAATGGTGTGCCAAGGGCAGAAAGGAAAAAGATTAAAAAAAAAGAGATGGTCTGCAAGGGAAGTTGAGAGATCCCATGGCAGAATTTGTAGTCAAGAATTCCTGGGCTCTAGAACTGGCCAAGTCATACTGGCAGTGTGACTCTGGGCAAGGAACTTTAACCTCTTGCTATTCCATAGGCAACTTGAAGGCTAAAGGTTGAAGTTACAGACCTGCATTGGTGGAAGAATTTTCGTCATCCAGGAGTTCCCTATATCAATGGAATCAAAGGTCTAGGCCCACCCCATCACTGTCCTTCTAAGGAAAGGTGTGAATGAACCTGAAATTCTGATATAAATACAGTGCTGCCTACATTTGAGTGATGAAAAAGTCAGACTCATTAAAAATACTGACTATAAGTGTCTCATTGTAAGAAAATTCAGTATATGAAATTTTACCCTTGTGTAATTTTTTTAAATCCAAACCTGTGACTTCATTAGTTTAGAAAACTCCCTCCTTTAATGCATATGAGTAATTAATTTATAACTCAGTTTTTGAATTGCCTAGGGGCACTGAGAGGTCATGAGACTTGCCCATGGTCACCCACCTAAGATGGGTGTCCTAGGCAAAGTTTTCTGATGTAAAGACTAATCATCTATCTGCTTGGCTAGGCTGTTACTTATAGGATAATTTATAACATAGGAAACTGATCATCCAGAACTTTGAAATAACAAAATATTCAGATACTTTGTGCCTCCGATTTCTCTCTTGACCACATTTTTGACTGAGTTAACTCAGGTTACAACTGAGCCAAAGATAGGTGCTAATACAGGGGCACTTTTAGCCCTCTTACACTAGAATGCATTTTAAAACAGAAGTAAAAAGGAAAAGGGGGAAGGGAGGTTGGGAGGGGAGGAGCTGCTTGGTTATACTAGCCCTGTGTAGTCAGAAACGGATTTCAGATTTGGCTTCTGACATTTGGTACTTGCATGACCTTGGGCACATCAGTGAAATGAGAGGTTTGGAGTAGGTGGCTTCTGAGGTTTCTTCCTCCTGTAGATGACCTTTGATCATTTTGCCCTCTGTCCCTGCCTTTGCACCAGGTTCTGCTTCTCAGGGGTGGCACATGCCACGTGATCAACTTTTCTGAGTGTGTATTGGTTATTTTATTCCATAAGAACAGCTTCCTTGTCACATACTGTAAGACAATAAATGAGACTATAGAAGTTAACTTATAGAATATTGCTTTCCAGTCAAGTTTTCCAGATAATATCCTGTTTTTCTGTTATCTCTATTCTTTTAGTACTTCAAAGGTCAGTGTGGGTAAGGAGAAGTGTTTTGAGACAAGAAACATGAGGCAAATAGAATCTTTTTCTCTTCTTGATAATAATTAAGTTTTTATGATTAAAAAGAGTACATTTTTCAAAGGAAAAGGACCTATATGTACAAAAATATTTATAGTAACTCTGTGGTGTCAAAGAATTGGAAATTGATGGGATCCCCATCAGTTAAGGAATGGCTGAATAAGTTGTTGTATATGATTGTGATGGAATACTGTTGTGCTTTAAGAAATGATGAGCAGAATGCTTTCAGAAAAAAACTGGGAAGATTTACCTGAACTGATACAAAGAGACAGCAGAACCAAGAGTACATTGTGTACAGTAACAGCGATATTGTTTGATTATCAACTAAGAATGACTTAGTTATTCTGAACAATATAATTATTGAAGACAGTTCTGATGGACTTATGAAAATGTTATCCACCTCCAGAGAAAGAACTGATAGGCTTTTAATGCAGATTGAAACATAATTTTTTCATTTTATTTTTCTTGCTTTTTAAAAAAATTATATTTTGCATAATTTCACTTGTATAATTGATATCACATTTCTTATCTTCTCAGTGGGTGAGGGAGGAGTGGAAGGGAGAGAATAAAAAACTCATTTATTTTTAAAAGGATGCTAAAATTAAAAAAAAATAAAGAAATGGTGAATTTTGACCAAATTTCATGGTAATTGTATAATTGATAGGAGTTTTCCTTTAGCTGAAAAAAATTGTTAAATAAAACTTAATTTTAAAAGCTTAAAAAGGGAGGATTTTTGGTGGTTGCCAGCCATTCCTTTATACGGGGAGTTAGGTGCCCTGCTATGGCTCCAGTGCAAGTCATTAGGGGGAAACTTGCCACAGGGATAGAAACCATAGCAAGACGTGACTGGTTGTGGATGATGGCTGGGAATGGATCAGGGAGCTGAAATCAGAAGTATCAATGTTCTGCTATCTCTACATTGGACTATACAGGCCTTAAGTGAATTTTATTAATTAACATGCATTTCTTATATTGTTACAACATAACCAGTTGTTTAAAAAGGTATTTGAGACCTCAGGAAGTGATTCAAATGAGTGCAATATATGTAATTTGACAGATGGATGGATTTTATTTTAGTAATTTGGTAAGAAGGCTTCGTTTATATTCTCTGTACTTTAATAAAATTAAAGTAATTTTTGTTGTTGGATACTTTATGTTGATGAATCCTCATTTCCTCGGCATGGGTGCTTCTGTCATGCAGATCACCATTTCTCCATTGTCTTAATATGTAGCCTTCACAGCTCAGAGATAGGTATATCATAATTAGAAGGTAAACGTGCATTTTATTTATTTTAATTTAATTTTTATTTTCAGTTCCAAATTCTCTTCTTCCCCCTCCCCCCTCCCTTGCCCCATTCATTGAGAAGCAAGAAAAATAAAGCCTATTAAAAATATCTAGTCACAGATTACATTAGCCATGTCTCCCATCTGCCCCACACACACACGCAAAAAGAAGGAAAAGAAAATAAAACATGAAGTTTAACAACAAAGGTGTGTTTTGAGATAATATTGTTGTCATCTCATAAAATTGCATAATTATTTTCTTTAGTTTAAAAAAAAAGTAAGGAGATATGTGTGAAGGGCAGTGATAGTGGTGAGGAACTGTGGCCATTTTTAGCATTAACAGTGACTGTTTTTAGGGGCGGCTAGGTGGCACAGTGAATAGAGCACCAGCCCTGGAGTCAGGAGGACCTGAGTTCAAATCCGACCTCAGACACTTAACACAAAAACCAGCCTTGTGACCTTGGGCAAGTCACTTAACCCCAATTGCCCTCCAAAAAAAAACAAAAAACAACAGTGACTTTTTCATCATGGCACTTTCCAAAGGCATGAATCCTGGCCACAGGCAGGGTCACTAACCTTGGTCAACAGTCTCTCCACTCTTAATGAAAGTTAGAGAGAAGATGATCTAGTGTGAAAATATCACCACTGATGGAAACTCAATTTGGAAATTGAGATTCTACTAATCATTAATGTCATCTGTATATACAGCAAGCAATGTTAGGCTTAGGAAAACAGCAGTCCTTCAGTTAAAAACAACGGGTGTTTTTTTTTTTTAACTGAAACAACATTCTGAATATTTTTCAGCAACAAGTTTAAGTACTTCAAACAAATAAGCAAATAATTTTAAATTTTAATTATTTAGATATGTGATTTTAAAAATACTAAAGTCCATTTTAGCTTGGTCAGTATAGTAAACTAACTCAAACATTAATCATAGACTAAAAAAAAGATAAACTTTTTGTAGATTTTTGATTTCTCTAACAGTCTCTCAACTTAAAATGGATCAATATACTGAAAAAATATTTTGTATATCCACAGAAGCAACTATTTTTTTGTCCAGATCTCTGCTGACATGAGTGATTAATTTCCTGAGGATGTGTGTATGTGTTTGTATGTGATTGTGTGTATGATTTCAGAAGATCTCCTAGGGAAAACATACCATGCCACAGTTTGAAGAATGCTGAATTTGATCTTGGAAGATCTGGATTTGAAAGTTTGCATTCCTGTTTTTACTACTTTTTTAACCTTTGACAGGCCACTTAATGTCACTAGGATTCATTTTGTAAAGTGTAAAACTGAGGAGATCTATGATTGTACCCTGTTGTTCTTAAGTCATTTTTCAGTTGTGTCTGACTTTTCATGACCACAGTTGAAGTTTTCTTGGCAGGGATACCAGAGTGGTTTGCTGCTTCCTTCTCTAGATCATTTTAAGAGATGAGGAATTCAGGCAAACATGCCTAGGGTTAGTTACACAGTTAATAAATGTCTGAGGCCAGATTTGAATTCAGGAAGATGAGTTTTCTTGACTCCAGACCTGTCTCTATCCACTGCACCACCTTTCTGCTCCTGATTATTCATTACAACTCTAAAACTTAGAATCTGTTCGACTTTGGACTAATCACTTTTATTTCCGGAATCTCAGTTTCCTTCCTTATAAAATGGAGACACTAGTAGCAATATTAAATATTAAGTTAAATATTAAATATAAAACTCTACAGTATTATTAAGATCAAATAAGATAGAATATGAAAGCATTTGTAAACCATAAAACTCCCTGGACCTGTCCATATAGGTGAAGTACTATACTCTCTAAAGATCCAGTTGAAGAGCCTTTTGGAATTCCATGAGATTAGCTACATGATATAATCCATCATCTGATGGAATTTTTCAGTTTGCACTGTATGTTATTTCAGCTACCTTATTTAGGAGTGTGTTTTATTTGCTTAAAATACTCTTTTCCCAAAGCCATAATACACAATTTGCAGGGGAAATTTTTCCTATCTTTTTCCTCTTCAATTTTTGCTAATTCCTTCTTCCCCCCTACTTTGAAATAGCAACTTTTGCTGACAAAGAATCTTCTTTGAATAGGGTAAGCTTTGTTGACTGAGACCTTTTTTTATCACCTACCCTTTTAATGCTGACCACCTCCAAAAATCACATATAATCTTTACAGTGAAGAATTGATTAAGGAAATGGAGATCTGTTAGGAACTCTAGATTCCAGTTAGCTTTAACACTAATTACTTTGAAACTTTGAACAGGTCACAGTTCTTGGGAATCTTGAAGATTAATGGAGGTTTTCAATGTGCATAAGTGGAAAAGTCTAGACTAGAATCAGTGCTTGAATAATTTTCTTCCATTTTATAAAATATTAAATGAGAGGGAAGTATAGTAAGAAAATAGATTATTATTTTTGTCTTTCTCTTTATGTTTGTGTATAAATACAGATCTGTGTTTACACATGAGTGTGTGGGGTGGCCACCCATGCTGCATTGCCTCAAACTTTTCATACAAGGGATATGGACACCTTACTCACTGTTTGGGCTGGCTTACTTTCTCCAGCCTGTCCCCACACTGACAGAACTAGGTTTTCAGAGAAGTCCCTCTACCACATAGCTCCATTTAAAACCCTCAGAATCCTCGTCTTAAGTCTGTTGTGAGGGAAATACACTCATCCTGCTTATTACCACCTTAATTCTTTAGCCCCCAGCAGTGTGTTTCCTTTTACACAAACCTAGCTATTGACAATGATGGCACTTTTATTTCTTTACCATCATTTATTTAATAATAAGGTAAAATAAATAATAACTATCACAAGAACTCATATATTAAAGCAACTTCAGGAATAATAAACACATCATAGTTCACACATAGATTTGAATCGCATCATTCCAATAGTGTAGTCAGCATTTAAGGGGGCAAGTAAGCACACACACACACACACACACACACACACAAACCTGCTAAGCAAAGATATGAGTAAGGAAAACCCATTTGCTTGAGTAACAGACAACTCTGGAATTTTAAGTTTCATTGTTCTCTTTTTGTCTCAGTCACTGTCCAGAAATGTTCCTTGATGAATCCAGATTTATTGCTGAACAGATGCTTCCACTGCTAAGTTGATCAACATTCTTTTCAAATAACATGATATATCAGCCCCACTAGTTGATCTGCTGGGTGACCTCTCTGATTTTTCTCTTTCCAAGCTGTTTTTGTGCTTGGCTTATGGCCGGTACCCAAATTTTCATCTACTTTCTATAATGAGGTAAATTCCATTTATCCCATCATCTTAGAATCATCCTAGTGCCCATTATTTCCTCAATTATTTTTGTAAAAGTTCTTTAATTCTTAATTTACAAATCACTGAAACGTACTGTACTCTCCATTTACTCCAGCATTCTCCATCTGGTTACATTCAAGGTGACCAACTACTGCCTCGGAAATCTGAGACTTTACCTCAGACAAGCGAACTCTCAATTCAGACAATTCAGTAACTGCTTTTTCCATAAGCAGACTAGTGCCACAGGATATTAAATTGTCACTAGGTTACACACACTCAAATGTACATATGCACATTTGTTATTTATTCATATCTGGTTTTATTCATATATTCATGCTGTATAGCTAGAAGATAGAGTTTCTATTCTGTAACGATCCTTTTGAGTTATAACCCAGAGCATCAAAGAATTTTAGAAGCTTAAGGAACCTTAGAAGTCAGTTGGTATAGGTTCTTTCCTCTGATGGGCCTTTATCGAGTACCAACTATGCCCACTGCAATGTACTAAGTGCTGGGAAGACAAAGATGAAGCAAGATATATAGTTGTTCTCAAGGAGCCTACAATCTAGTAGACAGTAATATAAAGACACAGATAAATATATTAAAAGTTACAAAATGGAACCTGAAACTGAATTGAATGAGGAATTCAGAAAAGAAGGATTGCATATAACTGATGTGGGTGGTAGAGTATGGAATCATGGAAGGTAGTACCTGAGCTATGACTTTGAGCGGAGAATAGCTTCAAGAGGAAAGTGAAGATGATAAATTTTGTCACTGGGTTGAAGCTTGAGACAAGTTACCTGTTTATAGAAGCCTTCTTTTAATAGAATTAAGAATGAAAGTCAGATGACTAATTTAAAATTCACTCTTTTAAAACTCAGTGGGTTGTACTGAAAAGGGTCCTACAGTTACAGTCTGAAGTTCTGAGTTTGATCCTTAGCCCTCCTGTTTAATTGACAGATCTTTCCATTTGAAATACACACACACGGGGAGAGAGGGAGAGGGAGAGAGAGAGAGAGAGAGAGAGAGAGAGAGAGAGAGAGAGAGAGAGAGAGAGAGAGAGAGAGAGAGAGACGCTTAGATATAGTTATTAATTTTTTTTTTTCTATCCTGAACCTCTTTGGCAGTGTCTGGTGAAGCCTATGAACTCTTTCTTAGAATAATGTCTTTAAATTCATAAAGCACATAGGATTATAAAGGAAGCCAATTATATCAAAACATAGTTATCAAAAGGTTTTAAAAACACAAATTCACAGACCCCAGGTTAACAACTCCTGGTCTAGAGAAGGTAAACTTGGGCATCTCTGAGTCAGTTTCCTCATCAGTTTCTGGTCCTATGAAATGGAGCTGGTATTTGACCTGCTCAGTCCTTTACTAGAATGTTGTAAGAGAAGTGCTTTGTAAAATGTAAAGCTTTATATGAATGTAAACTGCTTTTATTTCAGGTTCTGGAATTAATGTCATAGTAACTCCTAGTCACTGAGGTATTTCTAAAAAGGCTAATGTTAGCTATTTTATTGAGCTAGGTAAAAATATCTGGTAAATAATTATTCAAAAATTATATGTCCTTCAGCAGTCTTATTCACTTGTGTCTTTATTTTATATAAAGTGCTAACCATTTAATTTTACACTTCTGAATCAAAGAAGAGTCAGGTTTTTAGATGTACTTAGACTAGCCCTTTGCCCTTATCTTTTAAAGTGTGATTTGACTGACATTATTGTGCATATGGGTGCTACATGGTAATTATCTTTTGTGTTAACCTGGCTTCTGGTTGAAAGGAAGTAGAACTGACTTCTATTTTTACACATGTCTCTTTTTAAAAAATACCCCTTGGAATAATTTAAATCCTAATCATGAATCTAGCTCCTTTGCTGAGGTTTCCTCAGTTGGCAGCATTCTTTGATGCCACTGGGCCAGCCTAAACAAGTTTTCTTTTAATGAGCCTTCTTAATTGTCTTTAAAGTGTAGTGAAGGAGAGAGCTTATTTTTATCTACACAAGAGAGGTCCTTTCCTTGACAAATCTCTGTGTTAAAGAAAGTTCTTGCTACTATGGAGCCAAATAGTTCTTATTCTGTATGAATTTATATAACATACACGTTCTATACAAAACCACACAATGTGCATGCATGCACATGTGTATATGTGCATACTTGTGTTTATACAGTATGTATGTGGATACATATATGTGTATATCCATACACACAAAACTAAGAGTATGTATGTACCAAGTTCATGACTTCTTTAACAAGGTAGCTCTGGAGGAGAAAGTGAGTTTGGTGACTTTGTACAGCCCTCCCTCACTTAAATCCAATTCACTTACATGCCATGGCATCACCTCCCTGATGTCATGGTCCTCTTGGGGAACAAAGAACAAACAACAGCAGCAATTATTTTACACATAGCACTTCCTACTTGCAATCTATATAGAGAAAACAACATTTCCAATTAAACAGGTGAACTTCACCAATTAATATGTCCTTTTTATTTGCATGGTATCAGTTTATAAAAAATGATCATTGACTTCACTAACTTATAATTTGCATTAATTACTGAACTTAAGGGATGTAGCTAGATAATGGACTCTAAGAAGGGGGACACTAAATGATGTGAAAATGTCTCAAGATGAACTTGCTGTGAACGCAAATACACACACACAATACACACAAATACACACACACAATACACACAAATACACAAACACAAATATACACACAAACACAATTTTAGAGGTGTTACTTGTATACACTTCCTTCCAAAAAACTAGAATTGCACATTTGGCATGTTACAGCTGAAAGGCCCAAGGCTGTGTCTTGTCTTGGGCAATAGGTATCAGACAGTTGCCAGGTGTTGACAGTTATTTCTTATTCATATAGACGCTGTAATTTGGTTGGTTGAGGAATGTCTTTGTGAAAGAACCTGACATTCTAGTTCTTCAGTAACAAGTAGAACCCTGGATTCTCTACTTTCTTCCTGGGCTCTTCGTTTTCATCTGAATGCTCCACCTAACAAGGCTTGGAAGGCCTTAAGCACAAAAAAAAAAAAAAAAGCCTTCTCATGCTTTCTGATATCTCATGATGAGTTGGTGGAATGATTGCTTCTTCAGGCTTAATAACTAGTCAGGAAAACAGCTTCATGATGGTTCTTAAAAAAAAAAAAGTTAGCTCGTCATTTACCCCCTACTTACAGTCACTATAGGTATCGTTGGTATACCTGAACTATAAATCTTATTCAGAAGAATAAGAAAACATTTTACATATGAGAGCACCACACCAATCCATTTTAGGCAGTGATTCACACAAGCATATCAGAAATTAACCTTTGATAATTGACAAGGTATCTCTTGCTTTTATTGGCTCTGTGACCTTGGATAAGTTCTCAGATTTCTCTGGGCTGTAGTTACCCCATTTGTAACATGTAGGAGTTGGACTCTAAAGTTCCTTCCAAGATCTAAAATTCTATAGCTCTCTGGAATTGGTATTGCCAAAGGGTTTTTACAGAAACTGCTAAGTCATTGCCTTTGTCTAGCCCCAGCTCCTTACTCCTTAGTCAGGTCTTTCTCTGCTTCTTTGGACGTCGTGACCTTAAAACACCATGTTTCCTTTGGGCTGCTCTTCATTTTGTAAAACCAGCATTGTGATTTATCCAGTGATACTTGTGTGAGAGTGGTATTTATTTACCCAAATTGGTCTTGAAAATATGTGAGGCTTTTTTAAAAAATAAACATTTGGATTTTTAGTAAGAGAATATTTGAGAAGTTTTGCAGAATGCATTTATAAAATTCAAACATGCAGATTCCTGACTTTTTAAAGGAGATTGTACTGTCATGTTTTCATCATGTTTGGTTTGTCATTTTTATGACTCTTTCATACAACGTGCATAATTGTATGCTTTTTAGAATTTTATTCCAAATGTCATTTTAACTTATTGGGGGATGTAAATGAATTGGTGCTATTTACCAGGAAAAAGGGCACTCATTTATAAATAGTGATATTAGTAATTTAATGCCTTTCTCCTGTAGTAGTGATATTTATATACTGGAAGGTTTTTTTTTTCTCCTATACCCTATAGAATTTGAGTTAGAGTTTATATGTAGAATCCTGAAGGGAAAAACCATAAATACTTTCATAAGGATTTTGATCTTTGCTCCAAAAGAACAATACAGTGACATCCCCTTGGCATTTCCCACACAATTCAGGGGTAGGATTACCTGTTAAGACTTGTGCCAAATTAACCGGATCCTAGTCTGTATCTCTATGTAGATTTAATTGCTTTTTACTTTCTTTCATTCCTGACACCAGCTAAGAAGAACCCATTTTTGTTGTTGTCATTTTTCCGATGATAACTTCACTGATGAGTATCCATACAGCCCAACACCTGGAATCGTAGATGAGATTCTCCACATCCCCTCTTGTTAGCCAAACTGGAGAAAAATCAGGAACCATCCCAGTCCCGTACTCTCATTTCCCTAAATCTGTTACTGTGCTCAAGATCTGAAACAGAGGTTGGTAGATGACACTTTGTTCATCATCAGTTACCATCCAGGAATCTTGGAAAAGGAGCGAGCACGTTTCAGAGATAGGGTTTTTTTTTCTTACATACAAAGGGAAAGTTCTCTCCATTTTGGAGAGAATTGCCAAACCAGCACCCTAGTCTGGAGGCAGACATGGAGGACTAATGTATTCCGCCCTCCTGGCATCTCCTGAGGGAGGTAAGCAATGTGATTAATAAATCTCTGTTGGACATGTGAGTTTCATGTGTAGATATTATGCTTTTCCCCTCTCTAGTGAAGGTGTGGGGTTTTCCTATAATGGCTCATTTGAAGATGAGCCAAAATGTAGCAGTCAGATGTAGGAAGTAAAATACATAGGGAAAATTGATCTAAGCTCCTAATCATTCAAAAACCTCTAGGTCTCACATTTCTTTACAATTTTTCATAGGCTCCAGTGAATGGCCTGGATTTAAAGGAGTTGAAATCCTGGGAAAACTTATATTTTCATGGAGTACTTTAGTTGAGTTTTTTTTTTTTCTCTCAGTATTTGAGAAAGAATATACTTTGGAGGAAAGAAGGAACTAGAAGTTATTTTCAAAATTACACTGGGAAGCAAATTACCAGAACTTCATCTCTTTATTATTAAAACTGCTTTCAAGTCCAGGTGACAGAACTTATGACAAGATCTGGCAGAATTGACTGGAAAGGTATATTCACCTAATTTGGGGTCTTTTCTTAATAAATAATATTTTATTTTCCCCCCAATTACATGTTAAAAAATTTTTTTAACATTTGTTTTCAAGTTTTGAGTTTGAAATTCTATCCCTTCCCTCACCCCAGATGGTAAATAATCAGATATAGTTATACATTTGCAATCATGTGAAACATTTCCATATTAGTCATAGAATGAGAAATTCTATTTGAAGTCACAGAAAGAGAAATTCCATTTAAAATAACTGTAGACAATATAAAATACTTGGGAGTCTACCTGTCAAGACAAACTCAGGAACTATATGAATACAATTACAAAACACTTCATACAAATGAAGTCAAATCTAAACAATCAGAAAAATATTCATTGCTCATGGGTAGGCCAAAGCAATATAATAAAAATGACAATTCTACCTAAATTAATGTTTTAATTAATTTAATTTATTAATTAATAAAAATAATAATTTAATTAAACAATTTGTTTAGTGACTTACCATCTAATTTTTTAAAATAAGACATTCTGTTTTCTTCTGGTCTATTAATTTTATTAGTCCTAATGTTGCTCACTTAACTTCTGCCTCTGTTTCCTCAAATGTAAAATGGGGATCAATTAACACCTACCTGACAAGAGTAGTTGTGAGGTCTGTAAAGCTATACAAGTGTCTGTTGTTAAATAGCTGGGGATATCATGAAATCATCGGAGCCCTTATTGCTTTGCACTTTGAGGATTTGAGAAACTTTGATCTTGTTGTCTTCTTTATTTTTCTTTTGGGCCTGTTGGTGTGAAGTAAGGTACCCCCATACACACCATTCAGCTGGTCCATGTCAAGTGGCATCTTGCCAGTTAGTTGGAGAACTAATTTGAAGCTGGTGTTTGGATTTTGTTCCATTCCATCAAGACAGACTAAAAATTTTGTGATACAGGGACCATTCTCCTGCCAGTTTTAAGGAATTTTTGTTTTATGGGCAGAGCTTGACACAAAGACGGCCCTGTGTAAGGCCCGTCTATAACTGAACACTTTCACACTGCAAATTAGGAGGCGTGCAGTTCAGGAAATTGTTGGCTTTGGCTAGAGCACACTTTTACTGCAAGGAAAATTTTATTCGTCACTCAAGTAATTGGCAGTTTTAATACCTTGTTAATAATTACCTTATAAACAAACTGATGTATGAACTAAGGCTAGTATGACCTGTTATCTACATTGTAGATGTAGGCCAGTGTGATAGACACCTGTGAGTTCTTTTTTCTCTTTTCCTTCCAAAATACTAATTTATTCCATTTGTCAATGGGGAAAAATCCTTTTAGCAGGACATTATTGTGTTTTTATTGTTGTTATATAGTGGCATCTATACCAGGCCCCAAGCCTGGGGGCCAAAATCTGCCCAGAATTTATGAGAGTGATTGGGGAGGGGGTCTTAGCCTGAACATGATTAGGATTAGTATTTTGCATGTTGGACATTCTGGCATTTGCATTAGATATTTAAGAGGAAAAAAAATTGGTCTCTTCCCCTAAGTCTGGTTAATTTTAATCAACACCTCCTGACCCCTAATCTTGTGGCTTTTCTCTTGAATTAAGTCCTTTTTGCTGGCGTCTAAATTCACTAATTGTATCAGTCCTCTTTCTCCATACCTCACAACTAGATCAAGGAGGCTTATTTCCTGGCAGAGCTAACTCTGAGAAGTAGGCAGAACTCAAGCAGGTCACAGCTGGCATTCATTTATCACTTGAATCTAAAGAAATATTTGTTTAAGGTTTGTCAAAATCTGGAGGTCTCAATAATATATGGATTTCATTTAGTGCCGTGATTTAGTGAGAAATGGAAAAGTAATGGAATTTATCGAAAAGGTTTGTTTGTTTATGCCTTTTATTTTTATGTCACATTCATTTCTGAATAGCTACCTTCCTCTACCTCCTCCTCATTGAGCCCTCCTTTGTAATAAAGTTTGTAAAAAGGAGGAAAGAGGAAAGTTCAATAAAACCAGTCATGACATTGACTGTGTCTGGCAGTCTTGGGCTATTCTCCACGCATTGTTCCCAGCCTCTTATTTCTGGGTCAGAGCTTTGTTGGTCATTAAACTTAGACATTTGGTTCAGTTTTGTTTTATTATTCTTTCTGTTTTACAGTGTTGTACTTGTGTACATTGTTCTCCTGGTTCCCTTTATGTGCTTTTTGAAATGCATAGGATTCTAAGACTGTAAAGGATCATGGAAGACCATCTAGATAGACTTTTCAGTCCATTTGCCTATGGGTGTGACTTATCTGCAAAAATGGTAGCTGGATGAAAACTGGTCCCAGCTTCAAAGATCATCAGATAAAATTCTGCATCTTAGGCAATATCTTTCAATATAAATCCTCAGAAAATTATTTCTGCATGTAGTGTATAGTAATTGCTTATATTTGATTTTAAATCCATTTTTTCTTTTTACCTTCCAATTCTAATTAATTGTTGCAGGAGTTTTCAAACGTTTTTTGATCATATATCCTCTCAAAAATTTTTTGACATGTACTGTTAAATGAATACACACACATACACACACATGGAAAATAGAAACTAAAATAATGCAATAAGTATAAAAGTAATATTTTTAAAAATATTTGTTATTTTAATGGTACAAAAATGCTTGGCTCTCACTAAAATATTGTTTTTAAATAAGAGGAGTGTGATTGTATATGGTTGATTATTATTGAAAATCCTTACATGATGATACTTTAAGATACTTTGAAGGTCTGATTTTAAGTTTAATTTATTTTGATACATTTTTGTCATAGTCAGAAAATGATACCTCCCAGGGAATCTGAGATCCAGATAGAAGATGTGTTATCCTGGTTGGTACTGACTAAATCATGACAGTTATTTTTCAAACACATACACTAATATGCATGCAAAGGTTTTTGTTGAAACTCAGGTGGTAAATGCCCATCTTCCCTGATGTCTTAGTTGTTGGGGAATAATAATAATAATAGTAGCTGACTTTTATAGCATTTACTGTGTGTCAGGAATTGGGCTAAATACTTTACAATTATTATCTTATTTAGTCCTCACAACAACACTGTAATGTGGATGCTATCATCTCCATTTTACAAATGAGGAAACTGAGGCACATAGAAGTGGCTTTTCCAAGGTCATATAGCTGCTCAATATTTGGGACCAGATTTGAACTCAGATCTTCCTGACTCCAGGCCTAGTATTCTGTCTACTATCCCACCTTCCTGGGAGGTTAGATTCTGAGGTCTGTTGATTGTCACAGCAGAGGACAAGATGGCAGGATAGTCCATGGTTTCCATGTGGGAGATATTTATTTGATTTTAAGCCTTATTTTTTTGTTTGCTTGTTTATTTAAGTGGGGAGGGGTCTTGGGACTTAGGCTCCAGATCTCTAAGCTCCCTGCCTGCAGAAACTGCTTCCAAGTTTTATCTTTTGCCATATTCGCTGCTGTTTTGTTTGCATTCTTGCTGCTGCTGCTGCTGCTGCTACTACTACTATTCTTCTCAAGCCATCCAGAGCCAATCAGACCCTCTTATGTTCTTCTAGGACCTAGAATTTAAGGACTTGCCTGTCTTCCACCAGAATCCAGAGGGTCCCGCTGTTGGATGTAGGCAAGGGGAAGGGACTGAAGGCTGGTGGGAAATGAACTATCTGCCCTTCTGACTACCTGGGGAGGAAAAGGCACAGTTGGCCACCTAGTATAGCACTCACAGGAGTAGGGAGATGGGCAGAGTTGAAGGCTAGCTCAGGGACTATGACTAATTTTCTTCTTCCTGCCAGCCCATTCACCTCACTGGGGACCAGTAGGCATGGCTGAAAGGTCAGCACAGCTCACACCAAGCTTCTTACTTTTCTGTTCTACTATTTTCCTCCCCAAAACACTATGGTCTGGAACATTCACCACTGTAGGTTCTATGGGTGTCAAGTGGATTTGAAGCTAGAAGTTGAAATCTGCAAGATGAGAGGGGCATAGGCAAACTTGGAAAGAGTCAGGACTCTTTATGGTGCTGCTCTGAGGGGTGAGCATTCCAAGATGGCACTGAGATCTGCGGATGAACTAATGTTCTGTGTTGTGGCCATCACAACCTCGTTGTTCAAAAAGCATTTTTGTGCCCTTCTACCTTTCCAACATTATTTAACTATTTTATTTATTTATTTATTTTGCATTTTGGAAGGCAGTTGGGTTTGAATAACTTGCCCAAGGTCACATGGCTAGTTTGTGTGTGTGTGTGTGTGTGTGTGTGTGTGTGTGTGTGTGTGTGTGTGAAGTGTCTGAGGCTGGATCCGAACTCAGGTTCTCCTGGCTCCAGGGCCGGTACTCTACTCACTGCACCACCTAGCCACCCCTATTTAACTATGTTTTACTAGACCTCTAGGTCTTCCCCAGATTAGTCATGTTTTCTCCCACCTCCACACAATGTACACTACCTGTGCCTGGAATTCACTTTTTCCTCATCTCTTCCTTGAACCTTTTTCCGTAAGGATCAGCTCAGGTACCCTCATCTTTGTGTGATAGTAATGGAATATCCAGTGGACAGTATTCACTCTCTGTCTGCAGGACAGTCTCAGGAGCTCTTAGCCAACAGCCAGGTTCCAGGACTTCTTCAACAAAAGGACTGTCTTTCACCAGTGGACAAATCTGGCAAAACAACATCAAAACAGACAGACAAAGTACCAGCAAAACAGCTGTGTCTCCTCAGTCCTTGGCAGCTCAGGGGGGCAGGTCTCAAAAGTCCAGGGCGATTCAAAGTGGCCCCCAGCAATTCTCTCAGTCTCTCTCTCTCTGACTCCATGAGGGTGCTGCTTCCAAAAAGTTCTTCTGCCTCTCTCTTGTCTCTCCAAATCTACGTCACCAGCTCCTCCCAGTTCAGGACTCTCTTTTTACATCAACAAGTCCATCCCACAGGTGGGATTAACAAGCTCTGGGTTTTAACACAATCAATTTGAAAACCAAGCCAATACAGGGGAATCTTTATATTCCATTACTATCACACTTTGTAAAGCCTTCCCTAAATTTTTTAGAACTTTTTGTATAGATAATTGTTTTCGTTTCCCTTTTTTCTGCCCCCCCAACCCCTTCCCCACCAGCCACCTTTTTGTATTATACTTATATGGCATGCAAACCACACATGTAGCAGCTAGAAATGGTTATATAGAGTGACTACACACACTGGGAGGTCATCCCTCGTTAATCTGCCCTTCAGGTCATGGCTATGTAATTTACTAATACCAAGTTTTATAGCAATCTAGGATTATGATGAATAATTTATTTCTTATTAATAAATTTGTGCAGCCTTTCCTCATTAGCTAAATACAAGACCCTTCCCAGTCATTAAACATTAATTTTTCATTGAAACTTCCTTTCATATTTGTCTATTTAAATAAATATTGTTACTATATGCTATTTATTTCCTTAATTTATGCTTATGCTTTTTTGTATTATATATAATGAGAGCTATAATAAAATATGGTAATGCGTGACTATAATATTTTGGTTTTAATCAGTGTTCTTGCCACAGGCACTGCAAACTTTTAAAATACTGATATTTGACTCCACTTGTCTGGAAATTCAGTCCCAAATTGTTCAACTCTACATAATTTTATTATTGTCATTCACTAATTTCATTTGTGTCTGGCTCTTCATGACCCCATTTGTTATTTTCTTGGCAAAGAAGTGGTTTGCCATTTCCTTCACCAACTCATTTTACAGATGGGAAACAGAGGCAAAGAAAGTTAAGTGATTTGCCCAGTGTTATCCAGCTAGTAAGTGTCTGAGGCCAGATTTGAACTCGGGAAGATGAATTATCCCAACTCTGCGCCCGATGCTCTGTCCACTTTACCACCTAGCTGCCCTAGGTAATGATTAAAATCTCTTTAATATCTTAGTTCTTTTCTTTGCTCTCTATTCAGTGAACACAAGAAATAATCTTTCCAAAATAGGCTGTCCCACCAGACTTCCCAAAGACCCTTCTTAAAGTCTGCTTTATAACACCACTGTTATAATTGTTCCAACAGGGAGAACTTTCTCATTTTCCTCCTCTCTTCAATACATGTTTGTGTCGATCCAGTTTTTAACTATTGCTTCTACCTACCACTCCACACTTCCCCCATTATTCTGTCTGCCCTTGAAGTTACATTAATAAAAACTGAGCCCTGAGGTGGCTCTAATAGAGATAATACTCGTCTCCCTGAGACATGTGTTCAAAGGAAGAATTAAGCTTCCCTGTGTCCATGTTGTCATCTCTGCAGTAGATGAAGATAGGAATTATTTGTTATTTTTCTTTGTATCCTCAGAGCATTACACATAGTAGGTGCTTAATAAATAATTGAATCGAAGTGGAACTCTTGATGTTATTATAATAAATATTTCATTGAAGTGGAACTCTTGATGTTATTACAGCAACAGTAGCTATTTGATGTCAAGTAATATTAGACACTAAGGCAGCCCGGTAGCTCAGTGCATAGAGTACGGGGCTAAGACCAGTCTTCCTGAGTTAAAAATCTGACCTCAGACTCTTACTAGCTATATGACCCTGTGCAAGTCACTTAACTCTTAGTTTGCTTATCTTTTAAATGAGCTGAAGTAGAAAATGGCAAAAGCACTCCAGTATCTTCACGAAGAAAACCCCAAATAGGGTCACAAAGAGTTGGATGTGACTGAAGGGACTGAACAACAACAAAAATTAGACACTAAATATTTTATCATAGATTATTTCAGATTCATAGATTAGTTCAGATATATTCTGGGATAGGGAGGACTGGGGGGTCAATGCATATTCAACCCAATCTCCTTTACCATTTGCACATACAGTTCTGTACTGTACTTTTAAAAGAGATGCCAAGGATGATAACCAAGCATTGTAAGATTATGAGTTATTGAAGAATGATGATTAAGGGACATTCACTAGCCTTAGGTAATAATATGGATTATTTTATATATTTTAGAAGAACTTTCAACCAAATGGTTTCAAAGAGTCCATTCTCCTAAATTTCCTCTTAATTGAGTTTATAGTATAATCCCATTGCCTTTAGCCATTTATATGTAAATACTTGAGACACATTTTCAAAATCTGTCATTTTTGTCAGTGTGAGCAACTAACTTCCATCTACGTAGATTGAAATTGTGTCTCAGGAGTTAATTCTTAGGGTGTTACCCTAAGACACAGAGAGATTAAGTGACTTGCTTGCTTATTGTCAGTAGGGACATTAGAGATTTTTTTTGGCTCCATCTACCACAGGGTATGATCCCTTAATCTTTATATAATAGACTTTTTTCCCCCTGTATGTCTAGATAGACTCATTTTTCCTAAGTTATCCTGTTCCTGATGATTTACCTTTGCAAATATGTTGGATCTACTCTTAGAAAATGACATTTTAGTTAATAGAACAAGCCCTTCCCCTATTTGAATTCAGCCAAGCATGTTAAGTATGAAGCATAAATCAGTCTGATCCCCATGTTCTACTGGTTTTGTTTTTTAAGCTGCTCCACCAAGGGACCTGGGTTAATGATGATTTTCTGAACATTTTACTTAAGTCCACTGCATTTGCGTACCTGGTCTAGTGTTTAAACCTTAATGACTATTAATGCCATGAGTGAGTTTTTTTTTTCCCTGCTTATTGTTGGCAAATTAGAAGACTGTGCCTTTCTGGAATGCCTTTTGAGCAGTTCCCATAGTATACCTGTGGTTTAGGAGATGGTGTAAAATGGCAAAGCAAGGACATGGGGGCAGTGGGACATAGTAGAAGGAGGGCAGAACTTGATCAGAAAACCTGGATTGGAGGGGTCCCAACTCTGGCCCTTGGTGGCTGCAGGACCTTGAGCATATCACCTTAAACCTTTTGAACTTTACTTTTCCCAAATGTAAAATAAGGGTAATAATATTTTCGTTACCTACTTAATAGGTTTCTTTTTCTCTTTTGGAGGGGAGATGCTTTTTAAACTTGAAAGCATTTTAGAAACATGAGCTATTAATAACCTCAGTATGTCAGTGTTTCATGATCCCATTCAGTACAGATTTCTACCTATGTTTGCCTTCTTGTGTAATTATCCTCCCATAATTATCTTCTCTATTATCCATCCATCATGGGAGAGTGCTTTCCAATAATTTAGATCATTTAGCATTCCCTTGGTAGATTTTGTGCTGTGCATCTTTTGTCCTTTGCATTCTCTAATGAATGGCCTACCATCTTTTCCAATCATGTATCTCCAGGATAGTATAGTTTAAGGTGCTTCTCCCACAAAATCTCATTGCTAATGTTCATCAGCTTTCTTTGACCCACTGTTTATCTCTTTATTGACATTTGAGTCATCAGCAGTTTGGTTCTTCAGAGATTATACTGTCCCATCAGTAGCAGCCATTGAACATCATTGGAAGAAGAGACTTGTTTGGATAGATGAGTTTTATATCAGCAGCTTGATATAATCAGAGATTTTGTACTATTTTTCCCATGTACAATCCAGTTTGATTCCTCCTTCCTATTTAATTCAGGACTTAATTCATTGTCCATTTGCAGTATCAATCCAAGATATGTGTTCTAGACTACATCAATGAAGTGTCCATTCAGCCAAATGTTATAGTCTGGACACTAGAAATTATTCATCCACTTGGTTCTTCCCATTTAGGTTTGTTAGGCCAATCTCTTTTGAGTGTTCATGACCCCCTGTAATAGCCCTGTAATTGTGGAAACAGGAAATTCATGATATCAGTAGATACCGTGATACAAGTTGGTTTACCATAGCCACTTAAAAATGATACAATAATAGTAATAAAGGTAATAATGTATGTAAAAAGTTTAAAGCACCAGAAGAATGTGAGCAATATGATATATTAATGTTGTGATATGTTAATCATATGTGATATTTTTAAATTCTAGGGCCAATAATAAAATAACTGAAATTTTACCTGAACAACTAAAACCATTTCAGTCACTGGAAACATTAGATCTAAGCAGCAACAATATTTCAGAGCTCAAAACTACATTTCCTTCTCTACAACTCAAATATCTGTAAGTATTCCTTCAAAAAAAAGTTTAATATAGTAATATCTAAAATATAAAACGTGTGATCTTTTTTTCTTTTTGGAGGGGAAGAGCAGGGCAATTCGGGTTAAGTGATTTGTCCAAGGTAACATGGTTAGTAAGGATTAAGTGTCTGAGGCCGGATTTGAACTCGGGGCTTCCTGACTCCAGGGCTGGGCTCTATTCACTCCTCCACCTAGTTCCCCCAATTTGTGATCGTTTTGATACATTATCATCCGCTATTATAAGTGGTTTAATTTTGATTTATGTTACTGTGAAGGCAATCAGTTGACTTAACTTTGAAAGTGATAAACTTCTTAGACATCTGTACCCTTTTTGGCTAATAGGACGCAATAGGATTCAAGTGAATCCTATTTTGGGAGTGGGAAAAATCTTCACAAAAACTTCTTATGAATTAAATGAACTCACTCAGCTGCATTTGATTATGCCAACCTCTGTATAATGTACTGATCAGTTTGTATTATTTTATGCCTTCCAAGGTGTCAAATTCCTCTTATTGCAAAAGGTTGTTAATGTAAGGCTTCTTCCTTAGCTAGTCATCTACCACATACCCAGAATTAGGCTAGACCAGTGGTTCTCAAATTAGAGATTCTTAAACTTTTTGGTCTCAGGATCCTTTCCTTAAAAATTATTGAGGATCAGGGGCTGCTAGGTGGCGCAGTGAGTAAAACGCCGGCCCCTGAGTCAGGAGGACCCGAGTTCGGTTCTGGCCTCAGACACTTAACACCCACACAAAAAAACTAGCCGTGTAACCTTGGGCAAGTTACTTAACCCCAATTGCCCTCCAAAAGGCCAAAAATAAATTATTGAGGATCCCAGAGAGCTTTTATGTGAGTTGTGTCTGTTTTTATTTACTGTAATAGAAATGAAGACATCTTCATTTCCTAATGAAAATGGTTTAGACCAGTAGAAATTGGCAAATATCCATTGTATCCAGTGGCAGTAGGCTTAAACTCTACAGCAATTATCCTTACCTGGAGAAGACTTTTATTTTTTGTCCTTCATAGACAAAACCAAAAAAAATGAAATTCATCTACCAAACTTACTTTCAACAGGTATATAAATAGCAACCCGATCAGATCCATGGAAGCTGGTTCCTTTGACAATTTAGCTAACACTCTTCAGGTACTGAAACTAAATAGGAATAAAATCTCAACTATTCCCCCAAAGATGTTTAAATTGCCTCACTTGCAACATCTGTAAGTATAACATACCTTTTAATTTATTTTTGTCTTTGACAGTTCTCGAAATTTCATGAGTAAATAGTACAATGTTAAATATGTCTTAGATGCCAAAGGATGGACTAAGTTTCCTTCAACTTGTCATATGCTACAGATGTTACTTTCTAACTTAAGGAGTAATTACTGATAGTACTGAACAAAGACAGAAAATAGGTTTCAAGTCTTCCTGTTGAAGAAAACAAGGATACTCACCAGAGTGATTAAAAAATAAACAGTGACTTTTGATTAAGTAATAGAAAACATTTTTCTTATGTATGCTTATTGTTTTTAAGTAGCATTTTTTGAAACTAGAGAGTAATCAATGATCTAAGACTTGACAGGATAAACTTGCTTGGTCCATGTGGCTACATGGAATGATTACAGTGTTTTAGTTTCATATCCATTCCTGAATTGTTACAAATGGTTTTGAGTTTATTCTCAATGGACCAAAATTTAAAAATCAAGAAGTAATTTGATTTTAATGGAATTTTGTTATAATTCAATACATTTATATGACTTGTGATTTCAAAAAAAATACCTCTTTTACAAATTCTTTCCAGTAAAAATGTTTGGGTATTTAAGTTGAAATCAAAGTATACAATCATGATTTCATCATCACTGGCACCTTTTCCAACTAATTCAGTCAAAATTTTAGTCAGTAGTTCATGATTTGCTTGCCAGATATGTTTATCACTTAGAGGTAAGTCCTTCTCCAAACTTCAGAGACAGTCTAGGCTGGTCCTTCTTTTGAGCCCATATCAAGATTTGTAGGACCTGTCAGAGGCTGTGGTTTATCAAGGCATCCTTTGAAATCCCAAGACCAAAGGAACTGGAATTGACCTTTTGTGAAGAACAGCTCTTCCTTACTACTGTCTATATGGGTAATACCCACTGATTCTCATTGTGTAAACTAAATATGCAACTCTCATTTTCTTTATTAGGGAACTGAATCGCAATAAGATTAAAAAAGTGGATGGACTTACCTTCCAAGGATTAGGTGCTCTGAAATCACTGAAAATGCAAAGAAATGGAATAAACAGACTTATGGATGGAGCTTTCTGGGGACTTAGCAACATGGAGATCTTGTAAGTGTGAGCAATCAGAATTTCCAATCCTAGAATTGGATAGAAAATAATTATTGGAGCTAGAAGGAAACTTAAGAGCGATGTTCCTGATCTCTTTCATCATCTCTTGATTATTTTGTTTTCAATAATGTTTTAAGTGCTAGTCATAAGGAATTTTGAAGCATGTATTTTCCTCTCCTTTGATCTCTTGGTAACCAAACTTTTTTTGTATCCTCGGATCCCAAGTACCTAACAACAAAGATATGTGATCTGTTATAATCAAATATGTCTCTAATATGCATGTGACAAGGTAGATAATAAAATGAGTTTGAGTCTTTGCTTCTTGTTGTGGATGTAGGCAGTTGGACCATAACAACCTAACAGAGATCACCAAAGGCTGGCTTTATGGCTTGCTAATGTTGCAGGAGCTCCATCTCAGCCAAAATGCCATTCACAGGATCAGCTCTGATGCCTGGGAATTCTGCCAGAAACTCAGTGAGCTGTGAGTTGACTTTTATTCTCTTTGCTACAGAGTTCATGCCAAAACAAGAGCTTCTGTGAGCTTTTCCTAAGTTTCCAAGGTGACAATACCCACCCTCCCTCCCCTCTCTGCTTCCCTCCCATCATCCCTCCCTTACTACCCCTCTCTTTTCCCTCCTTCTCCCAGTTATATTGTGATAAGTTGAAGCCAAGTGTGTCTGTTTAATTGTGGTGATACATGTGCTGAAATATTACCACGGTCATTTTAAAATGAAAAGAATCTCATGTGTTTAATTTGCTCGGATCAGAAATCATGCACAAGCTCAGTATTATTAAGGATAATTTTATGAGGATTATTGTTATAATAGCTTTTCTGCAAAAATAAAACATTGTGTTGAATTGAATAAGGAACATGTTATTAACATTGACTCAATTATTTTGCCTTTGCAGTGACCTGACTTTCAATCACTTAGCAAGGTTAGATGATTCAAGTTTCGTTGGCTTAAGCTTACTAAATACTCTCCACATTGGAAACAACAAAGTCAGCTACATTGCTGATTGTGCCTTCCGGGGGCTTTCCAGTTTACAGACATTGTAAGTTACACATTTTGCGTTCAGTACATGAACTTAATTGGTTCTTCAATGTGCCCACTTATTTCCAAGCAGCTTTTCTTTGTTGTGAAGGAAATGTGTACAACCTCAGAAAGTGTCTTAATCTTTCCCAGATCAGTTTCATTAAAACAGATCCACTGTATCCATATGTGTTTCTTAAAAAGATTAAATAGGACAATGATGAAATTGTTCTTGGTGATTACAGCATTGTCATAATCTCAAGGAAGTTGATGTTAATGTCTCAAGAGGAAAACAATTTTAAATTCATTAGTTTTTCCTTATGAGAATTACAGATTAAAAAATAACCAAAGGCATAAATGTTTTGGGACCACTAAAGGAAGATGGATCATACGGTATTAGCAATATAGTTAAATTCATGTCTTGTCTTTAGAGAGAAATGAAGCTAACTCTTGACCATTTTAAATATCTGAAGAGTTAATTTACCTTGTATAATTTACTTTTGTTCCTTACATATTAGAAACATTTTGTTCTGTTCACTATTTGAAACATTACCTAATTGAAAGATACTTTGTATGCTTTGGCATAGTCTGGCTAGTGTGGTTGGAACAGTGGTTTTAATGTTTAACCAACTTTTTGGAACATCTAAGTTTTTAGTATTCACCTAAGTCATCTGGATTTGGGTTTAAGGCCTTTAAGGTCTTTAAGAAAGACCATGCCTTAAACCCAAATCCAGAGTGGGTACTCTGCTCAAAGGAATATAAATTTTGATCGCTGAAAGCTCACAAGATATCTTGGGGTTTACCAGCTAGATTTTTTTCTTAAGGACCATGTCTTACACCCAGATCATTCTGGCTCTCATTGATTAACCAACAGTAGGTCCCAGCCTAAGCCTCACTTGGTCATTGTTTGGTCTGTGAAGGCTCAGAGTGAGTGTAAATAGCAATTGTTCCTTCCCTCACCTGACCCTCCAGAAATCCTCAGGGTCTTTCCCTCCCAGATTGATTTTTTTTTCTTTTGACTAGGTAAAAGAGGCCATTGTTTGCCTCATTTCTTACCTAGCTTTAATCACCAAATGGATGTTGCCTTAGTCAAATTGACACCTGGGAAAGACCTTAGCTTAAAAAGGCCAAGGTCTCTCGATGTATCAGGGGACATCACCAGTTGTCCTGGTCTATATCTTGCCACTGGACCCAGATGGTTCCAGAGGAGAAAGTGAGGCTAATGATTTTGCACAGCCCTCCTTCATTAAATCCAATTCACCTGACAATCATGTCCTGATGTCATGGCCCTCTTCGAGAATGAAAGACAAACAACAGTTATCTGGATATATTCACATTAATAGGGGGCTAGAAAATTCTTGACTGACTTTGCTCTGGTCAAAGAGTTTGGGAGTTATTTTAATGTTTATGACTTTGACATAGTAAGTGGAATGCTAGACTTGCTGACTTCTCTGTGATTCTGGAAACGTCATCTGATATGTCTACCTCATTTCCTTATCTATAATATGAGGATAATAACTATCATCTAGGCTTCTTGCAAGGCTCAAATGAGATACTGTCTATAAAACACAATAATATCATTTTCATAACACTTCTAAGATTTGCAAAATGATTTTTTATGTGTTATCTCATTTGATGCTCACAACAACCCTATGAGGCATGTGCTGTTGTACTTATTTCACAGATGAGGAATTAGAGACAGAGAAATTAAGTGATAATAAGAGTCTGAGACAAGAGTCAAACCCAAGTCTTTCTGACTCCCAAGTCCCACAATAAATCTACCAGCCAAAAAGTTGTATTCATGTTGTATTGCTTTTATGTACTAAATTCAATATATTACTAACCAGTAGAATGTAAGGTCCTTGAGGGCAAGGACTTTTTTTTTGTATCCTCTGACACTTAGTAGATACATAGTAGATGTTTGTTGAATTAAATAGTCTTGATTGATGATTAAATCTCCAAGGATCATAGCTGTTTCTTCTTTTTTTTCTTTTTTTTTTTTAAAGCAATCGGGGTTAAGTAACTTGCTCAAGCTTACACGGCCAGTTATTTCTGGGTGTGGTGCTGAGTATCTGAGCCCGGATTTGATCCAGGTCATCTCAACACTGGAGCCGGTGCTCTTACTCGCTGAGCCACCTGGCCGCCCCAATAGCTGTTTCTTCTTGAAGAACACATGTGGGTTGGTTTTTCCACCCTGCAGCTGAGTAGCACAGTGAATAGAACACTGGCCCTGGAGTCAGGAGGACCTGAGTTCAAATCCAACTTCATACACGTAACACAAAAACTAACCATGTGACCTCGGGCAAGTCACTTAACACCAATTGCCCTACCTTCCCCCTCCAAAAAGCAAAAATAAAATAAAATGCTTTGTTTTCAACAGGGATCTAAAAAACAATGAAATCTCATGGACTATTGAAGATATGAATGGTGCTTTCTCAGGACTTGACAAACTTCGTAGATTGTGAGTCTGATTTCTTTTCTCACTTCTTGTCTCAGTCTTTCACCTAAATAGGTTTATTATTAAATGAAATGAGGGCCATAATTAAACATCTGAAACTTAATTAGTAACTAGTTGCTTATTGTTTCCCTTCCTTCTCCCCACAACAATTCTATACACAATTAAGGGAGGGTTATATATTCTTCCTTGTTTGGTTCAGTGCAAGATGATATCAGTAGCATTTATGAAGCACTTTTCCCTAGTCATATATTCATATCTCTAGAAAATAATTTGATTGGGAATATTCCTTCATGTGGCCACCAAAATAATCTTCCTGCTGTTACTCCCTCCTTCGAAAGCATTCAGTGACTTCCCTTTGTTTTATAAAATGTCCATTTTGTAGGTCCTGTCCTCTCTTTGCAGGCTTCTTCCCCATTCTTCTCATCACACACTATGTTTATACAATATTGTATTGTAAGTTGCTCCCCTACCTTCTGGACATTTGTACAGATCCTTTCTTGTGGCTGGAATGCATACCTAACACATCTCTACAAATCTGAATCCTACTTTTTCAAGGTTCAATTCTGGGGCCATTGTTGCCTCTGAATCTTTTCTGAGCCATCCCTTTCTGTACCATCACCCCATGCCTCCCACTAGCAACCGACTGACTGCCCCAGGCTGAAATTACTTGTAGCATATGCCTATAGACCTTACTTTCTTCTTTAAAAATACAAATTTATTGTCAACTTAATATGTTAGTATCAGCCAACATGAATATTTCATATACAGAGAATAAGAAAGAAGATCATATAGGAAACTGAATTACTGTTACCTTTTTAAGTACATGTGTAAGTATTTACATACATACACAGTTAAAATAGGTCACCTCAACCCCCTGTCTGTGAGACCCTGGGCCACTACTTTTTTTTTTTTTTTTTGCTTTTTGGAGGGCAATTGGGGTTAAGTAAATTGCCCAAGGTTACAAGGCTAGTTTTTGTTGTGTGGGTGTTAAGTGTCTAAGGCCAGAACCGAACTCCGGTCCTCCTGACTCAGGGCCGGCGGCGGTTTACTCACTGCACCACCTAGCCACCCCC
>NW_027185715.1:3551081-3614254 GCF_028583685.1 Petaurus breviceps papuanus | reverse complement strand
CCCGGGCCACTTCTGTGAACCACACAGGATCTACCAATCTCTGTTGCTGCCCTTCCCAAAGAAAGTTCCATGCCACACATTCTGAAGAGAGGAAAGGAAATTAAAATGCAAGAAAGTAAGGTGGTTGTTTTTTTTCTCTTTTTAAAGACTGCTTCATGGGTTGCTCATCCTGGCTCAGTGATCTAAGTAGCAGGATTGCTTTATTATCTCAAAGCACAAAGTACTGCAGGTGATGAGTCATAGTGTACATAGCCCAAGGTTCTGCGGATCACTGGATTTCATTACATATGTATACATGCGTGCACACACATACACACTCACACTCTCACACCATTAAATAAAAGAGAAACATTTTCACACATGCCTATATCTTTTATTTTTAAAGTTCATATACAATCAAATTGCTTACTATGCGAGGGAGGAAAGAAGGCAGAAAAATTTGGAACTTAAAATCTTATTAAAAAAATGAATGTTAAAAACGGTCTTTACATGTAATTGGAAAAAATAAAATGCTATTAAAAATAAAGTTCATTTACCTTATCTTCCTCTCCTTCCACCTCCCACCCCCTTTACATAGATTATAAACTCCCCAAGGGCTGATTAGTGCTGCCTTTTATCCTGTATCCTCGGTACTGAATGTACTTTGCACAAAGCAGGTACCTAATATTATCTGTTAAATTGAATTCATATAAAAGGTAATGAATTCAACATTTTGCAGTCTTTATCCATAGTGTGATTACTCAGAAAGTATCAAGGAGTTAATTGTCAGAGTGCAGAATTATGGTACCCCCAGCAAGGTTTTTAAAAAGCAATTCAGTAAAGGATCACAAGATGATTATATGATGACTTTGCATGAGAGAAAATTATATTCATGAGGGTTCTGTCTTCCTAGATTATTAAGCATTAATCATCATGTTGGAGAGCCCACACCAAAATGATTCAAATATTCAATTTATTGGTTTACTTCAAATTTATTATTTGTTTGTCTTTTTGCTTTTTGGAGGGGGAAAGGCAGGGCAGTTGGGGTTAAGTGACTTGCTCAAGGTCACACGGCTAGTAAGTTTTAAGGGTCTGAGGCCACGTTTGAACTCAGGTCCTGACTCCAGGGTGGGTGCTCTATTCACTGCGCCACCTAGCTGCCCCTTCAATTTATTATTTTATTTTAATTTTACATTTCTTAAAATGGATACAGTGGATGAAATGACATTTATTTCAGTGTTGAGAATGGAATTAGGGGAAATTGAGGTTTAGCTACAATTTAAAAAGCATTTTGGTTAGGATTCTCAAAATGATTTTTATTGACTTATTCTATTTTGCAACACATTTGTTTCAGGTTGCTCCAGGGAAATCGGATTAGATCTATTACCAAAAAAGCATTTTCTGGCTTAGATGCACTGGAACACCTGTAAGTAAGAGGAATCTTGTTCACTTCTCTCTGTAGGGCATTTTTAAAGTCAATATTTCTGATTCATTGTTACAAAAAACCCCCAAAAGATAGAATTTTTTACTATATGATAAAATCATGACTGCAGGCAAATCTCCTGACCTCTTAAGGCCTCAAGTTTTTCTATAAAATGAGGGTTCGGACTCAGTGGTCTATAAGTTTCTTTCAAGCTCTAAATCTCAGAACCATTTGCTTGTCCATTCACTCTTGCTATTCCCCCAGGTTATTGTAAGGATATATGCTTTCCAGGAATGGTAATGTCGATTCTTTTTTAAAGTGCACCTTTTTTGAATGTTATACAAAAGGTAAAACATATAAAAATAAGTGAAATATAGATTGTTACATTTATTTATTCCCCCTTATAGGTCAGTTCTTCAGACTCACTTTACTATGCAAACAATATAATGTAGGAGGCAATTTGGGAAAAAGAAAAGGGAGAGGGAAGCATTTGTAAAAAAAGTAATTTACTCTTCTGTTTACTCCTCTGTGTTGCACAGCTGTGTTCCTGTTCCTTTACTCCATAGCTCAGCAATTTAGTTGCAGATAAAATTGAACCTGCTTAAAAACAGAGGAAGGCTGGAAGTAATAGGTCCGTCTCTCACAAACAAGTCCTAAAGAGCTACAAAAGAACTCTCTTCAGTTCAGCTTTCAGGAAAAAAACAAAAACAAAAAACTTTCTTTTCATTCCCCTTAAACTGAGAGCTACATCATTATCTGGATTATACAGCAGTTCCCAGGAAAGTCCATTCCTCTTTTGTACAGCTCAGATTATCAGGATGTCCTCCCTTATCTTAAGCTGGAATCTGCCTCCTTGTCATTTTCATCCATTGGTCCTTGTGTTGGCTTTTGAAGACAAGCAGCAATCTTTTTAGGCCTTCCTCTGCTTAGATCTCCTTTTTGGACCCATTATATCTTATCTTCTCCCGCTTCCTTCACCCAACCTGTGTGTGGAAAGGTTTTAAAATTCCTTAATTTGGATTGTGTTTCTCTGGAAACACATTGACTTGTCATTGTTTTTAAAATTTGGTGCCCATATTTTAGCATATAGTTCTAGATGTGGTTTGAACAGGACCGTGAAACTAGTACATTGTCTCTTTTCCTTTGAATGCTAAATTAATACAATTTAAGATCACATTACATTTTGAGTGGCACATCACTCTGTTGACTCATGCTTAGATTGTAGTATTGTTAAAATCTCCGAGTTGTATTCTAAACCAATAACTGTCTAGCTATGCCTCCCTCATCTCAGTGAAAATTTTGAAACCTAGTATGGGTAATTTAAATTTAGTCTTGTTCCTTTTCATTATTTTGTCCCACCATTCTAGCTTGTTCATATCTTTTCTTTTGGATAACAATTTTGTCATCCACTAAATCATAGACAATGCGTAACTTTGTGTTGGGACAGCTAGGTGACAAGGTGGATGGCGTACCCACTCTGAAGTCAGGAAGAGTTATCTTCCTGAGTTCAAATCTGGCCTCAGATGCTTACTGGGTGTGTGACCCTGGGCAAGTCACGTAACCCTGTTTACCTCAGTTTCCTTTTCAGTAAAATGAGCTGGAGAAGGAAATGGTAAACCACTCTAGTATCTTTTCCGAGAAAACTCCAGATGAGGTCACGAAGAGCCAAACATGAGAGTAAAAGAACTCAACAACAGACTTTTTGTTACCTGCAAATTTGAGAATCTGGCCTTCTCAATCTAAAAATTGTTAAAGATATTGGAGTGGATCCAGAACAAATATATGCTATTCTGCTTGGGAATTCCATACTGCCGTCTATCTGTTCAGTCTGTCTCTGTGTTTTACACGTGAGGCAACATGGTGGCCCAGTGTAATGAGTAGCAGACTCATATAGACTCAGTAGCCAGAGGACATAGTTTCCATTCCTGGTTCTCTGTGCATCATTGTGCAAGTCAAGCAAACTTTCTGTGCCTCAGTGTCCTCCTGGACTGGATGACCTCAGACATCTTACCTGAGTTTCAATCTGTGTTTCTTTAGTAGTGTGTCAAAGACTCTGCTGAAGCCCAGATATACAGTTATTGTGGCATTACTGTGATAATGTAAGTCCAGGAACCTCATCCATAAAAGAAATTAGATCTGGAGTGACTTGTTCTAAATGAACCTTTGCTTCCCCAGCTTCCTAAATTCTCAGAAACAGTGTCTGATCTGTTCTAGAATTTTACCAGGAAACAACATTATTTCACCATGTTTATTTTTTTGTATACCTCTTTTCAGAGACCTGAGCAACAATGCAATCATGTCCTTACAAGGAAACACCTTTTCGCAAATGAAAAAACTTCAAGAATTGTAAGCTTTCTCTTTTTCTTTTGAGATTGTTCTGAGTAGTACATAGAACATAAGAAATGCAACAACTGCGTTTAAATGAGATCAAGTGAAATAGTACATTGTAAAGCCTTAAAGAACTACACAGAAGTTAGCTGTTCAGGCTTTTTGGCTGTTTGATATTACTATCCTCGACAAGAAGAAGCAACCTGGCATAATAAAAGAGAAAGCTGGCCTTGAAACCAGGAACGTCTGGGTCCTGCTTCTGACACATAAGTGACTCGGGAACCTTGGACAAATCACTTTAACTCCTCAATGATGTAGGCAGCTCACTGTGACCATAAGTTGCAGAGAAGGTGCTGACTTGGCAATACTGATTAGAGGGAGTTTCCTTACCCAGTAATTTTCTGTACCAGGAAAATCACAGGTCTGATCCTTTGGCTTGTCACTGTTATTCCAGGTAGCATGACTAGACAGCCACATTCTTTATATTATTATTTCTACACTCTGTAGAAATACTTTGGCATATCTGTTCTTTATCACTGTGGCTACTCTTTCCAATGATAAGGGTCACTACTCACCCTTTCCTGTCTATCCTGTGAGACTTGATCATGTCACATAAGAAATAGAGGTAGGGACCTGAGGGGAGGATGACTGAAATGATTGGTGTGACTTGGTTAGACTCCTTAACTTTGGCTTTGTAGATTCTAATTTATCAGGCAACACATGGCTTTAAGCAGAAGTTTTCTGTAGTGAGTTTTTGTAATATTAGCATTTATAGCAAGTTAGGGCCAAAAAAATGAATTACACATGTTGTTGCATCATTATAGAGATGATCTATAGAAAATGTCTAACTGGGGATATACATTTTCAACTTGAAAATGCATCTGATTGTTATTATTTATTTGCATTTGGTTGACGTGCAGAGATATGTATTTCATAGAGAAAAACTCAACTATAATTACTCTCCTCAGGCATTTAAATACATCAAGTCTTCTGTGTGATTGCCAACTCAAGTGGCTTCCACAGTGGGTGGCAGAAAATAACTTTCAGAATTCAGTTAATGCCAGTTGTGCCCATCCTCAGCAGCTAAAAGGAAGAAATATTTTTGCTGTGAGTCCAGATGGCTTTGTCTGTGGTGAGTATGACTGTTCTCCAATCCTAGTCATCTGCTCCCTACCCAATCAAAGAAGGCTGGTTGTAGAATGATCGCCTAGCTCTTACCAGCTCATTTACTTTTCTTTTGCCACTTGGAGATGGATTATTAGACTCTGTCATTTTATTGGTTCTACAGATGGGGAGGTAGGTTTTCATTTTTTTTTAATGTCACTTATTCTGTCTTTACATCGTGTGATAAAGATTATTAGCTTATGGGGGTGGCCAGGTAGCACAGCGAGTAAGAGCACTGGCTCCAGTGTCAGGATGACCTGGAGATCGAATCCCGGGCTCAGACACTCAGCACCACACCCAGAAATAACTGGCCGTGTAACCTTGAGCAAGTTACTTAACCCTGATTGCTTAAAAAAAAAAAAAAGATTATAGCTTGTATAAAGCCATAACTCCCGCCCTCAAAAAATTACAAAACTTATATAGAAACTTGTGGGAAGATGGGAATATGCATGAAATATTAAATTTATATATACATATAACTGCCTGAGTATGCATTTCTATGTATTTAAATGTATATACATTTGTGTACCTATGTGTACAGTTATGTGGTTGAATATATTTACACATGTGTATCCCTATAGGTATACATTTACAGAATTAAATTCATATACATATTTGTAGATACATGTAGGTATACATTTGTATGTACATATGAATATGCATATGTGCGTGAAGTATACATACCATATGTATATACATACAATGTATAGAAATTTTATCAGTGTATAGTAAACATGTTAGGTATATTTGCTATTTCATGCATTTAAATAATACATTAAAGTAGTAAGTTTTTGTTACTAAGAAGTGATTGGATCTGGAACAGTAGATTTGGGTTTAATATAGAAATTTCTGTTACCTGTAATAAGACCTTGTACTTTATAAAAAAACTCCTTGTCTTGAAATTGATTGAGTTCAGTCAGAAAGCCAAATTCAGTATTTATTAAGAGTACACCTATCACCCCTCACACTTGTCATATGACAAAAATATATGACCAAATGTATATGACTAAGCCATCTTCTTATCAAACAATTCCTATTATATACAAAGCAATGTAACACCCTGTGACTTTCATACATAAATAAACTCACATTATCTGCCATGATTTAGGAGTCATTAGGCTGGTGTGATCAGGCTGACATACCTGAAATGTCATCCTCTTGGCCACATATGTGGATGAGGCATGTGGTAAAAATCAAGTGATACGTTTACAGAACACCTGTACGAAAGAAATTCTGACAAGAATTGTAGCTATCTTATGGATAGACAAATAAGGCATAGATAGGGCAGAAATGTTAATTTCCTTACTGCCTGAGGTTGTACCTTTTTATTGTTGCTGATTACTGCAATGCTCTAGCACATCAGAGTAAGCTGAATCAAAATTTTGATGTGCAGTACTGAGTATTCTAATGTACCTATGATATATTCAATTTGGAAACTTTCTGCAGTGATAAAGATTGCAAACCATCAGTGTCTGCCCACTCTGTCCCTTTTGTTTACACCCTCTCATAAGTTCCCCATGAGGTAAGAGTAGGGGTCTCACCACCGTGCTGGAGACCTTTGCTTTCTCTCGGTATTCTGAAGGTATCAGTGGGACCACCTCTCACACTTGACACATGATCACTTCCTATCATACAATATTCCTTAATGGCATCTGTTTCTCTGGGGTTTTGTTTTTTGTTTTGTTGTTTCGGGAAATTCTTCACTGGTTATTGAAGTCTCGTCACACACATTAGGACTCTTTCCATTGTCCTCTGTACAATTGATATTCACTGTTAATTCTTCAAAAACTGTTGTATTCCATGTTTTTTTGCCACATAGCAATAGTGGATTTTTGTGTTAAAAAGAAGATAGGCCTTTGTTTTCAGGGAAAGCTTCAGGTCATTCCATAGTTAATAGAATTTCCAAAAGCAATCTAGTTTGTTATCCTACAACTTTTTGTCCGCCCCTATTGCCTTTCCCTAAAAGAGATAGACAAGCACTCCATGTTTTATATCCAAATGCAAGTTATAATCAGGCCAGTAGACATCCTTTATCTACTTTGTCTTTCCTGTGTGGATGGTTAGACGAAACTCCTTTGAATGATTTCGTATCTATTCCAGGAAGGTCTGCACTGTGCTGGGACTTGAATGCCCTAGGTACAATGTCATCTGCAAATATAACATTTGCAGTACCTTGCCATTCCCAGGATTTACACTGGATCTTTTCCATCACTGTAGAGAACACTATGCATTACTTTATGTTTAGGGGATCATTCAACAAGGTAGTTTTCTGTTTTGTCTTTCAAGGAATCTTGAATGATTTGAATGTAGACATGAGTGTCACCTTGCTGACATTTAACCAAAGTGGCACGGCATTTTGCTTTACTATAATTAAATACTTCTTTTCATATTCAACAAACAGCGAGTATGGCATTTTGCTTTACTATAATTAAATGCCTTTTTTCATATTCAACAAACAATAAGCACAATGAGATCTTACATTTTCCACATCTTGCAGTCATTTATAAAATAGAAGCAATGGGGTCTATGGTTGATTATGGCTTTGACAAGTCTACTTATTCCATTCCTTCATTGAGGACATCCTCTCATAATTTTTTTTAATAAGAGTAAACATAGTCCAGGGCAAGTAGGTGTCACAGTGGATAGAGCCCTGGGCTTTAGAGTCAGGATAACTCATGTTCATGAGTTCAAATCAGACAGTAGCTGTGTGACCCTGGGCAAGTCACTTAACCCCTCAGTTTCCTCATCTATCAAATAAGCAGGAGAAGGAAATGGCAAACTACTGTCCAGAGTCTTTGCCCAGAAAACCCCTAAAGGAGTCATGAAGAGCTGGACATGACTGAAATGACTTGACAGCAGCAAAAGCATAGGTTGGCAGTTAATGTTTTTTTTTTTTTCTGTTGACTTTTATTAAGAAGCTCTGAGTTTGTTTTTTTCTGTGCCCTTTGTAATCTTCACCTCTAGTTACCTTGTTTTTCAGCCCCACAATGCTCTTGAAATTCTGTTGCCTCCAGAAAGGATCTCTTCTGTCTACTTTGCTGTATCGAGTTGCTTTCCCTATTTCTATTCTCTTTAGCACCATTTCTACAAGGACGTATAGGGCTATGATATTAGTAGGGTCCCAGCATGGTGTATTGTATATTCTATTGTATATTCATTGTATATTCTATGATAGAAAAAAATATTATCATTTTTTAAATAAATCTTTTTCATTTCATCTGTTTGTATTGTACTCCTTCCATTTTTTTATCCTTAAGTCCCCTTGGAATGATTGACTTAGTTGAATGTCTTGCCAAGCTTTCTTTAAACTGGTTTTACCTTGTCCTATTTCTTTTTTTTATGAGATAGTATTGCTCATAATGACCCATCATCTTCCTTTGTAAGGTTTTGCAAAGAAAATTATGTTCTGAGTGTTGTCTTTGGCAGCCATTTGACATGGAAGTTACATATTTACTTTCTAAGGCACTCTCGGGTTTTGTTTTGTTTTTTTTATTAAAGCAATTGGGGTTAAGTAACTTGCTCAAGGTTACACGTCCATGTGTTTCTGGGTGGGTGCTAAGTGTCTGAGCCTGGATTCTATCCCAGGTCATCCCGACACTGGGGGCCGGTGCTCTTACTCGCTGTGCTACCTGGCCGCCCCTCACTCTGGGTTTTTTGACAGACTTGTTGATTGACTTACATAAGTCAAACTTGATTACTGAGTTGTTAATTTTTGTTGTTAATTTCTTATGAGGCAAAGCAGAAAAACCAAGGGAAGCAGAAGACCATTAGAATAAGCAGAAATGTCATGCTTCATCTAGATCATCAACATTTTCTTTAAAAAAACAAACAACAGCAAAACTTGGTTGGTAACAGCCATGACAAATACCAAATAATATTATCCAAAAAATGAAACTTTTACTGAGATTAGTTAAGACTTCTCCTTGATTTGAGAGTTAGCTCTTAGTCAGCTGTCTGTGCCAAACCATCAACTCATCAGAGATAGAATCAGAATTTAGACAAAATCAAGAAGAATGAGAAAAATGTGCATACAATGGACACAACTCAATCCTGAACTACTTAATGAAGTAATTTGAAATGAAAATCATGGCTAAATGAACTTTATATTAACATACAGTTACCAGGGGCCTTTTTGATACTTTCTCATTGTATATTTGAACATTGATTCAGGTATGAATAAGAGTGACCAAATCCCTACGTGTCAGGAAAAATTAATCTCAATTACGGCAAGCCATAAATGCAACTGAATTATTAGAACCCCAGACTAGTTAAGCATAGGATGGGGATTTGGATTAATCAAAAGTATTCTCCTTAGGGCTTAGACGTTCCTGGGAAATTTAAGTTCAGAAAGTTAATTTGTGGGGAGGGAATAAAAGCATAAAACTGAAAATAGCTGCTTATAATGAAGAGCTGCATGATTGTAATTATGGTGTTTCCCTGAGTACCTTGGAGTAGTATGATTGATTTGAGTTTTAAAACCTCCCTGCTGGGATGACTTATCTGACCATTGTTAGGCTGTTTGTTTTTTACAGCAGTCTGCTTATTGTTTAAGTGGTGGTATGCCGAAATGACTGGATATGGTGTCAGTTCTGTTTTTGTAAGATGTGGAACCAGTTACTAACACACCAGACAAATTATCCGTTTTTATTTGCCTAACTCCACATCATGGAGATCACAATAGCGATTATGGCTCTAGGAGACTGGAGACATGAGGAATGGTGACCATGACTTCAGAGCAGTTTCTTAGCTAGTTTCTTTCTTAAAATTACATAAAGTTAAATTATTTGCATCAAGGAACTGACTGCATATTTTCTGATGGCCACAGAGTTGCGTCCTCTTACCATGTAATAATCAGAGAAGAGTGGTACAGTGGCCTTAGAATCTTAGGCTCCAAGTAGTTAGACTGGGAATGGGATCCTGCCTCAGGCATTGACTAGCAGTGTGTCTGTGCCTTAGTGGTACATAAGATGTGCTTTGGAAATGCTTGTTGATTGATTGATTAATACCTGTCTCCTGAGGCTGTTGCAAGGGTCAAATGAAATTATTTATATGTATGTATGTATTTATGTGTGTGTATGTATACACACACATATACATATATATGTACATATATATATTTATAAAGAGAGATCTAGATATATATGAAGCAAACTGATTTAAGTGACTTGGCCAGGGACACATAGCTTTTAAGTATCAGAGGTCAGATTTGAAAATGAGTCTTTCTGACTCCAGATCTGGCATCTATCCACTGAGCCAACTAGATTCTAAAAGCAACAGCAAAAAAGCTATTGCAAGGGTCAAATGAGATTGTGTATGTAAAAATATTTTATAAGTGTAAGTGATTATTACTGGTTGATTTAAAACCCAGAAAAGGCCTAATCTGCCTCTATGTGAACTCATTTAGCAGACATCTACTTCTTGCAGCCAGTTCCTAGCTAGCTAAGCTGTTTTAATGGTTATCCTCATTGCCTCAAACATTTTCCTTCCTCAATTCCACCTACTGACCTCCCTGGCTTCCTTTAAGTCCCATCTTTTTAAATAATAAGTCTTTCCTGACCCCTCTTAATTCTAGTGCTTTCCTTTTCCTCTCTTAATTGTTTTCAGATTATGCTGTATATAGCTTACTTTGTGCATATAAGTGTGTGTGTGTCTGTATGTATATACATACATACGTATATAGATATATGTGTATTTGTTTGCATTTTGTTTCCCCCTATTAAAACGTAAGCTCCTTGAGGCTAGGTACTATCTTTTGCCTCTTTTTGTATCCTTGGTCCTTAACACAGTGCCTGAAATACAGTAGGTATTTAATAAATGTTGATTCATTGATTGAATTCAGAGATGTACAAGTAAAAACCTACTACATAGAAATTTCATTGGTATACATATTTGAGTAGTTCATGGTCTTTGAACACTTAAGTTCTTAATGTTTACATTTCTCCTTTGTTTATTTTGATAGATGATTTTCCTAAACCCCAGATCACAGTCCAGCCAGAGACCCAGTCGGCAATAAAAGGCTCCAACTTGAGTTTTATCTGCTCTGCTGCTAGCAGCAGCGACTCCCCAATGACATTCGCCTGGAAAAAAGATAATGAACTACTTCATGATGCTGAAATGGAAAATTATGCACACCTCCGGGCCCAGGGAGGTGAAGTGATGGAGTACACCACCATTCTTCGGCTGCGCAATGTCCAATTTACCACTGAAGGGAAATACCAGTGTGTCATTTCTAATCACTTTGGTTCATCATACTCTGTCAAAGCCAAGCTAACTGTAAATAGTAAGTGATTCTTTTCTTCCTTTTACATTTAAAGAGACTTAATTATTTTAGAAAGTCTGTCTCTTTCCCTTTTTCTAACCCTTGTCATTCTTACTCTTAACTTGGAATGCCTTGATGTGATTTGAATGGCTAACGTTGCTGTATGTCCTATTCTCACGGATCATCATGCTGCCATTTATGTTAGCCTTGTTATATAGATCTTTATAGCTAATTCTGTGAAAAGGAGGAGTGTGAATTTAAGAGAAGGAAAATAAATCCAGCTTAGAATCGTGACATTTGGGATTTGAAAGGGACTTTAAAAATCAAATGATAATAACAGATTTGAAAGGGCCTTCAGAGATCATCTAATCTAATTTATATTTGAGTGAGAATCCTTTCTCCAACATCCTTAGCAAGGGCTCCTCCAAACATCTCTTGAAGATTTCTTGCAATGGGAAGCATCTTAAGGCCACCCATTCCACTTTTTGGTAACTCAGATTGTTAGGAAGTGTTTCCTTATATTGAGTCTAAATCTTTTTTCTCCACTCATGGCTCTTAGATATATCCTCTGGGCCAAACAAACAATTCAGGAGTCCTTAAAAGGCAAAAGAGATATCTAAAAGAATCCTAAATGGGGGAGTTGGAAAACCTGGATTTACTTCCTAGCTCTGACTAGCCAAATAATTTTGGGTCAGTTGCTTTACCTTGCTGGGCATACTTTTTTAATCTATGAAATGGAGATAGTTTTTATCTGCTCTGACTATATCACAGGGCTGTGTTGAGAATCAAAGGAAATAAACTATGTCAAATTGCTTTTAAAACTAAGCAGACAAGATCAGAATATAAGGTTGAAATGATTACAAGGAAAACTGAGGTCCTAACATATGTCTTTCTGATTTTAGTGCTTCCTTCATTTACAAAGATACCCATGGACCTTACCGTCCGAGCTGGAGCTATGGCCCGATTAGAATGTGCTGCTGTTGGCCACCCAGCACCACAGATTGCCTGGCAGAAAGATGGCGGCACAGACTTTCCAGCAGCTCGGGAAAGACGTATGCATGTAATGCCAGAGGATGATGTGTTCTTTATTGTGGATGTGAAAATAGAAGATGTTGGTGTTTATAGCTGTACTGCCCAAAACAGTGCCGGGAGTATATCGGCAAATGCGACACTGACTGTCTTGGGTGAGTTGAACCTTAAAGATTCTGAACCCAGGTGGCTATGGGACTGAGCAGGTGCAGAACTACAGTGAATTGACTGTTTCCCAAAGAATCCTCAAGAATGACTCAGATGGGAAGATTTTAGGGTAGTGGAAGGGCTGTGTCCAGGAGGGAGGCCTGCCCTTTTATTGTTGCTGTTTGTGATTTTGTTTAGTTGTGTTCTAAGAGCTGTGCAGTCTCTTAAAAATCATCTTCACTGTTATATGTGGCTTTGCATGATAAAAGAAGGTTAATCCTGGCTTGAAGTAGTTGGCTAATAATTAACAGCGAAAGCAGCTAAATAAACAGTAGATAGAGTGCCAGGCCTGAAGTCAGGAAGAGTCGTCTTCATGAGTTTAAGCCTGGCCTCAGACACTTAATTAGCTGGGTGTCCCTGGGAAAGTCACTTGACCCTGTTTGCCTCAGTTTCCTCATCTGTAAAATGAGCTGAAGAAGGAAACCACACACCACTCCAGTATCTTTGCCAAGTCATGAAGAGCTGGACATGACTGAAAGGATTGAACAAATAAAATAAAAGCCAATTATTAGGAGCTCTGGTTACTCATTTCTGTCTCCACATACTGTTGTGGAGACGAGTATGGCATTAAATGGTCCTTTTATGTCTTTTTAAAGCAAAGTGCTTTATAAACCTTAAAGAACTATGCAAATGTCAGCTGCTTTTATTAATAATATTATTTTAGCTTATAAGAGGTAATATGGCTAGAGAGCCAGTCTGGGAATGAGGAAAACCTGGATCTAAGGCCCACTTCCAACACATACTGGCTGCAAGAAATAGTACTGTAAAGTATGAACAAAAGATGATCGTCTAGACACTGTTGTGTAGCTCCAGAAGTAACTAAAGTAGCCCCAAATTAGATAATTGGCTTTAAGAATTTATTTTCAGTACCATGAAAAACGATTATCAGCATTTCCTTATAAGACCTACCCAGCAGAAAGTTTCCATTTAAAAACTGACCTCTTAGATTAAATCAACAGGCAGATCTAATATTAACTTATTTTTATGCATTTTAACTCAAATACTAATAAGATTTTACTCCCTCTTTGTCACCATTTCCCTTGCTCTAGAGTAAAAAGAAAAGAAAATACAACAGAAATGAGTTGGAGAATATATTAATATTCTACCTTATTACACATTAGCCTGGTTAAGGTACACTAGTGAATGAAGAAAGGATAATGAGTGTAACAACAAATACCATTTATTTTCAGGCAGAAATAAGCATTTAAAAAGAAAATACTTCAATTATTGAATGTTATAAATTTCAAATTTTAGTTTAAACTATATTTTCTTACTGGACCCAGTGATATAGAAAACAGCCTACATGTATGAGAACCTGGAAAAAAAAAACCCCAACACATTGTCATTTCAGAAACTCCATCATTTTTGCGGCCATTATTGGATCGAACTGTGACCAAAGGGGAGACGGCTGTCTTACAGTGCATTGCTGGTGGTAGCCCCCCACCCAAGCTGAACTGGACTAAAGATGATAGTCCTCTAATTGTGACAGAACGGCATTTTTTTGCTGCGGGCAATCAGCTTCTGATCATTGTGGACACAGATATGGAGGATGCTGGGAAGTATACTTGTGAAATGTCTAACACACTTGGAACAGAAAGAGGGAATGTGCGACTTAGTGTGATTCCCACTCCCACCTGTGATTCTCCCCAGAATGCTGCCCCATCATTAGACGATGATGGATGGGCCACCGTGGGAGTTGTGATCATAGCAGTGGTTTGCTGTGTGGTGGGCACTTCCTTAGTGTGGGTGGTCATCATATACCACACAAGGAGGAGAAATGAAGATTGCAGCATTACAAACACAGGTGCGTAAATAGAAGCTTGGCACCAGGTACGGCAGTCATGTGTGTTTGTGGTTCAGGAGTAATTTTCTTCTCCCAACATATATTTGTGTGTCTCTATGTCTCATTCAGTCAGAAGGGTGACTCATTTGTTTCAGTCTGTAGAAATATGATCAGTGAAAATTAGCATCACTCCCATTATCCTTTGCTCTGCACCCAGCCCAAAATGCATTTGTGTTTGATTTTCATGTGCATTTCACAGAACATGTTGAAATACATCATCATAATTTTTACCACTGCTGTCGAAAGATAGGAGGGTATCTATCTATATTATAAAGACTTAAAGTCTTTTATCAAACTTACTCTGTGATCTTTGCTTGGGGGAATTTAATTTTGGCTTATTGGACATCTACATCCTGAAATGTTAGTTTATGTTGTATGGAAAGGAAACTCTTCATTTGATTTAGCATTTTTTTAGGAAGAGGACTGATAAGGTGACATAATCTAAGGTTAACTTTTAAATCAGATTCTATTCTTTAAATAATCATAGCCCCTTCCTTGCTCAAGACAGAATTACTTGATCTAAACCAGTTTTGTTAGAAAAACTCAGTCCTCATTTCATTAAACTTGTATTTAAAAGTTTAGAAATCTTCATGATATTGACTTGTTCAGAGGGATAGTAACAGGCATTGTAACCTTTGTATTTCGTATTTTAGATATCATTATTTATAATATATATCTAATTCTACATTAACATAATCGTGTGTTATATATAACATAATATCACATTATGTTATAATTATAATGCCGTATAAAATACGTATTTTTAATCCCTGCTGTATTATTTTTAATCACAGATGAAACAAATCTGCCAGCTGATATTCCAAGTTATTTGTCATCCCAGGGAACATTAGCTGAAAGACAGGATGGGTACGGCTCATCAGAAAATGGGAGCCATCACCAATTTATCACATCTTCAGGGGGTGGCTATCTTTTACAACGTGACAGCAATGGTAGGTATTTGAAATAAAAATGGATGTCAGACTAAATGCTTTGCCAAGCACTAAAGCACAGAAATTTATACCCAGCCCAAGGTCATTGGCGTAAAGTTGAGTTCCATAATCTTGCTCTTTCCTCTATTAGGAAATCTTTCATTGTGTCCATCTATATCAAGACAAGTAGACCAAATGAACTTGATTTCCTTCATGAAACACTGAGAAGTCCCTACTTTTATAATCTTAAATCTTTTTTAGGCTATGACCACATGTTATTGCTTGTTTAAATGAGAGTGTCAGTTACTAAACATGTATTAAGCACCTATTCTGTAGTAAACACTGTGAATAAAAAACGATGCAGTCCCATCCCTCAAAGAGCTACTATCCTTTAGAAGAAGACAGTTTGTACACATATGAATAAATACAGAAGATATACCCCACAAATGCAAGTTACTTCAGAAAAGAGGAGGCATTAGTAGCTGTGGGTACCCCAAAAGGTGTCATGTTGCAGGTTACTCTTTAGCTGAACTCTAAAGGAAATAAGGAATGATAAAAGACAGAGGCAAAGAAGCAGTGAATTTGAAATTTAAGGGACAGGCTACACACATATGCAGAGACAGGAGATGTGATATTGTGTGTCTAGGATGGAAAATAGTTCGGTTTGGATAGACCACAGAATGTGTGAAGGGGGATAATGAGTAATAGGTCTGGAGAGGTAGGCTGGGGCCAGACTTGGAAGGGTTATGTATGCATAACCCAGGCCTTCATATTTTATCTTAGAGGAAGTGTTGATATGTATCAACCCCCCCCCTACTAATTCATTGGATTAGTATCATTCTTTTAGTAAGAAAAAACTAATTCTGACTTGGCTTTCATCAGAGGAAACAGGGTGGTACAGCAACCCTGACGTAAGGGGAGGAGATCTAGGTTCAGATCCTACCACTGAACCATCCATGACTTTGAACAGATCACTTAACTAAGGATTGTGCTAGATGGCTTTTGAGGTCTCTTCCGGCTCTCAATCTGCAATCAGTGCTAACTTCCTTAACAATCACCTCCTATCATTCTTCTTTGACTTCAAGAAGTGATCATAAATTTACCCCAAAGATACCACGGAGGTGTTATTTATGATGACCTAACCAAAATGTCCTCTTTTTATCTGGGGGGAAAAAATCCCACAGATAGGAAAATATTTATTTGTAGGTAGGTGACTGATTTAGGTGGTACAGTGGATAGAATGCCAGGGCGGGGCTTTGGAAAATCTGATGAGTTCATATCTGGCCCCAGGCACTTACTAGCTGTGTGACCCTGGGCAAGTCACTTAAAAAAAAAAGAACCCTCCCCCCAAAAAACCCTCTGTTTGCCTCAGTTTCCTCATCTGTAAAATGGGGATAATAATAGCCCCTACATCATAGGGTTTTTGTGAGGATCAACAAGATAATTGTGAAGGTTGTGAAGCACAGTGCCTAGCACATCATAGGAATACTATAAATTATATAATTTATATATAAAAATTATATAGATATTAGCTGTGGTGATGATGATACATATGTTTTGGATTTCAAGGCACTTGTCATATGGATAATAGCAGTGAGACAGACATCGAAGGTGTCACAGATCCGTTTTTATGCCACTACCTTGGAACGACAGGCACTGGGTATCCGAAGGGAACCGTCTATGGCTCTGATTCTTTTGATACCTACCGCCCAGGTATGTCGATCGAGAGCTCGACTCGAAATTGAATTGTCATTACTCTCTGTGGAATCCCTAGCAGTGCTAACTCTCAGAACTGAAATTTCTCTTGTGTTCTTTTTTTTTCCCACATATAAAAAGCTTCCAACCCAGACCCAAGAACTGCTTGCTTGGATCATTATGAGTCTACTTATGTAAAGAAAAAAGAGTGCTACCCATGTTCCCATCCATCAGAGGAATCCTGTGACCTAAATATGAGTAGTGTTGGAATGCCGTCTCCCATGAGTAAATTAGTCAGCTCTATCTACGTTCAAAATGAAGGCTCTGGGATCAAAAGCTTGTCTCAAAACAAAAATGCTGTGGATTTTAATGCAGTCCAAGAACCATCATCTACTACATCCAGTAATGCTTTTATGGGTGAGTAGCTCAGCTGAATTAAGCCATCAGGGAAATAATGCCCTTTATTTATGTGCCAGGAAAACAGCAGAACACTTAAATGCCGGACTTGTGAAAAAGAATGATATATTTAGATTTGGAATGTACTTTAGAGGGCTTCTAATTCAAACTGCTCATTTGACAGCTAAGGAAACTGAGATCGCAGGAGTCTTAAGTGACTTGTCCAAGGTCATAGAGGTAGTATGAAGAAGAACCAGGATTTTAATAATAAATCTAGTATGCCTTTTACTACATCATGATTTTCCCTTGTGGAGAAATAAATTCATTTATGATAGTGTAAATGTTCTTTTAGGCAGATTCAAAGGAGAGGGATTTTTTTTACTCTCTTATACACTTAATCTAGATTTAAGAGACCACTTTTAGGAATTTTCTGGGAATCACTGTGTGTGGTATCCCCAAAGAGATGAGAGTTCAGGGAGTGGCTTAGGAGCTCAGTCCTTCAGCCATGTGGAAAAAGTGGTTTTGGGCTACAAAGTGCTTTGGGGTGGAACCCGAGTGTACAGCATGACTGTGGTTTGGGATGTCTAGTAGCTAATAACTGAACCCACAGAAGAAGGGTGGAAAACAACGTGTCTACCTACCAAGAATTGCAAGCAAGACAATTTTAGGTCCCTTTTGGCAGAAAAGACCATCAGAGCCGAATGCCAACAACTGTGAGGCAGTAAGATGTAGGTTTTAGTGTTTTTAGTTTAGTCAAATATTAATGGAAGATGAGAAAAGATAAAATATGCATTCATTTACTAAGTGGGTAGGAGTAAAGAGGGATGAAAAGCACACCTAATTTCTTAAATTCCACTATGTAGGCACCCCACCCATATTGTCTGTCTACTGGGAGATAATCACACCAGATGCAGAGCCCTTGAAAATTCCTATTTAAGAGATTTGGGACATTAAAAAATTCGAATCTTTGTATGTGTAAACTGTAAAGGGTTATGTAAATATGAACTATGTAGATGGGTCTAGGATTTCATTGGTTAAGTACTTCTTCCATCAGTCCAGATCCCAAGCACTGTAGGCTTCCTCACCCTTTCCTTCCAGTTCTCTTCCAGGAAGGTTCCAATATGCTGGAAGCCTTCTCTTCACCCTTTTTCATTTATTAAGGATAGTAGTCTAGCACTTGGATTTTTCATCTGTTGAGTTTCCTTCTTGATACTTAAATTATCTCACCTCCTTGTCCTTACCTTTCATGGCACTTTTTGAATATGTCAGTACTGGTAATCTGTTGTGTACACACACACACACACACACACACACACACACACACACACACATCTTTTCATTTCCCTTTAAGTCACCCACAATTTTGATTTTTCTCAGGTCATGGAGTTCCATGATCCAGAGCCATATTGCATCAGTAGGAGAATTTATTATCGTAATCATTTTTTGTTTATATGTGTTCTTCATTACAGGAACATTTGGAAAGCCTCTTGGGAAGCCTCAACTGGATGCTTTTTCAAGCTGTGGACAGCCAAAAACTTTACATATGAACTCTCATGACTCCCAAGACTTTTCCTCTGAATTAGAAGATGATGGGAGAGAGAGGACAGTTTTTCAAGGAGAAAATCACACACATACCTATAAACAGGTCTTGGAAGGCTATAGGACTCCTACTTTTCAATCTTACACCCTGGACACATAGCTGCACTGGTGCTAACTGTTGAGTGGAACCAAAGAAATCTTCTAACTTACTACCTCAAGCAGACTTTTATTTAAAAGAAAGAAAATCCTATGACTTTAAAGGAAACTGAATTTTTAAAGGATACCCCAAATGCCTATTTATACAAATTTTAAAAACTGCCAAAAATGTTATAAAATTTTATACAGGGAATAACTTTCATATAAGAATATCATTTTAAACTATTTTATAGCTTTGTTTTATGCAAAATTGTATCTTTTGTAAATTAATGGTATAAATATCGTGACTATTTTATGTATTTTTATAACGCCAGATTTCTTTTTTATTGAAAATGAGTACTAAAGCCTTTTAAAAAATAGCACAGTCTTATCCCTTCTTGGAATGGAGGTAGCTCAATCTTTTTTTCCACACAGGACGTGTATTTAAATGTGGGTCCATGTGGTCCCAAAGTCCATGCAGATAAAAAGAAATAGGAATTACTGTACAAATTTGCTTTTTAACTTAAATCTTTGGAACTCATCTTACCAATTTTTATTCCAAATATTTTCCACCTCCCAAATTTATGAATATTATATTTGCTACATTAATGAGTCTCTAAATGTAAATGATAGGGGTTTGTTGATGAAGGCTGTGTAGTAAGACAGCAGAAATGGCCAAAAGCACTTTGCTATCCCACCAATGCATTTATGACACAGTTTAAGCTGTACCCCAACACCTTGTGTTGTACAGTTTTGTTTTGTTTTGTTTTTTTCACTTTTCCAAAAGCACTTTTACATTCATCATCTTATTATAACTATGTAGGGGACAGTGGTTATGTGTTGCATTTCTTTCTCTTTTATCCCCATTTTACAGATGAGAAAGCTGAAGCAGATATGTTAATTGATTTGCCCAGAGTCACACTAGGAATTATATGAAGCCAGATTGGAACTCAACTCTGCCTGACCCAAAAAGCCCTAAAACATTATCAGTACTGTGCCACCTAGGGGCGTCTATGTGGTGCAGGGAATAGAACACAGGCCCTGGAGTTAGGAGGACCTGAGTTCAAGTCAAACCTCAGACATTTAACACACACACACACACAAAACTAGCTGTGTGACCTTGGGCAAGTCACTTAACCCCAATTGCCCTACCTTCCCCCTCCAAAAAGAAAAAAAAAAATACTGTGCCACCTAGTTCCCTCTTCTAAAAGAATAGGGTATCTCTTGAATGAGATGTCTTATCTGAATGATTCTACACTTACACATTCACCATAGGGTTCTTCATGGTTTCCTAGAGTTCTCAGGTGAAGTTGTTCCTAATAGTATACTTGTGCTAAAGACCAAATACCAACTTTAGTACTTAAAACTATCAGAAGATTCAGTTAACAAATCAAGGAAAATGGTCCTTTTAAAATATTTGATTTCTGTCAGTGGGGCTGGAGTCAGGAAGACCCATCTTCCTGGGTTCAAATCTGGCCTCAGACACTTACTAGTTATTTGACCCTAGACAATTTGCTTAACCCATTTGTGTCAGTTTCCTCCTCTCTAAAATGAGCTGGAGAAGGAAATGGCAAACCACTCCAGTTTCTTTGCCAAGAAAACCTCAAATGGTGTCACAAAGAATCAGACATGACAGAACAACAAGTATTTGGGTGTGGAAATGGAAAAAGGAGATGACATGTGAAAAATGAATGTAATTCTGTGTTTTACAAAACAAGTTTCAGTTAGGTGGAAGTGGTTAAAGGAAGCAACTCATTAAATTTGATCATTTCAAAAATCATGATCTTTGCTTTTGTTTGGTAAATTCTCGATGTTTTTTAAGTTCAAAAATCAATCCTCTTTCCAAAGATCTATTAATATTAATACCAAAAAAATTTACTAGTACAGCACATACACATTTTTAAGCCTTAGTACTTTGAAGGCGCAAATTTATGTTCTTGTCAGGCTTCTCTGAAACCAAATGGAAAGCAGCTGCTGGACTAGTCCACATCATACAAATGCTTTTCAGAGGAAAAGTTGGAAGCAAAAGGTTTCCTGCTTAATGGAACTGAGTTTTAGAATTTTGTTGTTTATAAGCCAGAAACCTGGCACCCAGATTGCAGTATAACCTTCCCCATTTTATTTAGACACTAGAATAGTAAGGCAGGAAGTTGATACTTCCTTAAACCACCAGGGACTAAGTGCAGAGAATGGATTTTACATGCCTCAGCTTATCATATTTCCAGATTTTCTAAATATTGCTGTTAATTTGTCTTCATTATTGCCAGATGTGGTGACAGATATTGATAGGGGTATTATTCCGTGATTATGAATTTCACTGTGAAGGATTGTTCCCAGACCTAAACAAAAATTTAATTCCACAGTGCGTGAAATTTAAAAATCTGATTCATCCCCTAAGTTAATATAGTTCTGCCTCCTCGCTTACACCTTTTTAAACTTTTGGATCAACGATAACACCAAGGATCTAGAATAAGATTATGAAAATAAATTTTGCCTTTTTTTCCAAGAGTTTTAATTTTAGGAGTTCAAATGGAATTATTAATCAAGATTTGTCATATGGTCCATATCTGAAAGTAGCCTCCTAAATTACCATGGGTTTTAACTGCTCACATATACCAAGTCAATTGACCACTCAATTTAAACGTTATTGAGTGTACTAATTGGGATTTTCTTTTTTTTTTTTAAGTATGTCTTTTGACATAAGACCAATTAAGTGATTTTGGTGAATGTGTACACATCCTTTGCCGTGCTCTGTATGATATAAGTCCTGATGAAGAGAAGAAGAAAATTTCTTTTATGTTGGGTGCCAATCCCATACTCAGATTGGTAAATATAGGTAATCCTTCTGCTCATTTAATTCACGATCAGAATGCCTGCCTTTCTTGTGTGATCCTCGTCTGTGTCTTCTTACGAATTCACCAGAAGGAATCCACCCAACATTCTGTGACCTTCCTTGTTTTCTCATGACATCAAAAGAATACCAATGGGCAGTTTATCTATCTGTTGTCCTTTGCTTCCAGCACATGACTGGCCCATCTTTTTTGCTTGTGCATTTCTTTGACAAAATCCTTTCTACCATTTCTCAGACTTAGTTCTTCATTTGTAACTTCTTGCATGCTCTCCACTGCCCTTTGAGTATGCCTCAACTAAAATTATTTGGAGACTATAAAGAGACCTATTTGGAGACACATTACGTGAATTACAGTTAATGTAAAACCAGAAGAATATTGGTATTTGAAAGAAGGGCCTTTGTTTCAGGGAGATTTCTGAGGTCATTAAAGAAGCTTTTCTGTTTCCCAAAGGCAATAATATATAACCCATTCTCCTGCTCAGCTCTGGGTCCTGCTTATTAACTCTGTGTGGTTTTCTGTCCACAATATTCTCTCTACTGAACAGGAAACTATCACAAAGTGCTAATTCTATCAGTGATAAAGAAGTTTTCTAATATGTTGAAGGAAAATAGCTTTCTAATTCTAATGTTCCTTGATTTAAAAAAGCAAATATCTGTATCAATACATAGATTTCTTTTTCCCAGCTATATTGCCAAGGATACACACTCAAACTTGCCTCTCAAGATAACAATGTTTTACGCCCCCCTTTTTTTGAAGGTTCTTTTTAAAAAGAAAACATAAGTGTTTCATTCTCACTGCCCTGAGGAGTATAGTCGTTATAATATGCTGCCGTATGAAGTCATTTTCTGCTCATTTGGTAGTTGTGGCGTCTATTGCTGGTATTTACTAGTTCTGTGACGTTGGGCAAGTCGTGTCCCCTCTCTGGGCTCAGTTAAAGACGGGGATTCAAAAAGATGTTCTCTAACTTTCCTTCCAACCTTGACAGTCTCTGAGTCTGAATTCGGCTGTAAATTCTTTGTTCTCTCAGTCCGCGTTTCTATGATCAACATTGTGTGGAGTCCTATAATGGGATCATTGAGACCTTTAAGAATCATTTTAGGCAGCGTTCTGTTAGCACATCGAGCTACATAGTGTTCTAACAAAAAAAAATAAGCTTCAAAGGAGTGTATAGTTCTTTAATTCATTAAGTGATTACAATATTCTTTTAAAATATCTCGGTATTTACCTCTCCAAAAGCCAAATAAGCTGAAGAATACACCTGAAGCAGAATACAGATGGGTTTTTGTTTTAGCATATTTACATATGGCCATTAACATGTATAGATTTTACTCTTGTGTTATAACTTTCTTTGTTTTCACACTGGGTCACGAGAAGAGGAATTTTTTCATTGTTGACAGAAATTTCCAAAGAAGAAACTTCCTCTGACCAACCAGATTGGCATGTTTTTGTGTAACTTTTGGTGCCTGGGGACACTGAAAAGATAAAGTAATATAGCTATACTGTTACAGAAAGGACTTGAACCTAGTTCTTGCTGACTACAAGGCCATCTCTCTATCCCAGGAGGGGGGAACCTGTGACCTCAAGGCCCCAAGTGTCCCTTTAAGGTCTTCAAGTGCAACCTTTTGACTGAATTCAAACTTCACAGAATAAATGCCTTTAATTAAAATATAATTGAACAGGATATGTTCTGTAAAACTTGGATTCAGTCAAAAGGCTACACCCAAGGACCTAGAATGCCACACCCCCTCTCTATCCATTTCACTACACCATCTCTTGTTTTTACTAGGTTTAAAACTTCTCAGAATTAAATATTGTGTTCCTTAATGTTATATGAGTAGCTCAGTAATTAGATGTTTGTTTGTTTATTTTTTTTCCCGGAGGATAAGTCTACCCATATTTTATTAAATTGTCCCAGTAGCAATTTTATCTACTACTTAGAGCTCTGTCAGTTTTGACATTTGAATAGCCATGCTAGTTTGGATTAAAAGGTTTGCTTTTCATTATATGAGTCTGTCTATTCTTTCCAAGCTAACATTTGACTCATGAAGGAATGGTGTTAAGTGACACATTGTGGATAGAAATGTATCCAATTTCTGACAACCACATGCACTGTCAAGCCATAAATTATAAACACTATTTTTTTTTAAGTTTTAAGGACCTGAATATTGGGGTCTGTGATGTCAAGAATGAACTATTTAATTATGGGCTAATTTATTTCATTAATTAAAGTATTACCTATGTCTTTAGGTACCTTGCTTGATTGGGCATGCAAAAAGCAAAAATGGAAAGTGCGTTCAAGGAGCATATATTCCATAAGTTTTATATCAAAGTTATTCAGTACTTTGGTTAATCAAGTTTTAATCTTTGAATCTTAATGCATCCAGTGCCTCATTTTGGCATGACCATGGGCCTGGGCTCTCTCTCAGTCTTTGCAAGTTAGCATATGAACATTCTTTTTCAGATTCTCTGAAACTGGAAGATGCTTGAGTATATATAGACCTAGACATTCATAGGTTTACAAATTTGAAGCTCATAAGCGACTATAGAAATTAAGTTTAATTCCATTTTAGAGATAAACAGAAACTGAGGCTGAAAGGTTGTGATTTCCCTACAGTTTCACAAATAATAAGTAACGGGACCAGAATTTAAAACAACTGCTTTTAGTACCATGTCCAAAGCTCTTTCTCCTTTACTCAAGGTCCCTTTTAAACTTTGTCACATATCGTGCAACATTCCTGTCGTTATCTCTCTGATATGAAACCTTATTGGACTCATCACTTTTGTTCAATAAGTAAAGCTCAGCTCACTTTTGAAGCAGCCATACATATCACACTGCTCACTCGGGGTTGTTTGCCATCGAAAAAATAAATATCTGAGGTTTGCTTCTGTTCCTCCTGGCTGCTAAGAATAATAGCTCCTTTATTCTGTATTTATAGATTCAGTTTAAAAATATATTTAAGTACAAAATACGTTTGTTATTAAATTGCATCATGGTAGATGTCAGCCATTATTGTTATAAGGGATAGTTGGTGCTTTCTAGTTTAGAAAGCACATCATAGTCAATCGCAGTTGATCGCTGTTTACTATTGCTGTTGCTGTATGGTATTCTCCTGGTTCTGTTCATTTCACTTTCCATCAGTTCATGTAAGTCCAGGATTTTTCTGAAAACATCCTTCTCATTATTTCTTATAGCACAATAGTATTCCATCACAATCATCTACCACAATTTGTTTAGACATTCCCCAAATGATGAACATTCCCTCAATCTCCAGTCCTTTGCCACCTCTAAAAGAGCTGCTCTAAATATTTGTGTATATATATGTGCTGTTCCTTTTTGGGTTTTGCATTGTTTTGTTTTATCTCTTTGGGATACATTCTCTCTGGTATGTGAGTAACCTCAAGCACTCTTTTCCTCTCTGGAATTTTGACCAGGAATCCTGATCCCCTGCCATCCTGAGCTCTGTGTTCTAGTCCTTCTCCTTGCTCTGGAACTGCAACCCAGGACTATGACCTGAACCCACATAAAGGTAATGCAATGAGAATCCAGGATCCAATGCCAGCAAAGGGACCCCTGTAATCTCTTTCTGACAAATTGCCCAACCCACTTACTGTCTGTGAGCAGAGGTCTGGAAACTGGTGTTGCTGCTGTTTCAGTTACCACTTAGTTTAGTTTACTTACTTTAGTTTAGTTACCACTAACTTTAGTTACCACTAAGGCCTGCTGCTGGTTTGCCCTGCCAGCCTGCACTATATTAAACTCCACTCTCACCCAGTATGATAGACATGACTATTCCTGCTGACCTTCTAAGTTGTTTTGGGCTAGAAAATTGTTTCACCCCATCCTTTTGGGTTTTCTGCCACTCCAGAATTTGTTCTGAGGCTTTATTTACAGTTGTTTGGAGGAGAATATGGTAGAACTCACTCAAGTACCTACCTTTTTTCCGCCATCTTGACTCCGCCCCTCCCATTGCTAATAATTTTAAGAGAAGAAAGTTTATGGTGGGGGGAAAAAATACACAAGGGAAAAAATGAGGGGGAAAGATATGTAACTAATTATTTCTCATAACTGGGATAAAGCAGTAAAACCAAACACAACGGTTGGAGGAGGGAATAGGTGTAGTAGACATATCATGAATCCCACTTTTTTCTTAACCAATCAAAGGATGGCTGACTGTACACAGACACACGCATAGAATTTGGAGTACAGAAATATTAAATTCATTTGGAAAACAGATGGAGAAGTCTAGAGGTGAAAATGAGAGAAGGGGTAAAGAAGCAAAAGAAATACAAGCAAAATCATCCTCAACTATGGAGGACAGATTTTTTTTTTGAAAGGGAGATTTTCAGGAAAGTATAAAAATCAGTAACTGGTATCTAAGATGAGTGAAGAAAGGAGGGGAATCAGACCACTTCAATTATAGATTCCTAATGTTTATTCCATTCTCCTGGTATTTTTTTAAATTGCCTTCTCTCTCTTTGTGAAGATGGGGAAGAGGAGAAAGAGAGGAAAAATTATGGGGATGTAATGGGGAAAAAAAGCACAGTTAACTGTCATAGTTGAGGGTATGAATAGGGTGAACTCAAACATTAAACAGCATATTAGAATAGACTAAACAGGGTATTAGGATAGACTAAAAATAGAATACAATAGCATATTTGTCCGTTTATTATTTGAAATATAAAGATAAACAGAATTAAAATGAGGTGCTTAAGAAGGAATTTACTATGAACTGGATGAACTTTTAAGAAAACTTGGGGTAGTGAGGCAGTTAGGTGGTGCAATGGATAGAGCACTGGCCCAGGAGTCAGGAGGATCTGTGTTCAAATCCAGCCTCAGACACATACTGGCTATATGACCCTAGGCAAGTCACTTAACCCTGATTACCTTAAAAAAACATGGGCAATAATCATGATCTCAGACAAGGCAATAGGAAAAAAAGAATTTTTAATGACATGGTTTAAAAGAAATAGAGAAACTGTATTAATCTTAAAAGTCATCATAAAAATTACATAATATAAATGTTTAATATATATACAGTAAATGGTATGGCATATATATATGTAAAGGAAATGTTAATTCAATTATTGATCTGTGGGAAGATCAGTTATTGAAAATATTCAGTTGCTAGTTTCAAGGGACTAGATTACTGACTAGATTCCAGAAATTCAGATAGACCTCATGTCTTTGTGATGCTTTTTTAATATCCACCAAAGAGGCTTAGCCCAGTGCATTACAAATAGGAGGTACTTCCCAAATACAGTCTCCTCTGTTGAGTACTGATATAAACTTGCATTATAGTAGGATTGATTAGTGTTAGTTATAAAAAGGAGTGTTATTAAGTTAGCATGTTTTTCTAAGGTGTGTCTGTGGAATCTCCTAGCATGGTGTAATAAGCTCTGAATCTCTACATGGAGAAAAGGATTTCAATCCCAGATCTGCTACTTAACTTCCTGTGTGGCTTTGGACAAGTCAGTTGGACTTCTATTCTTAATTTTCCTCTGTCAGATGAGGGATAATATCCTTAGATAAGTTCTAAGGATCACTTCAGGTCAAAACCTATATAACCAACCTCTCTGGAACATAGAATAATCTGCAGGTAAGGCAATAGATTATATTTTTAACGAGTGGAACTCTGAAAAAAAGTATATGCAGGATACACTTTTAAGGTTAAACTACATTATTAATACTGCCTTCATTACTTTATTAAAATTGGATGATCAACAAAACAATAACTCAAACCCTGACCTGCAGCATTTGCCAATTTCTGAAGTTTGAATGCTTATGACTATTTAACAATTGGCTCCCAGGGGGTCTGAGCTGGTGCCAGCAAAACCCTGATTATGTTTCAAGATCCTTCCCATTGTTGCATAAGTAAAATTGCTACAACTAATTCAGGAAGAATGAAAGATTGAAAAAAGATCCAAAATTGACCTGTTTTTTTTTCCTACAAACCTTTAAAGTCTAGTTGAAATTCTTTTTTTTAATTATGCTATAAGAAATGACAAGCTGGATGATTTTAGAAAAACCTGGAAAGCCTTACATGAACTGATGCATAGTGAAGTGAACTGAGTCAAGAAAATTTTGTACACAGTTAACAGAAATATCTTTTGAGGAAGATCTATGAATGACTTAGCTATTCTCAGACTAATGATAAAGAGATACTATCCACTTCCAGAGAAAGAACTGATATTGATTGAATGCAAAGAATGCTATTATTCACTTTCATTTTTTCCCTTTTATTTGAGTCTTCTTGTACAGAATTACTAGCATGGAAATGTTTTACATAATTGTACATGTTTAACATATATTTGATTGATAACCATATCAGGGAAAGGAGAGGCACAGATAGAATTTGGAACTAAAAACATCCCTTTCCTAGATTCTCCATAAAGACAGGGCAACAATTTTACCTAAACTTCTCATCTCTGCTACTTTAGCCCAGCACTGTGCACAGAATCGGAGCCTAATATATGTTTTTGAACTAATAAATATTGTTAAGAAACCAATAGAAAATTAGTAAAGTGTATACAGGACAGCTATCTTTTTTTGCTTTCCATCTACACCATGCTTTCCTTTCTTTCCAGCGCCTTCTCCCAATTTGGACCTCTCTTTGGACCAGATGTTTCTAAATGGGCTGTACTGATTTATGTTTATACTCAGAGGGAGAGGGGTTGGAGAGGGGATGGTATATTTAGAAAGGAGACATTATGCCAACTTTGTGTTTATTTTAAGTGAAGTCTGTCACAAAGGAGACGTTTTTCCTCAGGAAAAAAAATCTGCCTCCTTGAGCCAGGTGTTCCTTATAGCTAAGTTAAAACATGTCTGTGAAAGTCTTAACATACTCTACCCCACAACAAGTAATAAAAGTTTCTGTTGGCATTCATCAGCTTATCTGTGATTCTAAACCTGTTGCTTATTTCCATTTATGTTTATAAATCTCCTTCCTTCACATGTTGCTAAGTAATATAATTGCCCACTTCACTCCCCATAGATTTCTGTTTCTTCACAGATTCTAAAGTAAATCAATTAGGGGCCTGACAGGGTCTGCACCTTTCCACAAAGTGCCTTATTTGCTGGTGCTAGCTTTCTTGAATCTGTAGACAATTTTCTTTTCTGCTGCCAGAGGTCCTATTTCTTTAGGTTGCTTCCAGCCCCAAGTGACTATGTCTCTGTATCCACGTTTCTCTTGAATGCATTTTGTGTTACTGCTTCCTTCAACTGTTCCTTACATTCTCAAACTCATTCCCCAACTGCTGGATGGGGATTCTTCTGCTCAAGTAGCTCTGTTGTTAAATGCTGTTGCCAATAGGAGATGATGGAGAAAAGGCTATTCCTCCATGTCAAGCGTAAAGAACTAGGTTTTCCTGAGTCCTTGCCTCCATTGTCTCTGAGTTGGGACTCTTAAAGATTAACATGGAGAAAACTCAATCATGATTTGTCCAAGGACTTACTTTTTTTCTGACTCACTTAAGGGTCTTGTTTGTACTTTTTAAAAGAATTACCTGTAACAACTTCATTTTTAATACTTTAATTTCTCATTATTTACTCCTTTAGGGTAAGTAGGTCCTGGCCTTTTGAGGAGCAGTTTCTCTACACCAAAAATATCTGTGAATTAATCTACCAAGGCATGCTCAAGACTTGTATAAATACATATTTCTAAAAGCTTCTAATAAAATAATGACAAATAAATGAAGGGGTAAATATTTTGGAACATATAGGTTCTTGGAAATTGCAGGGATGCCTATCAATTAATGGTAACCATCTCCAGAACAGGATTCAGGGGGAAGAGGGAAGAAAAAAAGGAAAAAAAAGTTATGTGATAATTTTGTTATACACTTAAAAGCAATAGTGAGTTGTACATAATAGATTTGCAGTTTTATGTGCAATCATTTTTCCTATTCGACCACATTATGAAAATGCTTACTTTATTCCTTAAGTTCAAGATAAAATAAATATTTTTTAAAATTACATAAATGAAGGGGTTGTGTTTATGACTGAACCATACTGATGCAAAAAGGAAAATAATGTTACCAAAATTAATATACAGATTTAGCGCTTTGCCAATCAAACTAGCAAAGAACACTTTGTGGAGCTAGACAAAATAATAACAAAATGTATTTAGAGGAACAAAAGATCTAGAATATTAAGCAAAACTTTTGGAAAGTATAGGAATGAAGGGTGATTAATACTTCAAGACCCCAAATGATGTAGTAACACAGCAATTATTAAAACTATCTGATGAGAGAGAGACAGAGAAACAGGCAGAAAGAGGTAGCTCAGACTAGATAAAGAATAATATGAAAAAAATATTTCAATAACTTGAAAATGTGAAGTCACTTATGAAGAGCTCCCTCTTTGACAAAAAATGCTAGGAAAAGTCGTTTAGCATATATTGGGTTTAGACTACCATATATTCCATATATCACATAAATTGAAAATGGATCCATGATCTAAATAGCAAATGTCATATCATTTAAAATAAAATAGAAAAGAATCAGATCAGTTATCTTGGACAATTATATTTTGGCAGATAACAAAAGATAGTAGTGACCCCAAAAGATGAAACAGATCATTTTAATTACGTTTATAATGCCACCTTTAATTTAACTCCCCAAGAATACTTCAAATTTGGGGAGTGGTACTCATAGTGCTGTAATTCATGAGCCCCCACCAGTGTGGATATTCAGACAATAGATATACTTGGCTCAAAATCAAAGTATGATGTATGGTAAAAGCAGTAGCTACAAACATTTTCCCTATAAATCTGACACATATACGTTCATAAGTACACATGGTATCCATGGTAAAAGTGGGAAGAAACTTACAGTGCCAATAAGGCACACATGCAAGGACCACAATTGGTTAAGGTTACTCACTACTCCAAAATGTCAGAGATTCAATGTTCCCTCTTTCCCACGGATACTTCCCAAAGCCATCCCCTGGGCATAAAATATATGTTGGGAAGACTGCTTAGCTGGATTTCCAGGATACTGCCTCTCATGAGAACGTAGCTAGCTCTCTTCTTTGCCAGAGCACCTTGAAGCTGCTCAGAATAATTGCCTCTCTGTATCTGTTTCTGAATGGAATGCGTCTCTGACCCATCGAATGTGTCTCTAACTCTCTCAAACTTATTCTTCAACTGCTTCATGGGGTATCATCTTTCAGGGAAGTAACTATAGTGCTAGACACCATAGCTTATGGAAAGAAAAGTTACCTCTTTCCCACTCCCCAAAGAGTTTTTTCCCCATCTGCTGGCTCATACCTAAAATGACTGAAACTCACTGAACTGTGTCTTTTAAGGTTCATCCATGGATGCAGTCAATTGTTCTTACTCCATTTTTTTATGAGAGAGAGAGAGACAAAAAGAGACAGAGAGAGAGGGCTATATACTTTGAAAAGGAATAAAAAATGTAATCTGTGATTGCATCTTGTGATTAATCACGAGAACTGGAGGTGGGGAACAACTCTCTCTTCCCTCATCATCTTCTACCAATTAAACTTTTGCTGTCCCCAGTAAGTCACTGGGGGTATTTTTTTTAGTAAAGTCTATAGCTCTTGTGCACTAACAAATACCTAGAAACATTGCTAGATTTCATTATTTTGAGGATCAAACATGTATATTACTCATATCAGCTTCCATACAGGTAATGAGTACAGTGATGCAACATATGTTTGTTCTTAAATGTCCAAACATGTAAACTGTTTCAAAGATTACTGACATGGTTCATAGAGGAAAATTGCTATAAAAATGATTTTCCATTTACATTCTAAATATAAAAGGATACATATAGGAAAGGGGCAGCTAGGTGATGGAGTAGATAGGGTGCTGGGCCTCGAGTCAGGAAGACCTGAGTTTAAATTCGGCCTCACACACTTGCTAATGATGGACAAGTCACTTAACCCTGTTTGCCTCAGTTTCTTCATCTGTAAAATAAACTAGAGAAGGAAATGACAAACCAATCCATTATCTTTGCCAAAAAAAAACCATACAGGATCAACAAAAAATCAGACACAAGTGAAATGACTGAAAAAGAACAGATAGGAAAAGGAACTTAACCTATTATTTGATTAGTACACAGAAATCCAATGTAAGTTGGCACTTTCTTTGCAACTTATAGTCTTAGAGAACTGCCTAGAGCACCAATAGCCTCAGAGTTGCACATCCAGTTTGTGTCAGAGGTAAAACTTGAATCCATGTTTCCTTCCACTCTGAGTCTAGGTCTCTACTATGACATGTTACTTCTCTAAAATAATCTAAAAACCAAACAAAGATGCTAACTTTTTTTTTCTGGAATAGATCCTTATGATATTAGGACATTTGAGGAGTGTCCAAGATAGTGAAAATCTCAACTGGGCCCCTACAAATGCAAATTAAGTAATATTTGAGGCATCATCTCACAAAACAAATTAGAGAAGATAACAAAAGATGAGAGTTGTCAATAGTTGTAAGGATTGTGGAAAGAAAGGCACATTAATTGACTCTTTGGAGCTGTGAATTGGTCCAACCATTCTTGAAAGCAATTTGGAATTTTCAGAAAGTGACCAAAATGTCCATACTTTTTGACTCAGAAGTCTCATGGCTAGGTGTATGTTCAAAGGAAGCCTCACGCACTCAGAAATATTAATAGCAGTTCTTTTTTCTTATCAAAGAATCGGAAACCAAGTAAATGTTCATTGACTGGGGAATGAAAGGATGGAGAAAAGTGAGAAAGGAAGGAAGGAAGGAATGAAGGAAGGAAGGAACGAAGGAAGGAAGGAAGGAAGCAAGGAAGGAAGGAAGGAAGGAAGGAAGGAAGGAAGGAAGGAAGGAAGTTTGACAAGAGGGTAGAGGTGTAGGTTTTGAAGCTAATTGTCAGGGGGTAGTTTTGAAGTTCAGAAGTCTGGAGCAGAGTCAGGAGGGGAGTGGAGGATGACTAGCCTGGGCCAGTCACAGGATGGAGGCCTCAGGAGAAACTCATGAATGAGAGAAGGGGAGCTACTTGAGAGGATATTGCAGGGTGAGAAGACCATGAGGAGAGTTGGATGATTCAGGGAGAGAAAATCTTAGAAACCTAAGGGAAGTCCAGAGTGAGACAGCAGCTAAAGCATGGTTTTGAAGTCCAGAAGTAAGGAGAATGACTAAACAAACTTTAGTACTTGAATGCAATAGTATATAGTTGTGCAAAGAGAAAGACTGACTATGATAAATAGAGAGAGAAACATGGCAAGAGACATGAGGTTATATAAAGCAAAGTTAGCAGAACCAGGGAACCAATATGTATAGTATCTACAGCACTGGAAATAACAATCATAAAATAATGCAGAAGGTTTTGAAATCATAACAAGCCAGCTTCACTATTGTAAAGCCAAGCACGAGCAGCTTTCCAGAGGACTGCTGCTGTGAACAGCTTTAAGTTCTGATCACATAGTATAGTGAACTCTCTATTTATTCAGCAGTAAATTAAAGCAAAACATTCACAGAAACCAAAGTACAGCACTCACAATACTATGACATAACAAATTATCACTAAAGTGCCCACATAGTTTTCACCAAAGTGGCCACATAGTTTTAAACAAAAGATATCATTCAATCATCCTTAACTCAATCATCCTTAAGGAGCAATCCTCCTTAAGGGACACAAAGTACAATCATTCAGTAAGTCCTTTACTCAATCATCCTTAAGGAGCAGGCCTCCTTAAGTGACACAAAGTACAAGATGAAAGTTCTCCACCCCTAGGTCATAGTAAATCATAATCTTCTCAGTCAGCATTAAGTACCCAAGAGGAGATCTTTTCACCTTGACAAGCTGCCTCTCAGCTTCCATGGTTTCTCTTCCATGGTCCCAGCACCTGTCTGAATCTACCCAACTGTCACCTGGAGTCAAAGGAAGGAAGCTCTCAGCTCCTTGTCCAGCTCCTTGCCCAGTTCCTCATCCAGTTCCATATTGAAGCTCACAGTGCCCAGTCCACCTCAAGTCCTTCACAGTTTCTGTTTCTGGAAAAACAAAGCTTAACAGGGCCACCATAACGTTCATGCACATTGCCATCACCATCATCAATTCACTATCTGCCTGTGAAATCAACACAGACCCACCAACAAGGTTCAAGAGGTCAGCACAAATCATCAGCATAGAAATCAACACAGACTCACAAACAAGGTCCAAGAGGTCAACATAGATCATCAGTAAAGTCCCAGGATCTCTGAAACCCTCCCCCAGGATTTCTGTAAACAGACAACCAGAAAATCCTCTTTCAGGGCTTCAAGTAAGGTCCCAGGGCTTCTGGACAAAGTATCACAAACATCAACACAGACAGAACAGACCAACATAGAGTGCTAGGATACCACAAGTTTTCTCCTCATCTCTGCCACCACAAGAGCTGCCTTCTCAGTTCTTCTCTTTCCCAGCTTGGGTTTCTCCTTATATATGGTTATTAGCTCCCCCACAGCAGGAGTTCACAAGTTCTGTGGTTCACAAGCTCTGTTTCTTAACAAAGACTTGATATGATCATGGGCAAAGCTTAAAAGAAACTTGAACTGAAACAAGGTGCTAAATAATTAAATAGCTGAAACAAGGCTTTAAGTATTTTTTGTTGCCATTACAACTATGAAGAGAAGATATGAGTATGCATTTATTTCTACTTCTTTGTAGAGGTAGAAGATTTTGGATGTAGAATATTGTATTATACCAGACATTTTTTTAATGTGTTGATCACTTTTGTTGAACTGCTTTTCCTCCCCTCTTTTTTTATTCATTGTTATAGGGTATGGTTCTCTGAGGGAGAGGAGGGATCTTCTGGGAAATAGATATGATGTAAACTCACCTCACCACAGATTTTTATTACAGTAGGATATAAGTTCCTTGATGGCAGGAATGCTTAGTTTTTTTAACATGGAACCTCAAAGGAAATAGTTAATTAATGCTGGTTGAACTGAATTGATGATCAAGTACTCAGCAAGTCTTAGATACAATGATCTTGAAATCAATTAGTATATTTGTTAAACACATGTATCCAAAATATAGCTTGATTTTGGGGGAAGATAAATGTTAATAATAAATAAACAAAAGATAAATATTTCTATATATCAGAATAAGTTCTATGCATGGGAAATAGCATTAATATTTAAAATCCATTCACATCTGGTTCATTCAAGTGGAGAATCTCCTAGATGGAAGACATATTTTGCTCCAACCTACACCACAGGAGTGAAATCTGTTATATGCTTCTTTCTTAACAAGATGATGCTGGGGGCTCAGATATGAGGGAGCAGCAGCCTTACTAAACACATTTAGGACATGGAGTTCAGATGGAAGAATAAATAGCAAGAAGAAGTACACTTCTTCCACCCCCAAAATCTCTTCCATAGAGAGCTAGAAAACTCCCCCAACTAAATACTGATCAGGAAATGCAAGGGGAAAAAATCACAGTGAGTTCATTTTTTCCATGTCAGGGCAGCAGAGAGGTCTGCAGACACTGGGGCAAGGTCTAGTCAGAAATAACTGTGTAGAACATTCTGGACAGGGTAAAACTGTTCACAAAGGTCTCAAATCTGACATAACGGAAGATAATCTTGTGTAAAGCACAAGTATAGATGCTAGCTGGCAGATCTGTGACTTACTCTCCAGTTTCAGGTCACAGATCTAGGGCAAATAGAGGAAGGGACTTATGCCTATGTTTGGCATTTCAGGATAAGTAGAGATTGTGGGACCTAGACTATGTACTGAACTAAAAACAAATTCAGAAGCAAGCCATAGCTATGCAGTGGGGACCCCACCAATTCACTGGGATCTCAGTTTCCCCTCCCACCAAAATGTGAAGCATGTGGTCGAATAAAAAAAGCAGTATTCCCAAATCAAAGGGAAACCTGCAGTTCTGGGGGTCTTAACCAATGGGGTTTCTGAGCTGGTTGATAGTGTCTGAGTCCAGCTGCATTCACCTGGAATTCTAAATGGGCTAAACCCATAGACATGTTGCTCAGACCCAAATCCAGTTGAAGACTTGCAGACTGAGACCAGAAGGGTACTGAACAAACTTTGCTGTGAATCAAACTACACTGGGAACATTCAAAGCTTTCAGGCCCACATCCTGAGCTATTCCAGAGATTCTGTAATAACAGCATTCAATACTTTAAGAAAGCAGCAACAAGGACCAGTTCAGCAGACCTTCCCTTCAGAGCTGCACAGAACCCAATGCTAAAAGGCTGAAATCAGGAAGTAGTCTGGAAGAATAAACAACCAAAAAAAGAATCCCCATATAAAAACCTATTTTAGTGACATCTACACTCAAGACAGAAACAAAGAAGGGTGGAATGACTCCAGAACACCTACCCAAAAAAGCCTCAAATTTAAACACAGTTTGAGTACAAGTTCATCTAGAAGCCCTGAAAGAGGTGACGTATGAATATAAAACATATTTTCATAAATGAAAGCTTAAGAGGAAGAAAATGGGAAAGAAATAAGCACTATGGAAGAAAAATATTGCAAATAAAATTAGCAGCTTTACATAAAACCTTATCCATGCAACAAAATCCTTAAAAATTAACATGGAGGGATTGAGCCAAGATGGCAGAGTAAAAGTAGGAACTTGCTTGAGCTTATGCTCCAACCACCTCCAATACCTGTAAAAAATGACTCTATACAAATTTTAGAGTTACAGAACCCACAAAGTGACAGAGAGAAACAAATCTCCTGCTGAAGGCAGCCTGGAAGGCTGACAGAAAGGATCTATCTCACTGAGCTGGGAGTAGAGCACAGTCCCTCATGAGCTGTGCTGGTCCAGACCAGTGGTGGACCAGATCTGAGGCAGAGACCCACTGGAGCAGAATTTAGGAGAGTGAATCACTGGTAGTTGTGGTGGTTTCCAGACTTCTCAACCCATAAACCCAAAGAGAAAGTAAGAGGTCAGTGGGGAACTTAGATGGACCTGGGTGAGAGAAAAGCATGGTCCAGCCCCTGCTTCCAGGGTGGTAGAGGTGGCAGCTTCTGCAGCTACTGCCATTTGGCTACCTCCTGAACTCCAGGTCTACAGATTGTAGGGGGACCAAGCACCATTCGGAGGGTACTTGCTCTTGCTTTGACCTGCTTGGATCTGGGTTGTAGTCTTGGGTGGTGGTCCTGGGTGAGGAGCATGGCAGAGATGTAGAGTGGCGGTAGAGAGGGCACTCTCCTCAAAGCTCTAACAACAGCTGCACAAAACCCCAGAAATTTGCAACACAGCTGTCCACTCTGTAAGCAGAGCTCTACCATGGCAAAGAGCTCAAAAGTCAAGTGATTAGCTGGCAAGATGAGCAAACAGAGGAAGTACAAAAGTTTTTTTTGGGGGAAAAAGAGGATTAAAACATAGAACCAGAAGAAGAAAACAAAGTCATAACTCCTACATTCAAAAACCTCTCCAAGAAAAATATTAATTGGTCACAGGCCATGGAGGAGCTCAAGAAGGGTTTTGAAAATCAAGTAAGAGAAGTAGAGGAAAAATTGGGAAGAGAAATAAGAATGATGTAAGAAAATCACGAAAAACAAGTCAACAACCTGACTGAAGAAAATAAAACCTTAAAAAATAGACTAACTCAAATGGCAAAAAAGGTCCAAAAAGCCAATGAGAAGAATGCTTAAAAAGTAGAACTGGTCAGACAGAAAAGGAATTTCAAAAACTCACTGAAGAAAGTAATTCCTTCAAAATTAGATTGGAGCAAATGGAAGCTAATGACTTTATGAGAAATCAAGATACTATAAAACAAATACAAACAAATGAAAAATAGAAGGCAATGTGAAATATCTCATTGGAAAAACTACTGACCTGGAAAATAGATCCAGGAGAGATCATTTAAAAATTATTGGACTACCTGAAAGCCATGATCAAAAAAGAGCCTAGACATTATCTTTCAAGAAATTATCAAGCAAAATTGCCTTGATGTTCTAGAACCAGAGGGCAAAATAAAATTTAAAAAATTCACTGATTAATCACCTCTTGAAAAAGATCCCAAAAAGAAAACTCCTAGGAATATTATAGTCAAATTCCAGAGTTCCAAGGTCCAGGAGTAAATATTACAAGCAGTCAAGAAGAAACAATTTGATTGTTGTGGAAATTCAATCAGGATAACATAAGACCGTACATTCAGGGATCGTAGGGCTTGGAATATGATATTCCAGAGGTCAAAGGAGCTAGGATTAAAGCCAAGAATCACCTATCCAGCAAAACTGAATATAATACTTCAGGAGTAAATATGGATATTCAATGAAATAGAGGACTTCCAAACATTTTTGATGAAAAAAACAGAGCTGAACAGAAAATTTAACTTTCAAAGACAAGAAGCAAGAGAAGCATGAGAAGGTAAACAGGAAAGAGAAATCATAAGGAACTTATTAAAATTGAACTATTTACATGGAAAGACAATATTCGTAACTCAAGAGACTTTTCTCAGTATGAGGATAGTTGAAGGGATTATATATGTGTACATACATATATGTATATGTATGTATGTATAGGTGGGTGCAGGTGTATATTTATATATATGTGTGTATATGTATGTACATGAATACATAGACAGAGGGAAGAGGGTGAGTTGAATGTGAAGGGATGATATAAAAAATAAAATTAAAAGGTGAGAGAGGAATATATTGGGAGAAGGAGAGGGGGAAAGATAGAATGGGATGGATTATCTCAAATAAAGGCGGCAGAAGAAAGCTGTTATAATGGAGGGGAAGAGCAGGAAGGTGAAAGGCAATGAGTCAACCTTACTCACAAAAAATTTGGCTTAAGGAGGGAATAATATACACACTCAACTGGGTATCTTACCCTACAGAAAAGTAGGAGGGGGGAGAGGATAAGAGGGGGGATGATAGAAGGGAAGGCAAATTGTGGGAAAACATAGGTAGAAGCAAACACTTTTGAAAAGGGACAGGGTCAAAGGAGAAAATAGAATAAATGGGAGGTGGGATAGGTAGGATGGAGGGAAATATAGTTAGTCTTTGACAATATGACTACTATGGAAATGCATTCATTACTACACATGTATAACCTATATTAAATTGCTTATCTTCTCAGTGGGGGGTGGATGAGGAGGGAAGAAGGGAGAGAATCTGGAACTCAAAGTTTTAAAAACAAATGTTAAAAAAAATTGTTTTTCACATGCAACCAAGAAATAAGATATACAGGCAATGGGGTATAGAATTCCATCTTTCCCTGAAAGAAAGGTGTGTGGGGGAGGGGAGGGTGGGAATTGAGGGGTTAAAAGAGAGAGCATATTGGAGGAAGGGGTATTCAGTATACTTGCTGTCTCGGGATGGGGGGTAGGAGAGAGATGGGAAGCATATCTGTAACTCAAAATCTTTGGGAAATGAATGTTGAAAACTAAAAATAAATTAAAAAAATAAAATACTGAATGAAAAAAATTTAACATGGATCAGAAATTAAGGACCCCTAAAGTAATATTCCAACAAAGTCAAAAGGCTGAAGAAACAGAAAAAAACACAAGGTATTTGTAATTTGTAAATCACCTAAAACAGATCAAAGAGAGATAATTTAAGAATCATTGAACTTCTTAAACTTAAACTTCTTAAACTCATCAACAACAAGAACAAAGTTTATATAATACTATTTTAAGATATCATAAAAAACAGTTTCCCAAGTCTTTTAGAAACCAGGGGATAAAGTGGCAATAGAATTCCCCATTCACCTCATAAAATAAACCCCAAAATGAAAACTACTAGGAACTTTAGAGCAAAATGCAGAGTTTCCAGGTCAAACAAAAAATACTGGAAGCAGCCCAAAGGAAAGAAATCAAATACACAATTTAGCAACCACCACTATAAAAGAGTAGGAAGTTTGGAATATGTAATCCCAAAAAGCAAAATACATAGACTTACAACCAAGAATAACTTACCCCCCAAAAATGGATAAATCCTACAAAGGGAAAAACAAACAAACAAACAAACAAATCTATAATGAAACAGAACTTTTAAGCATTCTTTTTTTTTATTATTAAGCAATCAGGGTTAAGTAACTTGCTCAAGGTTACATGGCCAGTTATTTCTGGGTGTGGTGCTGAGTGTCTGAGCCCGGATTTGATCCAGGTCATCCCGACACTGGAGCCAGTGCTCTTACTCACTGAGCCACCTGGCCACCCCTAAGCAATTGGGGTTAAGTAACTTGCTCAGGGTTACACGGCCTGGTGTTTCTGGGTGGGTGCTAAGTGTCTGAGCCCCGGATTCGATCTCCAGGTCGTTCTGACACTGGAGCCGGTGCTCTTACTCGCTGTGCTACCTGGACACCCCTGCTTTTAAGCATTCTTGATGAAAAGAACAGTACTATGTAGAAATTTTGAAATATAAACATAAGAGTCAAGAGAAACATAATGAAGATAGATTATTTACATTTTAATATAGGGAGGTGGTATATATGTGTCCTCAGGACCCTTTTGTCATCAGAAATCAAAGAAGGAATCTAATCAGACAGAAGGTCTAGGGCTGCTTTGATATGTTTTAATGATCATAAAAGCAGAATGGAAACAGAAGGGAAGAGGAACACATTGTGAAGGGGAGGGAGAAGAGAAATGGAGATTATCTAACATCATTGGGATGCACAAGTAGGAGTCTCTACAAACAAAGAAGAAAGGGGATGTGTGGGTGGAAGAGATATCACTTACATCTCACTCTCATATGAGCTGGCCAGAGAGGAGAAGAAGACAGAGACAGAGAGAGAGAGACAGGGAGAGAGAGAAAGAGAGAATTTGGTACAGAAATTCATTTCACTCAACAAGGAAACAAGAGAAAGGGGAGTAGGAAAATGGGGGAATGAGAGAGTAGGTAGATTAAAGAAAGCATTAGTCAGAAGCAAAACTGAGCTCAAAGAGGAGCTTAAAAGAAAAGAAAAGACTCAAGATGAAACATGCTACCTTCCTCCAGATAGAGAGGTTATGGACTCAGGATGCACAATGAGACTTTTTTTTTTAACATGCTTCCCTCAAGATAAATTCATCACCATAAATCTCATCATCAGGAAAATTACCTCAGTTTTGGTACTCACCAGCTTTTCCGTACCCTCAGAGAACCTGAAAAGGCCTTCCCCTAAAAGGACCAGGGTCTCCGATTGCATCCTCGGTCATCTCCAGTTGTTCTGATGTATATCAGGCCACTGGATCCAGATGGCTCTGGAGGAGAAAGTGAGGCTGGCGAAGCCCTCCCTCACTCAAATGAAAGTGAACTGCAAGTCATGTCATCATTTCCCTGATGTCATAGTCCTCTTCAAAAACGAAAGATACGACCAGCAGTACACTCAGTTGCCTCTTCCCTTCTGATGGGAGGGCTAGAGGGCAGAAAAAATTCCTCCAAAAACTCCCCTTTTTGAGGGTTTGGAACGTCCAATTCTTCATTTCCCACCAGATTCTCTGCTTGTATAGACTCCACAAATATCACATCCTCTGGCGACCCTCTCCCTCTTGTCTTCCCCCATGAGGCAGTAAAGTTCTTGAGGGTAGGGACTCCCTTTTTCTTATTTGTATCAACAGTACATAACACAGTTCCTGGTACATGCTTAATAAAATTTTATTGACTATTAACTATTAGACATGGCCAAAGAGGGAAATCGTTTTTCTTGACTGTGAAGATTTATTGAAAGGATTTTGTTTGTCTTTTTCTAATGGAGTGAGAGTGGGAGAGAGAGAAAATAGATTTATATTAATCAAAAAAAAAATTTAAAAAAATTCCAATGCCTATTTTGCCCTTGGTCCCAGAAGATTCAAAGATAGTGCATGTCTTATTGCAACTAAAAGCCACCAATGCCCTAAAGAGTGAGAGAAATCCCTGTATTATCTCCCCAGCTCTTCTTATTCCAAATGTCATGTCACCCATTAAAGGTAATGCTCTGCAGGCTGCACATCATAGTCTACCACATTCCCTCTCTCTTCCCCTTAATGTTCTTTTCAAAATTGTGAACTTAAAAACAACAGCAACAGCTAACTTTTGAATAGTTCTTGAAGTTCATAAAGAACTTTACAAATAGTATCCCTTTTGATTCTCACAACAACCCTGTGAAGTAGGTGCAATTATTATCCCCATTTTGCAGAGAGTGAAACTGAGGCAAGCAATTGTTAAATGACTTGTCCAGGGTCACCTAGCTAGTGAGTGTTTAGAGTCAAATTTGAACTCAGTTCTGACTGACTCCAGGTCCAACACTCTACCCACCTAGATGCCACAGGTAATAATAGCTGGCAAAGCACTTGAGAAACATCTCATTCTATTCTCCTAACAAACTTGGAAGGTAGGTGCTACTATTATTTTCAATTTAACAATCATAAACAAATAAAAACATTCAATATACAAAGAACAAGAAAGAGGATTACATAAGAAATGATAAACTTCTGTTACATAGTTTTTTAAAAGAAATAAGTATAGAATAATTTTATATGCATACCTTTTTGTGTATAATGGCAATCATCTCTAGGGTAGGAAGTGGGGAGGAAGAAAGAAAAGAAAGGAAAAAAGAAATTTACATGATAACTATTATATATTTAAAAGGAATAGCAAGTTTTACATAGTAAATTTGCAGTTTCATGTGCAATTATTTTTTATTATACTATGTTATAGAAATGCTTGTTTTATTTCATAAATTAACAATAAAATAAATACATGTGGAAAAGAAATATATGGTATATCATATGTATGTATGTATCTCCATATATACATACATAACATATGCATGTGTACATGTATGCATATACATGTGTGTATATATATATTTAGCAAAGTAGTAACAAAATAAATTTCTTTAGTTGTATCCCCTTATGTACTTCCTTTTATTTTATTCTGTGTTAAAAATGTTTTATCAATTCTCTTATATATTATGGCAATGTACCTAAAGAGTGAGAGAGAGCACTGCATAGTAAAAATTATGGCAATGTACCTCCTCTAATTGAAATGCTCCATTGTAACAAATATGAATAGTTGAACCCCCCAAAAATCAGCCCATTAATCCATGTCTGAGAATCAATTTTATTCTTCACATCTACTTTTTTAGCTTCTTTTAATCCCAAGTAATCTTGGCCTTTAAAAAAAATCACAGTATCAGAAATCTAGAGTTAGAAAGGACCTTACAAATAATTTAATCCAACCCTCTGTAATGGCAAGCAAAGGAGTACTTAGTGCCTTGTCTCAGTTCTTCAATTATTTAGCACCTTGTTTCAGTTCAACTGCTTTTGAGTCCCACCTGTGATGTGAAGGTGGTAGGAACTTGCTGATGCAACAGGAAGGGTGGAGCAGTAAGGAGACCCACCATATAAAAGCCAGAGCACAAGCTGGGACTGAGCAGAGCTGAGAAGGATAACACTTGTGGTGCCCAGCACTCAGTTGGTCTGTTCTATCTGTGTTGATTTGTGTTTGTGACACTTTGTCAGACAGAAGCCTTCTGTCTGTGTTACTTTTTTTTTCTTTTTGGAGGGCAATGGGGGTTAAGTAACTTGCCCAAGGTCACACAGCTAGGTGTGTGTGTGTATGTGTGTGTGTGTGTGTGTGTTAAGTGTCTGAGGCCAGATCCAAACTCAGCCCCCTTCTGGGGCTGGCACTCTACTCACTGCGCCACCTAGCCGCCCCATTGTTACTTTGTCAGAAAGAAGGACTCTACCTGTTGTTTGTCAGATAGAAGGACTCTATCTGTTCATTGTATTACTTTGTCCAATAGAAGGACTATATCTGTTAAATTGTGTTAGTTTGTCAGACAGATGCACCCTGTCTGTTGACTTGTGTTGATGTCACAGGCAGAAAGTGAATTGAGATTATAGTGTGAATATAGGCAAAGTGTGTGAATGTTGTTGTAATTCTGCTAAGCTTGATGTGTGTCTATGTTGTTGTGGCTCTGTTAAGTTTTTTCTTCCCAGGAACAGAGACTTTGAAGCAATTGAGGTAGATGGGTCACCATGAGCTTTGAACTGGAACAGAAGCTGGAATAGGAGCTGGAACAGGAGCTGGGGGCTGCCTACCTGTGAGTCCAGGTGACAGTTGGGTGAATTTGAGCAAGAGCTGGGAGCATGGAAGAGGAACCATGGAATTTGGGAGCCATCCCTGAATCAAGATGAAAGAACCTTCCATGGGTAATTAGTGCTGTCTGACAAGATCATGATTTACTGTGACCTAGGGGTGGGAGAGCTTTGTACTTTGTACTTTGTATCCCTTAAGGGTGATTGAGTTTAAAATGATTGGAAGCTAGTCTCCAATCAAGGAGACAAATCAAGAAGACAGAAGACTTTCTGACTGAGGAGATTAAGATAATGTGACCTAGGGGTGGGAGACCTTTGTACTTTGTATCCCTTAAGGAGGACTCCTTAAGGATGATTGACTTAAGGACTTACTGAATGACAGCTTCTGTTTAAAACAAAGTGGCCACTTTAGTGATAAGTTGTTATGTTATATCATTGTGAATGCTGTACTTTAGTTTTTGTGAATGTTTTGCTTTAGCTTATTGCTGAATAAATAGAGAGTTCATTATGCTATGTGATCAGAATCTTAAAGCAATTCACAGCAGCAGTCCTCTGGAGAGTTGCTCATGCTTGAATTTATACCCTCTCATTTTACATGTACCCTGAAAGTTAAGTTACTAGTCCAAGGTCACATAGTCAGAGCTAGAATCCAAACCCCACTCCTTTGGTGCATAATCAATACCCTTCCACAACAACACTTTAATCTATCTTCATGTGATATGTCTTCCAGTCCTCTTTCCATTCTGGCCACTATCCACAGATACTCTAGATTTTTAATAGCCTTCCAAAAATATGTCATTCAGAAATGGACATAATATTCCAGATGAGATTGAGTTCTGACCAGGAAAGAGTATACAGCAGACTGTTACCTCCCTTGTCATAGACATAACCTCTTTAGCCCATTTTGAATTTGTAGTCCACTAATCCCTCCCCCTTCTTTAAAAAATGTTTAGCTATACCTCCCTAATCTCTCCCCCAACCTTAGGAAATACTTTTTAACCCAAATGTGTGACTTTTCATTTAACTGCATGAAATTGCACATTTATTAAATTAGGTTCATTGCTAGGGTGCTAACTCTTAGATGAGCTTTTTCCTAATTATCCCAATTCTCCTTTGAAATTAATTTATATTACTTTGTATATAACTTCTGTTTACTTTTTTACATGCTATCATGTTGTCCCCCACCCCTTTTCCCCAATAAAAGTAAATTCCTGGAGGGCAGGGATTTTTTATTTTTGTCTTTCCCCCAGAATCTGGCAGAAATCTTTATACCTGGTTTGTTTTTGTCCTTCATGCCTGAAGAGGACCAAAATGATTTCACTATGTTGGGGTCAAGGTTCAGTGTGTCTGACTGTGGTTTATCAGACCAATATGAGCTAGGATTGCTCTACCACAGGTAAGTCCATGTGAACATTTGGAGTGGAGATGTCTCTAAATTTGTGCATCTCACGTTTTTTCTTTGCTTTTTGGAGGGCAATTGGGGTTAAATAACTTGCCCAAGGTCACATGGCTAGGTGTGTGTGTGTGTGTGTGTGTTAAGTGTCTGAGGCTGGATCTGAACTCAGGTCCTCCTGACTCTGGGGCCGGCACTCTACTCACCGTGCCACCTAGCCACCCCTCACATTTCTTTTGAGCTACTGCAATTCTGCTTTGCTTATGGAGCACAGCACCTTCTTTGGTGTGGGCACACGATACTGGGTGGTCCTGTACCAGTGTTCCTCGTGTCTCACAATTGATTTCAAAGATCTTCCAAGAATCTTGAGAATGTCCTTGAATTGCTTCTTCTGACCTCAGTGTGAACACTTGCCTTCTATGAGTTCTCCATAAAAGTCTTTAAGGCAAACATATGTGGCTAGCCCATTGAAATTGTGGTCTCTGCAATAGAGTTTGAAATGCTTGGAAGTTCAGTGCAAGAAAGGACCTCAGTGTCCAGTACCCTTCCAGTACCCTATCTTTCCAGGTGATTTTCAGAATCTTCCTAAGACAATTCAACCAGAAGGGATTCACTTTACTGGTGTGGAGGCCTGGTATATTGTTCAGATTTCATGGGTATACAACGAGTCCACACAATGGCTCTGTAGACCTTCAGTTTTGTAAGTAGCCCAATATAACTTGTCTTCTACACTTTCCTTTGGAGCCTTCCCAATGTGAGTTGGCTTTGGCATAGCTTGTTTCAGCCTCATCGTTTATGGAAGTTAGGTGGTGCAGTGGATAGAGCACCAGGCATAAGATTTGAAAATCTCTTATTCCTGAGTTCAAATCTGGCCTCAGAATACTTACTAGCTGTGTGACCCTGGGCAAGTCACTTAACCCTATTTACCTTAGTTCCTCATTTGTAAAATGAGCTGGAGAAGAAAATGGAAAACCACTTTTTAATACATTTTAAGTGCTTAACCAATGTTAGTTATGATTGTATTGAATAGGGAACATAAGCAGCTCACCAGGATAGATCATAGAGTAGGCAAAGGGGTTAGAATGACCAGAAAGTAGCTGGGGTCAAATTTGGAAGGTCATATGTATTGCACTCATTACCTTACTTGAGTAAAGAAAGGAGTGGGGATAAGTATCCTAATAACAGAACCCTTCTGTAATTCAGCTTTCTCCATGGACAGCTACTGTACTTTTATCTACTCGTCTCCATCCCATTTGAAACATTTCTCTTCTGGTCTAGAAAGTCAAGACACAGGGATGGCACTGACTTGTCTTTCCTTCACTCTATTTTTCAGTATATTTTCACTTGGTAAGTGGCAAGCACTGTCATTTTAAGATATCACAGGTGACATCAGAAAAATCATTTATTCAAATTAGATTTATCAAGAAGGCACTACAGTTGACGCCAACTTCATTGATTCACATTTAGTTTCATAAATATATTTGGCAAACCAGATGAAACAATTTTGCCGGGATGCAAGGGAGACAGACTCTCTTCCCAGACAGTAAGTAGAGAGATCATATTTCCCTGGTGCACATATGTTCTTTCTCCCTCATCTCAATAACAAACATTTTCCTTGAAATCATAAATGGGCTACATCCTGATGAGGAGACCATACGTGAAATTAATTCCAAACAAAGCAATAGAACCTGAAAAGGTCACTGGGCTAGTGACCAGACACACAGGTATATCCTGTCCCAGAGACCTTGTGCAGCTTTCAGAGGGAGCCAAAGATCAAAGGTCATCCACAAAGCAAGAATCTCAGAGAGGAGGACAATTCTGCAAGTAATAAGTTCACTCAAATAATTTTTCCTTGTGTCTTTGTATAGGCTTCCACCCTACACCTGGGATACACTTTTCCCTTATTTCCCCATGTTGGAATTCTTAACTCCTTTCAAGGCTTGGCTCAATGGCTGTCTCTTACACAAGGTCTTCTGGGATGCACTTAGCTGTTAGTGCTTCTTTTTCCATGCCCAAATTATTTTTTATTTAGTTTATCTGTGTTCATATTTCTTGTGTTCTTTGGAATATAAATTCCCTCCTGGCAAGGACTGTTCCAGTTTTTATTTAGTATCTCCCGGTTCATAGTAGGTAATAAATGTTTGTTAAATTGCACTGAATCTAATCCTAGCTTGCATTTGGTGTCCAACCATTTCCAACATTTCATTACCCCATGGACCATAGCACACCAACACTGTCTATGGGGTTTTCTTCCAGCAAAGATAATTGAATGGCTTGCTATCTCTTCCCCCCATGGATTAAGGCAAACAGAAGTTAAGTAACTTGCCTGGGGTCATACAGTTAATAAGTGTCTGAGTCTAGATTTGAACTCGGGTCTTTCTGACTCTAGAAACAATGGTCTATGCACTGAATGACCTAGCTTCCTCACTAGCTTGCCTAGGATCCTATATTTTCATAGTATCCTAGATTTAAAACTGGAAGAAATCTTCGAAACCATTTCTTTTAGTCCCTTTGTTTTGCAGTTGAGGAAAAGTTAACTGATTTGCCCACAGTCACACAGGTAGTAAATTTCAGGATCAGAATTTGAACTCTGTTTCCTATTTCAATCTATTTTCCTGCACACCTGATTTAGAACTAAAGAGGCCTCAGAGTCCACCCTATCCAACCCCTTCACTTCATAAATGAAGGAAACTAACACCCACAATGTGCTGAATACCACTAGTAAGAGGGAGAGCTAAAGAGGGAATATCTTTATCTGTGCTAGTAGGAATTTCTAGCATGATAATTTTTCAATAATTTTTTGGTTGTGCTCTACTCTTTGCGATCCCACTTGGGGTTTTCTTAGCAAAGGTGCTAGTGTGGTCTGCCATTTCCTCTCCAGTTCATTTTACAAATGAGGAAACTGAGGCAAAAGGGATTAAGTGACTTGACCAGTGTCCCATAGAGAGTAAGTGTCTGAGGCCAGATTTGAACTCATGAAGAGGAGCCTTCCTGACTCCAGGCTTAGCGTTCTCTCCACTCTGCCACCTAGCTGCCCCAGTATGATGATGGGAACTTAAATTCCAAAAAACTGGTGAAGTGCTTTCCTCACAATACTCTTGTGAGGTTTGTCAATTTGAAAAAGGATCTGTGAAGATCAGAGACAGGCAGAGTGGTCTTGTCTCGCCTATTTTACAGATGGTAGAACTGAGGCTCAGCAAGATGATGATTTGCCTACAATACCTTCTCTATGAAGTGAAGAGTCAGAGCCCTCTCTGGATTTGAGAACTTCAGGCTTTTGCTGCCTGGGCTCCCATCAAATGGGCTCCCTGGAGGCTCTAAGCTAGCTGAACTGACAGGGTTGGAGACTATGACCACACAAATAGAATTCAGCTAGGAGCAGTGGGGGTGGCACGGCATAGTCACGAATAGATGTCCTCTTGAATGGAGCTGTTCGGGGAAACAAATTGTTATGGGCTGATGCCCTGGCATGATCCCTCCTGCTGATGCCTCAATAATGTTTCCCGATTTAATCCTTGACAACCAGTGCCTGGCTTAGGACTGCTGGTTTGGCCTTTGTCTCATGCCTCTTCATTTGTTTACCCCAGAGGTCCCTCAGGCTCCAGAACAGCACAGCACTGTTACCTTTTTAGAGCATAGCATGAACCCTTTCCCAGCCAGGCGGGTTCCTTTTGAGGAAAGTGAGGCGTGAGCTGGGAGCAAAGCATGCTATATGCCCCAACTGAGGAGCTAAGAACTCAACCTTTAGCATGTTTAGAAAGGGTTTTGTTCTGGGATTTAAGCTCATCACTGCCTTAGCTCCACCTTTAAAAATTTTTGTTAGGATATTTACTTCTTCCTTGGGTACTGCATTGACAGAATAGGTCTTAGGGTTACCTCAGAGACACATGTTCCGACAGGAGTCTAACCAGAATAATCTCAAGTTGTTTCCTTATTAATGACAACTTTTGCTTGTAATGTGGCAAATTATTGCCTGTTCCCCAATTCTGGCATATTAGATGTAATACAGAAAAGCAAAAATTGGGTCATTGTCATGGATTCCTAATTTCCCAGAATCACAGATGAGATACTTGTTCCCAGACCCAGATACAAATGGGCAGGTACAAAAGAGAGTAAAATACCGTAGGCACGCACTCAGTGAGGAATTTTTGGAAATGTAGATTCCTAAAAGTTTCTGATTGATGTGGTCCCTAAGTAATGCCTACTAAAAATCTAACAATATATTTCCCCCACACACACATTTATTTATTTTACCTTTAATTTATGAAATAAAACAAGAATTCCATAATATAGTAAAATAAAAATATGATTGTACATGAAACAGAAAATCTATTATGTACAACTTGCTATTTATAATAAAGTTATCAAGTAATATTTTTTCCTTTTATTTCTTCCATTCATACCACCCCACCCCCACTCCCTGCCACCCTAGAGATGGCTACCATGAGACACAAATAGGTATATGTAAAATTGTTCTATACAAACCTCTACGGATGAGTTCTTTCTCTGGATATAGATAACGTCTTCCTTCATATGTCTTTTATAGTTAATTTGGGTATTTTAATAGTCAAAATGACTTAATTGCTCAAAGTCATTCTTTTTTATAATTAATTTATTTATACTTTTCAACATTCACTTCCATAAGTTTTAAATTTTCTCCATCTCCCTTCCTTCCCCCCTCTAAAGCCAAGCATGAATAGCTTTCCAGAAGAATACTGCTGTGAACAGCTTTTCAAGGTTCCGATTACACAGTATAGTGAACACTCTATTTATTCAATAACAAATCAGAGCAAAACATTCACAGAAAATCAAGTTACAGCATTCACAACAGCTTATCACTAAAATGACCACATAGTTTTCACCACAGTGGTCACAAAGTTTTGAACAAAGAACAATCATTTAGTAACTCAATCATTCAATCATCTCAATCATTCAATCATCCTTAAGAAGGTTTGCCTCTTTAAGGGACACAAAGTAAAAAAAGTCAAAGTTCTCCACTCATGAGGCACACTAAGTTACAAATCAATTGCTATTCAGTCATCATTCACTATTCAATCATCAGAAAATACACAAGCCCTCTGTAATGGTAATGTAATTTTGAATTTGAAGATCCCTTTGTGTTGGCAAAAGTAGCAGGTACTTAGCACTTAGTAACTGATCAAGCCTCTGTTGGTAAAACAGAAAGTATGAACTCCTGCCTCCTGTTACTGATGTAAAAGGAAAGCCTCTTTTGGGGAAAGAAAAGGTATGAATTCCTGTCTCTTGTTACTGATGTAACAGGAAGGGGTTGGCTGAAACAGGCTGTGTGTATATAAGGAAAAGCCCCAGAGAGGCACAGTCAGAATTTCCTTGAGACCAAGATCTGGTGACAGAACAGCTACAGAAGAATGGAGAACTGAGTCCTGAAAACTTGTGGTGGTGGAGCTTCTTCTGGACAGGAGCCCAAAGCCTGGAGCCAGGAGCCCAGGACCCCAGAGCCAGGAGGCCAGGAGCCAGGAGCCCAGGATCCAGGAGCTCTGGAGCCCAGGAGCCAGGAGCCCAGGTGACTGAAGCATGACTGGGATGCTGAGACTTTGTTTGTTTGTGGCTTAGTTGAGCCTTGAATTCTCTGGAGCAGAAATGGTGAAGGATCTGACATGGACCGGACCCTGTGAACTTCAGTGTGGAGCAGGATCTACCCAGAGAGCTGGTCAAGAAACTGGGAGCTGTCTGCTTTTGAACCCAGGTGACAGTCTGGTGAATCCAGGTAGAATCTGGGACCATGGAAGGGGATCCAGGGAATCTGAGAATAGGCCCCAAGTCAAGATGAAAAGAACTCTCCTTGGGTACTAAGTAATTATGGAATTATAGTTTACTAGTGACCTAAGGGGTGGAGGGTTTTGTGTATATAATAATATAATATTATTTATTATATAATTATAATATATATAATGTATTTTAATTATTATTCAATATTAAATTTTTATTTAATTTAAATTTAAAATTTAAATTAAATTATTTTATTTAATTTAAAAATTAAATATTAATAGCTTAATAAGACTGCTGAATAAGTGACTGGTTGTACTTTGAGCACTTTGAGATATTGTTACTTATAAGTGACTGATTGAGTTAACTTAAGAGTGACTATTTTACTTTGAGACTACGTTGTGAATATTATATTGGGATTTTCTGTGATAAGTTGTAATATTGTGAATGCTGTACCTTGATTTTCCGTGGATGTTTTGCTTTTGTTATGGAATAGAGTGATCACTATATTGAGTAATTAGAACCTTAAAAGCTTTTCACAGTAACATTCTTCTGGAAAGCTTCTGTGTGTGGCATTACACCATCCACCCCTAGGTCACTAGTAAATTACAATTTCTCAGTCAGTACACAGTATCCAAATAAAGTCTTCTTTAATCTTGACTTGGGGTGATCTCTCAGATTCCCTGGATCCCCTTCCATGGTCCCAGGTCCTACCTGGATTCACTGAACTGATACCTGGATTCAAAGACAGCTCCCAGGTCCTTGTCCAGCTCTTCATGCACTTCCTGTTCCACGCTGAAGCTCACAGAGTCCAGTCCACCTTAAATCTTTCTCAGTCTCTGTTCCCAGGAAGTTAAGGCTTAATAAAGTCACAAACAGGTCCATGAAAAGTACCAGCACCATAGTCATTCATCATCAGTCTGCAGCAGCTCCATCTGGCCCTTGGACATCATTGGCAGCTCCTAGAAGCCCCGGCTGGCCCTCAGACTCAGCAAATCCTCAGCAGAAGCTCCAGTTGGTTCCCAGAATCAAAATCACTTCACCCAGTTTCCCAAAATCAAAATCGTTCTCTCCAGCCTTAGGGGGGGCTTTCCTTTCCTCTTCAGCCTCCCTGGAGGCAGCAGCCTCTGCCACCACGAAGCTTTCTCCAAGAAGATCTGTCTGACCCACACACACACACACACACACACACACACACACACACACACACACACACAGACACCATTAGCTCCTTCCTGTTTCAGCCAACTCCTTCCTGTTACATCAGCAGCAGGGGTTCATACCTTCTGTTTCTTTGACAGAGACTTGATTAATTACTAAATGCTAAGTAACTCTAAGCTTAGCAATACAAAATAAAAAAAACCCTTCATATTTCATTACTATTACACCCGCTCCCCACGTCAGTGTGCAATCTAATTATAGGCTCTACATATATATTCTTATTAAATATATTTTCACATTAGTCATGTTACATAGAAGAATTAGAACAAATGGGAGGAGCCATGAAAAAGAAAGAAAAAACAGAACAAAACAAAAATCCAAGCGAGCAAATAGACTGCTTTGCTCTGCATTCAGACTCCATAGTTATTTCTCTGGAAATGGATGGCATTTTTCATCATGAGTCTTTTGGAGTTGTCTTAGGTCCTTGCATTCCTGAGAAGACCTAAGCTATTAAAGTCAGTCATCACACAATGTGGCTGTTACTGTGTACAGTGTTCTCTGGGTTCTTCTCACTTCAGTAAACATCAGTTCATATAAGTCTTCCCAGGTTTTTCTGAAGCCCATCTGCTTATCATTTCTTATATCACAATAGTATTCCATCACATTCATATGCCACTACTTGTTCAGCCATTCTCCAATTGACGGGCATCCCCTTAACTTCCAGTTCTTGGCTACCAAAAAAAAGAACAGCTATAACTATTTTTGTACATGTGGGTCCTTTCCCCATTTTTATGATCTTTTTGCATAACAACCCTAGAAGTGGTATAGCTGGGTCAAAGGATATGCACATTTTTATAGCCCTTAGGACATAGTTCCAAATTGCTCTCCAGAATGGATGAATCAGTTAACAACTCCACTAACAATGCATTAGTGTTCCAATTTTCCTACATCTTCTACAGCATTTATCAGTTTCCTTTTTTGTCACATTAGCCAACTGATACGTGTGATATGATACCTCAAAGTTGTTTTATTTTGCATTTCTCTAATAAATAGTTACTTAGAGCATTTTTCATATTGCTATAGTTTTAATTTCTTCATCTGCAAACTGCCTTTCCACATTCTTTGACCATTTATCAATTGAGAAATGACATTGATTCATATGAATTTGACTCAATTGTCTATATATTTTAGAAATAAGACCTTTGTTAGAAACACTGGTTGTAAAAAATCTTTCCCAAATTTCTTTTTTTTCCTCTTTTTAAAAAAAATTATTTATTAGTTTTTAGTTTTCAACATTCATTTCCAAAAGATTTTGAGTTACAATTTTTCTCCCTGTCTTTCCCCTATTCCCACCTCAAGATAGCAAACCTACTGAATACCCCTTCCCCCATTCTGGTCTCTTTGATATCCTCCACTATGACCCCCCTAACTTTCTAGTAGGACAAGATGGATTTCTATACTCCAGTGCCTATATATCTTATTTCCCAGTTGCATGTAAAAAACAATTTTTTTATACATTTGTTTTTAAAACATTGAGTTGCAGATTTTTTTCCCTTCTTCCCTCCTCACCCACACCCACCCCACTTCACATCATATTGAAGATAAGCAATTCAATATAGGTTGCACATGTGTAGTTACCCAAATCATTTTCAAAGTTGTTATACTGTGAAAGACTAACTGTATTTCCCTCCATCCTATCCTTCCCCCCACTTATTCTATTTTCTCCTTTGACCCTATCCATTTTCAAAAATGTTTCCTTCTAACTACCCTCTCCCCCAATCTGCCCTCCCTTCTATCATCCCCCCTCTTATCCCCTACCCCCCTATTATCCTGTAGGGTAAGATACCCAATTAAGTGTGTATGTTATTCCCTCCTTAAGCCAAATTCAATGAGAAGTAGGTTGTCCCATTCCATTTCACCTTCCTGCTCTTCCCCTCCATTGTAACAGTTTTCTCTTACCTCTTTTATATGAGATAATTTACCCCCAATCTATCTCTCCCTTTCTCCTTCTCCCAACAAATTCCTCTCTCACCTCTTAATTTTATTTTTCAGATATCATCCCTTCATATTCAACTCATCCTGTGCCCTCTGTCTATGTATATATGAACATACATGTGGCCATACTTACATATATATATTTATATATATACATACACCATCCTATACATACATATATGTATACATATATACACACATACACATAAATATGTGTGTATATATATATATGTGTGTGTGTGTGTGTGTGTTCCCTTCAACTATCTTCATACTGAGAAAAGTGTTATGAGTTATAATTATTGTTTTTCCATGTAGGAATGTAATTAGTAAATAGTTCAACTTCAATAAGTTCCTTATTATTTTTTTTCCTGCTTACATTCTCATGCTTCTCTTGCTTCTTGTATTTGAAAATCAAGTTCAGCTCTAGTTTTTTCATCAAGAATGCTTGAAAAATCCTCTATTTCTTTTTATGACCATATTTACCCCTGAAGCATTATACTCAGTTTTGCTGGGTAGGTGATTCTTTGTTTTAGTCCTACCTCCTTTGATCTCCAGAATATCATATTCCAAGGCCTTCAATCCCTTAATGTAGAAGCTGCAAGGTCTTGTGTTAACCTGATTGTGTTTCCAGAATACTCAAATTGTTTCTTCCTGACTGCTTGTAGTATTTTCTCCTTGACTTGGGAACTCTGGAATTTGGCTATAATATTCCTAGGAGTTTTGTTTTTGGGATCGTTTTTGAGAGGAAATCAGGGAATTCTTTCAATTTCCATTTTGCCCGCTGGTTGTAGAATATCAGGGCAATTTTGCTTGATAATTTCTTGAAAGATAATGTCTAGGCTCTTTCTAAGATCATGGGTTTCAGGTAGTCCAATAATTTTTAAATGATCTCTCCTGGATCTATTTTCCAGGTCAGTGGTTTTTCCAAAGAGATATTTCACATTGCCTTCCATTTTTTCATTTGTTTGGATCTGTTTAATAGTATCTTGATTTCTCATAAAATCATTAGCTTCCAATTGCTCCAATCTAATTTTGAAGGAATTATTCTCTTCACTGAGTTTTTGAAATTCCTTTTCCATCTGGAAAATTCAGCTTTTTTAAGCATTCTTTTCCTCACTGGCTTTTTGGGACTCTTTTGCCATTTGAGTTAGTCTATTTTTTAAGGTGTTACTTTCTTCAGTGTATTTTGAGGTCTCCTTTAGCAGGCTGTTGACTCTCTTTTCATGATTTTCCTGCATCATTCTCATTTCTCTTCCCAATTTTTCCTCTACTTCTCTTACTTGATTTTCAAAATCCTTCTGGAACTCCTCTGTGGCCTGTAACCAGTTCATATTTTTTCTTGGAGGCTTTTGATGCAGGAGTTCTAATTTTGTTCTCTTCCTCTCACTCCATGCCTTGATCCTTTTGTTCCCAAAAAAGGATTCTATGTTCTGTTTGTGCTTCCTCTCCTTGTTTATATTGCCAGCCAAATACTTGACTTTTGAGCTCTTTGTCACAGTAGAACTCTGCTTTCAGAATGAAAAGAGCTTTGTCCCAAATCACTGGGGTTTTTGCAGCTGCTGGAGCTATTAGGAGGGTGCCCTTTCTACAGCCCCCACAAGCTCTGGCACCTGGCCACACACCCCAGGACCACCACTGAAGACCATGATCCAGATCCAACCAGGTTAAACCAAGAGTGATTGCCCTCTGAATGGTCACTTGGTTCCCCTACAATTTGCAGGCCAGGAGCTCCTGAGGCAGCCACAGGGAGCAGACCTCTGTGCCTCTGCTGCTTCTTGCCCTGGGGGCAGGGGAGAAGACTTCCCTCTTCCATCCCCCCCCCCCATTCCAACAGAGTTCCACACTGAACTTTTACTTTATCTTTGGCCTTTATGGCTTGAGAAGTCTGGAAACCACCACAGCTGTAGTGATTCACTCTCCCTAAGTCTGTTCTGACTGGTTAGGGCCACCCTGAGGCTGGAAGCATGCAGCGCCTGCATGACTCTGTTCGGCAACCAGTGCCCTGTGATGAACCTTTCCTTTTGGCCTACCAGGCTTCCTTCAGTGGGAGATGTGTTTCTCCCTGTCTCTTTGTGGGTTCTGTAGCTTTAAAATTTGTTTATAGTCATTTGTTTTTACATGTATTAGAAGTGGTTGGAGCTGGAGCCCATGCCAAGTTTCTGCTTTTACTCCACCCTTTTGACTCAGCCTCCCTTTCCAAATTTTCTGCTTCCCTCTTTCAAAGTTATTCTAAAATAATGTTGTTGTTTACTGTATACAATTTTCTCTTTCTTCTGCTAATTCCATGCTTCATCATTTTGTGCAAGTCTTTTCATATTTTTCTAAGATCATTGAGCTCATCATTTCTTATAGCATAGATATAAGCTCAATATTATTTAATGATAACTTTCCTCAAAAACATTTCATATCACTAGAGTTCAGTTATGCCTTGTAGTCTAGGGGGCTGTTTTGAACAAGGCACAAAACAAAAGGATGCATGAATGATTTTTTTTTAAATTGAAGATGGGGCGGCCAGGTGGTGCAGTGAGTAACAGCACCGGCCCTGGAGTCAGGAGACCCGGGATCGGTTCCAGCCTCAGAAACTTGGCACCCACACAAAAATAACTGGCCATGTAACCTTGAACAAGTTACTTAACCCCAATTGCTTTAAAAAAAAATTGAAAACTTACTTTGTAGCAAGCATTGTGTTAAACACTGGGAAGAGAAAAGAGAAAAGCAAAACAGTCCCTGTTCTCAGGGAACCCTCATTCCATGGAGGGATACAACATATCGAAGGAAACTAGAAAAGGTGTATGTGGGAATGGAAGAATCCTGTGGAGTCAAAAAGTGGAAAAGTCTGGAGAGTGATCTGGGGGTGAAGCAAGCATGGTCTAGCAACCCATGGAATGGAGGTTGCGCATAGGTTGGTTTTAGTAGTGACAAGGAAGGTGGACCTTTTTTCACCAAGATGACCTTCTTTAGTGGTTGTGGGGCCAATCTGGAAACAGGAATAATGGTTTTGAGCATTTGGTTTTCAGCACAGGGTCTTGAGCATCTCCATTGGCATTAGAGGGAAGATAATGGTGGGAACAGTGACTGTGGTTTGATTCACTTGGCAAATGCTCCCTACTGTCTCACTCTCAAGGTGCCTTGCTGCCTCAGTTAGATGGTCTCACCTGCCCTGTGGAGGCAGTTGATTGTTAGTGAAGCATCTTAATATATGAGAAGCCATTTCAACTGTGGGAGTATTATAGCCTCTCTCTTTCCACCCTATGCCTGTGAATCTTTGCTTTCTCTTGAAAAGTTTTGCCAATCATTTCCTCTTTGAATCAAGAAGTATGTCTGCTTTAGATACTGTTTGTCAACTTCCCTAGCATCTTCCCATTTTGAGAATAATTTTTTTAAACTGGATTCAGTTATGGCTTCTATGTTGATGATTCTCAAATCTATTTACCCACCCCTAACTTTGAGACTCTCATCTCTAATTTCCTATTGGACATCAAAAATGGATGCCCCATAGACATCTTAAAATCTGCATGTCCAAATCTGCATCTTTCCCCTAAATTCTCAACTTCCCTATTACTGTCAAGGTTACTACCATCCTTCTAGTCACCCAGGCTTGCAAACTAGGGGTCACCTTCAACTCTTCATTCCCTCTCACTTCACCCCTATAAGCAGTTTCTTGCCAAGTCTTATGTATTTTATCTTTATTATCTCTTGTATACACTCTTTTCTCTCCTCTAACTGCCACCATACTGGTGCAAGCTTTCATCACCACATGCCTAGATATTGTAATAGCCTTGTGAGTGTCTCTGACTCAAGTCTCTCTCCATTTCAATCCAATATGCATTCAGCTATGAAACTGATTTTCCTAAAGATCTAACTGAGTTACCTTCTACCCTGATTTGACAAACTCCAATGGTTTCCTATTACTTCCAAGATCAAATATAAACTCTTCTATTTGGCATGCAAAACCCTTTATACCATGATCCCCCTGTGTTTCCAGTTTTCTTATGCATTATACCACTCACCCTCAACACACTCTTTAATCCAGTAATGCACCTATTCTTGCTATTCTTTGAGTAAGAAAATCCATGTTTCTACTCTCTGCATTTTACTGGCTGCCCTCCATTCCTAGAATTCTATTCCTCTTCATCTCTGCTCCTGGTTCCCTGGCTTCTCACAAGTTCCAGCTAGAATCTCACTTTCTACAAGAAAGCTTTCAGGATCCCCCTTAATGTTAGCCTCTTATCTGCATTGATTATGTCCACTTCATACTATATATAACTTGTTTGTTCGTGGTTTACATGCTTTTTCTCTCATTTGACTGTAAACATCTTGAGATCAGAGACTATCTTTTACTTTTCTTTGTAGCCCTAGTGCTTAGCACAGTACTTGGCACATAGTAGATACTTAATAAATGATTGTTGACTTATCAAAAGCACAGTATTTAAAATGTTTGAGTGAATTCATTTGTAAACTTTTTTGGTCCAGGGACTTTGCCCTCCCCATTTTGGTCATTCATTCATGATTTCTTTTATTTCTTTTTCTGAAATTGGGTTAAGATTTCTATTTCAAAACCCATATTTTTTTTTTACATGAATGTTCTTGTAGTTGTACTATAAGGCCATGGATCATGGACTATTACAGTATTTAAAGGATCAAAATCATGGGGTACCCACAGTGAAAGTACCTCGTGAACATAGACTGCAGCATAATACAAATGATTTTTCAATGTGTCACAAGAACTGACTCAATGACATTGTCAAAGTGATATATGAATAGTAAAGGAAGTAGGCCAGTCTTACTATAAAAATAAGGGATAACTTTATACCCATCATAGTGGCAAAAATAACAAAATAGCAATCATTAGTGCATCTGTAGGAGAAGGGTCACACTACTGGAGTGCTGGTGGAGCTGTGAAATGATCTGATCACTCTGGAAAGCAATTTGGAAATATCCCCTCAAAGTCTACATGGGAGGCTACATGTGCAGTCTTATATAAGCATAATAGAATATTATATATATAAAATGAATATGCTACATTTAAATAGGCTATATATGTACAGACTAGGTAAAGGAGGAAACTTTGAGGGGATTGGACAAGAGAAAATGTAGGATGTAGTGTTTATACTGTGTAGTGAAGGAAGTTAAGGATAAATGAGAAAGAACTGAAGAGGGAGTGCATTCCATCCATGAAAGGCAGAAAAGTCATGGAAATTGGAAATGAAATGGCAGTTATTAGTTTAATTTGATTAGACTATAGAATACACATAGGGAAAATATTTAAAAAGACCTGAGAAGCAATAAGGTTTTAAAGGTTTTTCTTTAAATGTCAAACAGAAGAGTTTATCTTTTATCCTAGAGGCAATAAAGAGTCACTGAAATTAATTGAGTAGGGAAATGGCATGATCAGAACTGCACTTTAGGAAAATCATTTAGGAAGTTGTATAGATGATGGAGTGGAGTAGGGAAGATCTTGCAGCGGGAAAACCAATCAGAAGATAATCACAACCAAGGGCAGCTAGGTGGCACAGTGAATAGAGCACTGGCCCTGGAGTCAGGAGGACCTGAGTTCAAATCTGGCCTCAGACACAACACAAAAACTAGCCGTGTGACCTTGGGCAAGTCACTTAACCCCAATTGCCCTCCAAAAAGCAAGAATAAAAAAAAAAATAAGATAATCACAGCCATCACGGGGAGAAAGCTAATGTGGTGCTTGTATTAGTGGAGATAAGGAAATATAAATGAAGATATTGTAGGGAGAGGTGGGAATTAAAACATTTGACAACTGATTGGCTATGCAAAGGCAATGGAAATGTGGATTTGAGGAAAAAAAACAAGACTGCACATTATGGGATTAAAAGGATGGTGGTGATGGTCTTGGTAGTGATAGAAAAGTCTGGAAGAGGTGAGAGTTTTAGGGGAATGATCATGAATTCTGCCGAATTTGTGATACCTACTAGGTATCTGGTTCTAAATTCCTTGATTATATTTGTTTCTATTTTCACAAACCACATTTTTTTACATGAATGCTCTTCAGTTGTACTCTAGGGTCATGAATCTTAGAATACTTCAACATTTAAAGATACAAAATCATGGGGTATCCACAGTGGAAAGACAAATAATGAACATAGGTTTCAATATATTACAAAATGATCACAAGAAGTGACACAGTGACATTGTTGAAGTGATTTCTGATCACTAAAGGAGGAGTTTGTTATAAGGGAAGACATATATGGGGGAGAAGAAAGTTAAAAAAAAAGGAAAAAGAAAAAATATGTCAATACAAGAGTTAAAAAATACATTGGATAAAACAAAAAATTCAGAAGGAGATACAAATAGGACGATTTTGAAATGTCACATTTAATATATCTTAACTCACTAAAATGCAACTTACCAAACTTAATAAAATACAACTGACAGTACATAAGTTCATGATTTTCCATATAATACTCATTTTGTTCTTTATATATTGAAATGTTCATGTTTGTTGATAAGTCGTTAAGTTCACGTTTGAATTTGTATGTGTGTGTGATGTTATGTAATATGTACATAATGTAAAGGGTAAAGGATAATTAACTATTAGATAGCTGATGTGGAGCAATGATCCCCTCATAATGCTAGGAAATCTGGAGGATGTTTCTGGTTTATCCTTCTTCTCTAGAGGGTTTATAGAAGGATGTAGACAAAAGTTCCACCACATGAGAATGCACAGATAGGTTGTGATCTTACCCAACACCAGTGAGATCACAGATACATTAAAGTACACTGCTTGGTGTGACCAATTATCATTCCCTTTGTATCCATACTGTCTATGATACAATATGGCACAGTAGATAGAGAGCCTACGTCTAACACATGGCTCTTTGAATAAGAACCAGTTACTTAATCTATCAGTGCTTCCTGGTACTCTCTAAAACTATTAATTAAACAAAAGTTTCCATTCTGAATCTAAGGAGAAAATTTAAACACCAGGAGAGCTGAAGGGTGGGGATGGGAGTCAGGAATTTGTACCTGTGATTTCATTGGTGTAAGAATCTCCTAATGAAAAACTCTATCAACATGTCCATTGTCACCTGCTCTGAAATCAGTCCTAGAGAGTTGTCTGAGACATTGAGAGGGAGAAGGACTGTTTGTATTAAAGATGGGTTAGAATTAAACTAGAAGAAAGGTCTCTTTGAATCTAAGGCTGGTTCTCTATCTACTACATCACATGGTCTCTTATAAAGATTCACATCTATACATGTGTAAATGTGCATATGTATATGTACATATGTATGGGTGCACACACATGAATACAAGCATACTCTCAATATATTCTCAGTCAGTTGCATGACTCAGTGAATAGAGTCCTAGACTTTGAGTCAGGTGATCCAGGGTTCAAATCCTACCTTTGACACTTTTATATTAGCTGTGCAACTATAGATGAGTTATTTAATTTCCTTTTTTTTATCTTTTTGGAGGGCAATTGGGGTTAAGTGACTTGCCCAAGGTCACTCAGCAAGTTTAATGTTAAGTGTATGAAGCCATATTTGAACTCAGGTCCTCCTGACTCCAGGGCTAGTGCTCTATTCACTGTGCCACCTAGCCACCCCAAGTTATTTAATTTCTTTAAAATTTTTTTCAAATACTTTGCAAACTCTTTAAACTATGGGAAGAATCATGTCTTAATTTGTAGATTCATAGACTAGCTCAGTGGATGTGCTCAATAAATGTCTTTTGATTGATTCACTTTCCTAGTACTGCCTTCCTTACTGAGGAGTCACTTCATGTTTGAAGAGATTTTCAGTTGGATACTGCAGAGCTTTACTATATCTGATCTTATCTTTGTCATTCATTTCTCCTTCCTTCCCCCACCTCTGACTTAGCCCTTTGCAACCAGGTGGTACAATAAATCTTAATTTATGATAATGAACTTTTCAACCAGTAATTTTAAAAGGAAATGATTATTGTTTTAAATCACAGGGGAGACACTATTTCCTATTGCAACAAGTGAGAAATTTTACTTATGAAGAAAATTATACACAAAGTTTGGGATGATAAAACTAATCTCTATAGTTATCCCCTGTAAAAAAAAAATATGGTCCAGATTCAGGATGAACAGAGACCCCCTATTGTCTGTGAATTGTACTTTAGATTTTTTTATCTTATTTCCCTTGCTTATTACACTGACTTTTGTAGGACTGTCACTAATCTCCTCCATACACTTTATATCAACAGGTATTTGTAAGGATCAGTGAGAGTGAGAGAGGGCAATGCATCAAATGACATATGCTTACAGCTGCAGTGAAGGTTCATCAGAATTATTAGCAATCTTTTGTGTCAGCAAAGATCTTGAACTAAAGAGGATGCCCATTTAATTGAATAAATTGTGGTATGTGATAAATAAAAGAGTATATTACTATACCATAAGAGATGATATTACCCATGCTGATTAAATCAGAGGTCTAGTGCCGACCTCTCCAAGGAAGAGAGATAGGAAAGGAAGGAAAGGAAGGAAGGAAGGAAGGAAGGAAGGAAGGAAGGAAGGAAGGAAGGAAGGAAGGAAGGAAGGAAGGAAGGAAGGAAGGAAGGAAGGAAGGAAAGAAAGAAGGAAGGAAGGAAGGAAGGAGGGAAGGAAGGAAGGAAGGGAGAGAGGGAGGGAGGAAGGGAGGGAGGAAGAAGGGAGGGAGGGAGGGAGGAAGGAAGGAAGGAAGGAAGGAAGGAGAGAGGGAAGGAGGGAAGGAAGGAGGGAAGGAAGGAAGAAAAAGGAGAAAGGGAGAGAGGAAGGAAGATTGAAAAGAGAAAATGATTAATGTGTAAAATTCAGTAAACTTGAAAAGACTTCCATTAATTGATACAGTGAAATATACCTTTCACCTCTTGGTAGAAAGTTTGTGGATTATAACTGGCCAATGAGGTACAAATTTTCGATCCCGGTGGTTTGACTTGTTTTACTTCAATATATTTCCTTGTTATAAAGTTCTATGGTGAGTAGAAAGATTGGAAAGTAAGGAGAAGAAGAAGAAAGAAGAAGAATGAGAAGAAGAAGAAGAAGAAGAAGAAGAAGAAGAAGAAGAAGAAGAAGAAGAAGAAGAAGAAGAAGAAGAAGAAGAAGAAGAAGAGGAGGAGGAGAAGGAGGAGGAGGAGGAGGAGGAGGAGGAGGAAGAGGAGGAAGAGGAAGAAGAGGAAG
>NW_027185715.1:3502982-3550681 GCF_028583685.1 Petaurus breviceps papuanus | reverse complement strand
GAAGAAGAAGAAGAAGAAGAAGAAGAAGAAGAAGAAGAAGAAGAAGAAGAAGAAGAAGAAGAAGAAGAAGAAGAAGAAGAAGAAGAAGAAGAAGAAGAAGAAGAAGAAGAAGAAACATCATTTCTATCATGAATTTGCTAAACAGTTGGGAAGAGCTGCTTCCAAATAGTAGAGCCTCTGTGGAACTAGGTATTCCTCAACTATTAAGAGTAACTTTGAATTATGAAATAATAATTCCATTAAAGGATCCAAGTGAAAGTTGACATCTTCAGATGAAATTATAGCCTGGTAATTCATCAGAAAAAATGAAAGCTGTAAGTTTTATGCAATGTGTGACCTATATAAAAAGTAACTTCGCCTTAAAGGTCATCATCAATGGGAGGAAAAAACTCCTTTTTACATGGTCACTCTATACTTTTCAAAGAGATTATTTCCAGATAATGGATAGAAATAGATGAGAAAGATAGGTGAAACCTATAGTATTTATATTTATATTTGTATTTATATTTCTGTGAGGAAGCTGAACAAAGCAATCTATATTTACAGTAGTTTTCAGATGTATGGGAACATAGTACTTCCCTGAGAACCAAGGCCAACTCAATACACGTTTACTTCCTGTCCATCAGCACTCACACATTCATTTCCATTTCACATTAATATGTTCTTTTCCAAGGGCTCTGCATACCTTTCTGTGTGCATTAAATCATATTTAACTCTTTCAATTATAAATTCTCTGAATAGAGTAAACAGAGTACAATTGAAAGATTTAAGAATTATGAATCTTGGGCGCTTGTATCAATACTGACACTTGTTAGCTATGTGACCCTGAGAAGGTCGCCTCTTGTCTTGGGGCCTGAGTTTCACAGTGTTTGACATGTTAGAGCCAGAAGAAACCTTATAAATCATCTAGTAACAGTGATTCTCAAAGGGTGTGCCCTCGTATTTTTGTATACTCTTATTTTGGATAGCTCCCTTCCACTCTAAGGGAAGACAAATTGTATGGAAATTGTTCCTATAATGATACACAAACGTGTGACTCTCCTACCAATTCCTCATGGCAAAGAATGTAACTGTTTCAAGAGCAAAAAAGAAGGTATCAAACCACTCAATTAGTCTAATCCACATTTTGCAAAATTTAATTTAAAATTTAAGAAAGCATTTATTAAGTGGTTACTATATGCCAGGTGCTGTGCTAAGCATTTTATGAATATTTTCTCATTTTATCCTCACAACAGCCCTGGGAGATAAGTGCTATTATTATTCTTCCCATTTCAGAAATGAGCAAATTGAGGCAAACAGAAGTTAAGTTACTTGCCCAGTGTCATTCAGCTAATAATTATCTCGGGTTGGATTTAAACTTGAATCTTCCTGACTCCAGGCTCAGTATTCTATCCATTCTGGAACCTAGTTGCCTTTAAAAAGACAGAAGGCAGGATCTGAAACTTAAAGTGACTGAACTAAAATCATGAGATAGCAAATGGTAGAGCCAAGATTGGAACCCAGGTCACCCAACTCCAAGTTCAGAAGTCTTTCTACTATGCCACAATCCTTTTCCATAAAATGGTGGTGTTAATAATGTTTCCAATAGGGGCAGCCAGGTGGCTCAGCGAGTAAGAGTACCGGCTCCAGTGTCAGGATGACCTAGATCAAATCCGGGCTCAGACACTCAGCACCACACCCAGAAATAACTGGCCATGTAACCTTGAGCAAGTTACTTAACGCCGATTGCTTAAAAAAAAAAAATAATGTTTCCAAGATTTCATTAAACTCCAGATGTATGTGACAGGGGCTGTGACATCTGGGTGAGTTTCTGTATTTTGGACAGTATTCTATATTGCATTATTAAGAATTGTTGATTAACATCATCATAAACTTGAAAATCTTGCTTTAGTCATAAATGTATGTAAGAGGATCCTAGTTTTAATTATTTCAATTATATTATATGTTATGTTACTTTACAGTATATTACATGACATGACATTACATGATGCAATGTTATGATATGTTATGTTGTATTGTGTTGTGTTGCATTATGTTATATTATATTTATTATATTGTTACATTACTTTAAGTTATATTATATCACATTACCTTACATCACCTCACATCACATCACTTCATATTACATTACATCACATCACATCATATCATATCAATCATACCTTATGTAATATAACATAATACAATGTAATGTAATGTAGTGTAGTATAGTGTTGTGTTATATTAATTATATTACACTAATTATATTTTTTATATTATTGTATTGTATCGTATCATATTATATCATATCATATATTGTCATGTCATATTCTGTTCTCTTCTATTCTATTGTATTATGTTATGTTGTATCATGTTATGTCATGTGTCATGTTATGTCATGTCATGTCATGTCATATCATATCATATCCTGGAGAAAGACATAGAAAAAAATTAGTGGAGGCTTTTATATAGTAACAAATTCAATTCTTTTCCCCAGGGCCAATGTTTCAGGAATGGTCAGTATTTTAAAGTTCCTTATTTCAAGATTTTGGTTGTAAAGCACTCTCTTCACTGGTAGAGACTGCAGACTTCCCATGTCTTGGATAGTGTTCACGAGTTCCCAGGAATAAAACAATTAATTGCCCAGTGAGCAATCTTCTGTTGATGAACTCTCTGAATCTAGACTGATCTTCACATGATTTATAAGGTCTTGATGGGCCTGTACTAAAAAGATTATATTGGTCAACTCTGTTGACACTTGTGTCCCGCTGGAATAGCCTCAAGAACCCAGGATTCCCTCCAATCCAAGATGAGTTACCAGAAGAAGAAATTATTGGGCGAATTAACAAATAAAAACAAATTAATCAACAAGTACACATTAAGTGCTTATTATATATCAGGCCCTGTGCTACATAATGGGGATAAAAAGAAAAAAAGCAAGCAAAGTCTTTGTCCTCCAGGACTAGTAGGAAAGACAGAAGGTTTAAAAATAAGTATATACAAAATGCATACAGAGTAGATAAAAAGTGACTTAAAACATGAGTCTTTTATTAAAAAATGATTCTATTGATAATTAATGATTTTGTTCTGTTACTTCCTAAGTTATGATTCTTTATCTCTGAACCTAGTTCAGAAATTCAGTTGACCTGTAATAAATTAAGTTTAGAAATCCAGTTCTTCCACTAATCACTGTTCTATTCTTGAAGGCTGTGAGTGGTTACTGGGGAGTCTGGTCTAGTATCTGTACAGCAACAAGCTATTCTTCAAGGATGTCTGGTTTATTATCCAAAGAAATCTGATCCATTAACTCTAACCTTGCAGGTGGATTCAAACAATGAAAATTTCATAGTTACAGCAGGAAAGGAGGATATTGTTTCTAGTTCCTAATTACCAATTTCGAACCAATCATATTGTCCCTACACCTTAACTCTGTAACCAGTCATACTGATTCCACCAATCATGAAGTTGAACCTTTTTAACCAGTCACAACCATGCCCCCTAACTGTTCTTTGTTCTGTTTGCCTCATAATTATAAAAGAAAGCTATCCACCTCACATGGAGTCATAACTCTGCTGAGGAAGCAGAAATCCTATTGGTAAATTCAAACTTCAGTAATAAATTGATCATGCTTGGAACTCTGTGCTTCAGCTTACCTTATTTTGACTGTAACACTATGTAGTAAGCATTAGGCATACAAATAGAAAAGCAAGATAGCCCTTGTTCTCCAGGAGCTCACATTTTAGTGAAACATACCTGTATCTATATAAGTATCTTTATCTATACCTATATCTATATCACACACATATACACATATGTAAATGTGTATATATGTGTGTATGTATATGTATATATAGGTTTCACCTGCAAATCATTGTTCACATTGTCCCTAGAGTGGTATGACAAAGCAGATGGTAATGAATCTTATTTAATATAATTTCTACTAGTAAGAATATCCATTTCTTATGTTCTGCATGGCTTCCCATGTATAATCAATATATTGTTTGACTTCTCAAGTGATGGAGGGGCAAGAGGGAAAGAGAGAATTTGGAACTGAAAGTTTTAAAAAATGAATGTTAAACATTTTTTAAAATATAATTTGGAAATATTTAACAAAATGAATAAAATATATATTTTAAAAGAATAATTTTCCTTTCTGATGCTGAATCATTTGATTATGTTAACTACTATGTAGTATTCTTAGAATGAGTGTACTGAGCCTTAATCATTTTTGTCCTTTGCAAAATGGAAGTCTTTTAATAGCTGATCAGTTAGGTTCTTTCTAGGGTTAGTGCTTAAAGGTTCTATGAATAGGGTAGTCAGACATCAACACCTGGCTCTAAACATGAAGGAAGCCCCAGAAAAGGCTGAGCAGAAAAGAAAGAGTTAATTTACTTTGCGTAATGGAAGATTTGTTTAGGGATGTCCCAGTGAGAGGCTAAGCTTGGCATTAATTTGGGCTTTAGGTCATTTGCATGGGAGCACCACTGGAATAGAATATGGGCCACTTGTGACATTTTCACTAAACTAAAATCAAACTATAATTAAATATGAACAAAAAGCTACAATCTCTTGGAATTTCCCATGCTTACTAAAGGAGAGTTTAGAGACCTTGGCATGAGATATTAATATCAATAACTCATCTAATATTAAGAATTACTCATTCCTTTGTGGGAAATTCTATTCCTTTCTTTAACTGGAAAGTCCTACAATTTATCAATGTCTATAAAAGTCTAACTCAGAAATCCCCAATTAACTTGTGGGTAATTTTGGATAAAAGTCAAAGTCTTGAAGAATCTTCAAGCCCAATGGACACATTTCTTCCACCAAACTTCCTCTTTCACAGTTTACCAGAATTCCTAGTGGGCAGGGAAAAAAAGAACTGGCAAGACCAATTCACACAATAATAATGTGTCAGCATTTACTTAGTTCTTTGAGGTTTACAAACAATTTCTATATCTTTTTGATACTTGTAACAAACCTATGAAGTTGTTGCTACTATTGTGCCATTTTTTAGATGAGAAAAGTGATAGAGAGACATTCAATGACTTGCCCAGATCAACCAACTGCTAAAGAGCTGAGGTCACATTCACACTTTCCAACTCCAAGTCCAGCATTCAATCCCCTGTATCAGTTAGCTTTTTAACATATAGGGGATTTATAATAATCACTTTCTTGCCTAAAACTCCCCACTTAGATGTCAAGGATTAGCATTAATGAAAAGTAACTGCTCCTCACAAAAAAAAGGCAGAGAAACTCTGATTTAGGCAATAATCATCTTCAAGAAATTTTCATGAAGAAAAATCAGATCTGTTTTACTCTATTGCTCAGACCTATGAGCAATGGAGGAAAGCTAAAAAAGGCGGGGGGGGGGGCCAGATTTTTGTTTATTGAAAGAAAAAATTCTTTACCATGTGAGGTATCTAGGCCAGAATGGGCCACTTAACGAAGTAGTTTCTCTACACAGAAACCTTCAAAGAAAGGTAAGATGAATACTTGGGCTATGGAAAGAGTTTTTAGTCAAGGTATAAGTTGGAGTACATGGCCTCTGAAGAATTTTCCAACTCTCTCCTATAATTCTGTAAAATTCTAGGAGCTAAACTTTTTTCAGAAACAAAAAGCTATGTTTCTATGGCATTTTCAAATGCATAGAACACTAAAAGAAGACTGCATTTGGAACCATGAATCTAGAAACTATGCTTATAAATTATTATTACTTCCATTTGGGCAACCAGAAGCCCAAATTTTGTTACAACCTGCCATTCAGAAGCATCATTGTCTACATGATGCTGGGTTTAGTGGCATTGTTAGGAATTATTGGATGAGAAAACTTGTTTTTTTTTTTTCCCAGTAAACTGGGTTCTTGTTGTTTTTAATGTTTTGTTCTAGCAAACTGTAAAGATTAAGAATAGTGCTTATTCTCCTGTTCTGAAAAGGAGGTAAAATTACAAAGTTAAGTGCAACACACCTATATGAATTGGACACAATAGAGGTTTGATTTTTAAATTTACCTGGACAAAATCAATGACAGCATATTTTATACCACAGCAAAAATTAATTGATGTTTCCCTTGAGAGGAAGGGACAAATTATGTCTTTTTTCTTTTTTTTTCCCTTAGATTAGTGTTTCACTTTTTTGGTGTTAAATTTAGTTTAACCATCTAACACCGTTGGGATTTTTTTCCAGATAAAATAATTTCATTCATCTAAAAAGTTTTCCCTTAGTCCACAGAATTTTGGCTCATAATTTCTGTGTTACAATATCAGGACTCTGCAGAGACAGTACATATCAGTGGTTTAAAGAATACCACATAGATCCTGACATAAATATCCTGGGGCATATTTTAATTTTTACTGAAATTCCTGTTTTTGCATAAATTGGGAAAGTGGTAGGCTGATATAATGGAAGGACTCCTGGATCAGGAGATATAAGTTCTAATCCCAACACTGCCAGTACATAACTATGAGACTTTGGGTAAGTCATTTATCCTAGGTCTCATCTATAAAATGAATGGGTTGGACCAGACAATTTCTAAGAGATTTTATGCCATTTAAAAAATTTCCATACTTGTTTTGTGGATCTCTGTTATTTTGTGATTATTTTATGAACATGCATTAGAAAATTACCCCAAGCTTCTCCTCATAACAAACACTCGTGTTTTTAATACCAATATTCATCTATTCATCTGCTGTTCTTATATAGCTTTAAGTCATAGTATATATGTCTCTGAAGAAGTGAAATTGAAGATCACCCAAGGTGGGTGTGATCAGGTTACAACCTATTACAAACAAGAAATTAGGAAATAAAAGCAATATAAAGCATGTTGCCAAAGGAGTATTTGAATAAAAAAAGAAGATGGATTCTTCTCATGATAGGAGTTAAGAATAATCATTAGGTATCCTGGGTTTTCCATTGGTATTCTCAAAGTGTTTGTAGAGCAACTGTCTCAGCTCACACATATATTGACCAGTCAGGTCTCCAGAGCAAGACTGGATTCATTTTTTCTCAGCGTTCCAAAAATAAACTCTGAAGGGCTTGGTGTTTTCTTTGTAATTATATAGCTCACAAGTCCTCAACAGTGTGCTTCCCACCATATTTTATAGACAACAGTATTTATTAAGGTAGTAAAATTGGTCAAAAATTCCTTCAAAGGATAGGTAACATGTTCTTCCATAAGTAAATAAATAAGTCAGGGGGAAAGTAAATTCCAGTTCAGAAAGGACATGTTGGCAAAAGTACATTTTTGTTGGAATCCTCAAGATGTTCTACTTAGGTATGATCCAACTTTCGGCTGGGCTCTTTGTAGAATTATGGATGGGTATCCAGTCCGTCATTGACTCCTAGTACCATCAGATATTCCACTGATACTGCTAAGATGCTGATAGAAAGATGGGAAGTCTTTTGAACCTCTGAATTTCATGGGGTCCTTCACCAGCCAAAGGAGTAGGGGAAGAGACTAAGATTAAGACCAAATCTGGGGCTGCCCACTCCCCTCCAACAAGTCAATCCCTTCTCGAGGTTTTAGTTGGAATGTTCTTTCTTCTCTGTTTGAATCTCTTAGGCTTTTAGCTTACTCTTACTAATTCTTTGGTTTTATACAGGTTCCACAGCCAATCCAAATAATTATCCTGTTCAATGTTGATCAGAACAGTTGTTGATTGAGGATTATAATTAACTGATGGATACTAAATGCTATGATATGAAAGTATTGATTAATTGCTTCTACCTGATTAATTGTACCAGGGCATAGCATTTTATCACTTACTTTAAGTGACTATAAGAAGTGAGGGGTGAGATGAAAACTAATTTATCCAATCACTCTTTGCCCTTAGAAAGAAAGTCTGAGTGCACCAATGGTATTATCATGATATCTAGAAAAATTGAGAAATCCTCCAGATCATTGGGTGGATCCTGGTCAGAAACTTAAGGGAACACATAGAGAGGCAGTTTTCCTAGAATGCTCTAGCTTGGATGAATTGCTATCTGCATCACTGGAGGGAACATACACTTTATTGAGAGGAATAGATCCATTTGAGTATTTTAAATGTTTACCTAGTGTCACTGGGCTCCCAGAGGAAACTTAGAAGTTGGAGAGTTTTGATGTTGTTCAGTCATTTTCAGTTGTACCCAACTCTTCTTGACCCCATTTGGGGATTTCTTGGCAAAGATAGTGGAGTAGTTTGCCATTTTTCTTTTCTAGTTTCTTTTGCACATGAGGAAACTGAGGCAAACAGGGTTAAGTGACTTAGCCAGGGTCACCCAGCCAGTGTCTGAGGTCAGATTTGAGTACAGAAAGATGAGTCTTACTAATTCCAAGCCTGGCATTCTATCCAATGTGCCACCTAGCTACCCCATGTTGGAAGTTAAGTGCAGTAATGAGCAGCAAACAAACTCAGCTTTTGGACTCATTCCTAGTCCTGTACATTTTTAACTTTGATGACAATAGATGGTTCATATGTAACTACTTATTAGATAACTAATAACCAGACATTACTTTTTTTTTGCAGGTTGAGTGTGAATTAAGATTTTTCTGCTTTAATTTCAAAGCAATCTGGTTTAGTGGATAGAGAGCTGGAATTGAAACTAGGAGGACATGGTTCTGAGATTAGCTTTGTGACACTTGGCAAGTTACCTAACCTATGCCAGTTAGATAGGTAGAGGGAATTTTCTCTTTCCGAAGATCCCTATATAAATGAAAATATAAATTAAGTCCTCCTCCTTTTTTTTTTTTTGCCTTTTGGAGGGCAATCGGGATTAAGCAACTTGCCCAAGGTTACACAGCTAGTTTTTCTGTGTGGGTGTTAAGTGTCTGAGGCCAGAACCGAACTCGGGTCCTCCTGACTCTGGGGCCGGCACTTTACTCACTGAGCCACCTAGCCACCTTCCTCCTTCTTAATTCCAAAAATAGACTAAGAAATGGATAGATTGAAGAAAACTTGGGATGATGAAATGAATGAAATACCCAGTCCAATCTTGAATATGATTCAACCCTTCCCAGTACAATCCAATGAACAGTTACTAAATGATTACTATGTGACTGTAAATTACTGTAGCAGATTCCAGAGATTAAAAAATAGAGATAATTGAAAAGTAGTCTTTGTCCTTAGGGACCTTACATTCAACCAGAGTAATAAAACATATAAACAGAAGTGTAAATGTGAGATCATTTGAGGAGTGAGCATTAATATTTTCATGTAAGACCAGATCAACCAACTTTTGTTAAAAGGACAGTTGGATTATATTTGCTGTATTTTACAACATCCATTTGAAAAAAGTGTTTCTCTTTTCTTTTCTTTCTCAAAAGAAAAAAAAACTTTATGACAATTTAAACACAGAAAGCAAAGTGATATTAATAATTAAGGCCCACATTAGGAATACTACTTTTTGTTTCTTATACCTGGTGGCCTGAACACTTCACCCTTAAGAGAATTAAAAGTGCCTTCAGGAATGTCAAAATGACATACCAGGAGAGTTTGCTGACTAGAATTCCATTACCAAGTAGGTAATGAGGCCTGAACTATAAACTAAGCATGGCCAAATACTTGTTTAAACTACACATGAGAAAATAGCTTCAATTACTTCACTGAGGAACTCTGAATTATGTAGATTGAGAGGAGAATCAAAAGACTGTGAGTTCCTGGATTTACTCAATTTAATTTGAATCACTATTTTGGGATATTTTAATAAATATTTCATCTAGTACATATCGATTAGTTAGGTAAAATGTCAAAACCACTTTATGCTTCTGGAAATTCTTATGACTTTATGCTAATCACCTAGAGAAATAAAGACAAGATAAGGTCTTTCTATTATCTAGATTGAATTGAAATCAGTAACTGGTTTGGACCCTGAAGGAGTGCTTTTGCTAAAATGATGATGGAAATGGCAGCAGCTCACATTTATGTAGCATTCTAAGATTCATAAAGTGCTAATACCTTGATTTTTTCTTTTTAATATTTAGCTGCTAATATTAAGGATCTTTGCAAAGACAATATATTATTGTGACTAAGAGCTGGTCTTGGAGTGAGGAAGGCCTGGGTTTAAATCTTACCTCTGACATTTACTAACTGCAACCCTAGGCAAATTCTCCCTCTTGGACCACAATAACACGGTACCAGTTAAGCTTGTTGGCCACTGAGGTCCCTTCCACTTCTGAAATTCAGGAATTTTATGACTCTGTGCCTTATGCAACTATATAGGGCTTATCTAAGTCGTTCATAGATAATTACCTGAATTGGTAGAAGGACTTTTCATGCTAGGAGTCATGTTACAAAATCTCACATGGGTGTAAACTTCTGATTGTCATGGTGCTACAGTTTTCTTGGAAATTTGCACCGTAGAGTCTCATTATCCCTTTGTCCTCTGAGTCCTTGCACTAGAACTACCTTATAAGTGAACTAGCCATGTAATAAAGTTTTTTCAGCACTTGTTTGGATATGATTCATAACAAACTCACCTTCATCCAAAATTGGCTTCTAGGAAATAATTTTATGGTAAATATAGAGAGCTGTAGATTTTTGTTTACAGAAAAGAAAAATTCCTAACAACTAGACCTATCCAATAATAAAATGACTTGCTTCAGGAAAGAAGGAATTCCCCACCACTGGAGGTCTTCTGTTATTATTCAGTGTTTCCAACTCTTAGTGACCCCATTTGGTGTTTTCTTGGCAAAGATACTGGAATGGTTTGTCATTTATTTCCTTCTCTAGTCCATTTTACAAATGAGGAAACTGAGGCAAACAGGGTTAAGTGACTTGGCCAGGGTCACCCAGCTAGTAAAGTGTCTGAGGCCAGATTTGAACTCAGGAACATGAGTCTTCCTGACTCTAGGTTCAGCACTCTATTCACTACACCACCTAGCTGCCCTAGAGGTCTTCCTATTATAACATTAACCACTTTTTGGTAATGTTGCAGAGGTGTAGCAGCAAGCACCCCAAGCGTCCTCAGCGTTTGCAGCCACCACAGGTTCTTGGATCTGCTTTGTTAAAGGAAAGCAACTCAAAATGGGTTAACAAGCTTACTTTAATCAGTCAGACATATATCGTTTACCTTGTTCAGGAGAAAAGGTCAGCACCCTGAACCTCAAAGTATACAGGCATAATTATCAAGACAGAAACATCAAGTAGACAGATTTCCAAACTGTCCAACCATTACATCCATACCCAGTCAACATCTGGGTTTCCACATTCTGGGTTTTTCAAAGCCGGGGGACTCTCAACAACGGCTTCCCAGAATTCAGATCAAATCACAGAACACTTCTCAAAGTGAGTCCCAAAACAAAGCTACACATCAGGGCTTATATAGCCTTCTCCTGGCTCAGAGAATGTAACAACCTTATTGACCCACTGGCCAATCAAAAAGTATCTACTGAAAAACAAGCCTCCCTCCCCAGGCTTCTGGTGCACTTTAGCCTAGGGGCAGGGAAGATCTTTAAAATTTACATTCGCATTACAAGAGGGCACTAGTATTTTGGGTTAGTATTGTTTAATTGTGAGTATTAGGGGTTTTTCCCCCTCTAGTATAAAAATCTACATTTATCTCTTGGCAATTTTCCATGCTCCTAGTTGTGGCCTTCATGGCCAAGCAGAAAAATTAATCTCTCTCCCTCTTAAAGACAGCTGTCACATCCACTCTGTCTTCTTTTCTCTACTTTCCCCAATTTCTTCAACTGGTGCTCAAATGTCATTCTCTAAATGTCCTTCTTCATCCTGGATGCCCTCCACTGAATGCTCTTCAGCCTTTCAATACTCTTTGTAAAATGTGCTGCCCAGAGCTGAACAGTATGCTTCCACTATAGTATGAGCAGACAGAGCAAAACATAACTGGATTATCGTATCCCTCTCTCGAGGAGAGGGAGACTGTCATAGGGAACAGAATATTGTGCTTGAACTTTGGGAGACACATTCCTGATACTTGTTAGCTTTGAGACTGTTCAAGTCACTTAATGCCTCTAATCTGCAGTTTCTGAATCTATAAAATAAGGATGACAATAATAACTGTAGCACCTTCTTCACAGGGTTGTTTTAAAGATCAAATGACATAATGAATGTAAAGGCTTCATGTATTATGTGGATAGAGTGTGACTCCCAGATCTTGCCTCTCATATTTAGTAGCTGTGGGACCACAGGCAAGTCACTTAACCTCACTAAGCTTTCATTTCTGTCTCTATAAAAGATAATGGATCACAGGGCTGTTTTCAGGCTAGATGAGATTTTTATCTTTATTTCTATTTGTAAACTGCTTTGAAAACTTAAAAAGACCTTCAGGTCTCATTAGCTCTTTTGGCTGCAATATTACATTGTTGACACGTTAATAATTAATTTCATTGAAACTTCAAGATCATTTGTAGACAAACTGCCCTCTAGCATGCTTGTAAAGCTGATTTTTTAAAATTAAAGTCTTAACATCTTATAGATATCCCCAATCAACCTCAACTTACTAAATTTAGTCCAAAATTTTAAAATGTCACATTCTTTTAGGAACTTGATTTTGTCATCCAACATGCTAACTATTTGTCCCAGTTTTGGATCATCTGCAAATGTGATATCAATGATAAAGTCACTGATAGAAATATTAAAGTCATTGATAAAATGTCTTTGATAGAATATTAAACAGCACTGGATCAAAGCTAACATCCCTGCATACTACATTAATTTGTACATCTCATGTTTCTTTTGAGTTATTAAATCCCTAATGAATAGGGTCATCTATTCAACTTGTTCTATATCTCCTTCACTATACTATTACCCAGCTAAAATTTTCCATCTCAGTTCACAAGAGTAACTGAAGAGGGGGCAGAGTCAAGATGGCAGAGTAGAAGCAGGACCTCCACACTGCTCCGGCTTCTACCTTCCCCAATCCATGTAAAAAGGCAACTGCAAACAAACTTTGGAGCTGCAGAACCCACAAAATGACCCAGAGAAGCTAACCTCCCACTGAGGACAGCCTGGCAGGCCAGCAGGAATCGGCCAGCGTAGTTCTCTGGGAGCGAGCAAGGCTTTAGCCCTAGGGTGGGCCTGACCAGCCGCTTCCTCCTGGAGGGACTCCAAATCAGCAGCAGCTGTGGCCGTTTACAGATTTATCAACATATAGATGTGAAGGAAAAAGTAAGAGGTCAGTGCAGTCTGGACTTTGGGACCAGTAAGTGGGAGTGCATTGGCTTTTTCCCCCAGGGCAAGAAGCTACTGAGACACTAGCACAGCCAGCCAGCACCAAGTGGCAGCTTCAGCTCCTGGCCTGCAGAGTGTAGGGGGACCAAGCACCAGTCTGATGGGTAATCGCTCTTGCTTTAACCTTCTCGGATCTGGATTGCAGTCTGAGGTGGAGATCCTGGGATGTGTGTCCAGCTTGGCAGAACATGTGGAGGCCTCAGAGAGGGCACCCATCTAATACCTCCGGCAGCTGAGAAAACCCCAGCGTTTGGGATGAAAGCTCCCCTGCCTGGTGGCAGAGTCCTACTGGGGCAAAAAGCCCAAAAGTCAAGGGACTCAGGAGTGACATGACCAGGCAAAGGAAACAAAGCAGACAGAAGATTCCAACATTAGACTCCTATTTTGGGGATCAAAAGGATCAAAGCATGGAACAGGAGGAAGACAGTGAAGTCAGAACTCCTGCACCAAAAGCTCCAAAGGAAAATACGAGGTGGTTATAGGCCATACAGGATCTTAAGAAGCAGATAAGAGAAGTGGAGGAAAAATTGGGAAGAGAAATGAGAACGATGCAAGAAAATTATGAAATGAGAGTCAACAGCCTGACTGAGGAAAATAACACCTTAAAAAATAGACTAACTGAAACAGCAAAGGAGACTCAAAAAGACAATGAGGAGAAGAATGCCTTTAAAAGTCGAATTTGCCAGATGGAAAAATAATCTCAAAAGCTCACTGAGGAGAATCGTTGCTTCAGAATTAGATTGGAGCAAATGGAAGCTAATGGCTTTATGAGAAATCAAGATGCTGTTAAACAGATCCAAATAAATGAAAGAATAGAAGGCAATTTGAAATATCTCATGGGAAAAACCACTGACCTAGAAAACAGATCCAGGAGAGATAATTTAAAAATTATTGGACTACCTGAAAGTCATGATCAAAGAAAGAACCTAGAAATCATCTTCCAGGAAGTTCTCAAAGAAAACAGCCCTGATATTTTAGAACCAGAGGACAAAATAGAGGTTGAAAGAATCCACTGACCACATCCTGACAAAGATCCCCAAAAGAAAACTCCTAGGAATATTATAGCCAGGTTCTGGAACTCCCAGATTAAGGAGAGACTATTACAAGCAGCCAGGAAGAAACAATTTCAATATTGTGGAAACACAATCAGGATAACCCAGAATCTGGCAGCTTCTACACTAAGGGATCGAAGGGCTTGGAATATGATATCCTGGAGGTCAAAGGAGCTGGGATTAAAACCAAGAATCACCTACCCAGCAAAACTGAGTATCATGTTTCAGGGGAAAATATGGTCATTCAGTGGAATAGACGACTTTCAAGCATTCTTGTTGAAAAAACCAGAGTTGAATAGAAAATTTGACATTCATATACAAGAAGCAAGATACAAGATACAAGAAGCAAGAGAAGCATGAGAAGGTAAACAGGGAAAAGAAATCATAAGGAAATTATCAAAGTTTAACTATTTACATTGCTACATGGAAAAACAATAATTGTAACTGATGAAACTTTTCTCAGTATGAAAATAGTTGAAGGGAATAGAAATACATACATACAGATATATATATATATATACTATTATTAATACTATTTTACATGTAATTGGGTGATAAGATATACAGGCACTGGGGCATAGAGATCCCCTGGAAAAGTTGAAAGGGGTATGGGAGAAATATGGGAGAGAGCAGATTGGAGGAGGGGATATCCTTTGGGACTGCTATTTTGGAGCAGTGGGTAGGGGAAAAATGGGGAGAAAATTTGTAACTCAAAATCTGGCAGAAACGAATGATGTAAATCAGAAGTTAATAAAGCATTTGAAAGAAAAAAAAAGAGTAACTGGAGAGACTTTGTCAACCTCTGTACTTAAATCTATGCAAGCTAGTATTATAGCAATGTGAACTACCATTCTAATGAACCCATTCAATAACAACAACCACAAAAGAAAATAAGACTAGTCTGGTATGACCTATTCATGAAAGGTGCTGAGAAAAACCATTAAGATGCTACAACACAGTGAGCTTTTTTTTGATCCTCCTATTTTCCCCTTATATCGCTATTTTAAAAATGTTTTTTTCTTGGTCCTAATGTCGTTTTTAGCTTTCCTGTCTAGCCTCAGTTCATTCTGAATTTTAGTACCCCAATATTATTTTTACAGGATCATGCTACACTTCTGTATTCATCTTCCATTATTTTCCCTCTTTCATTTTCTGTATTTGTCCCTTCAAAAATCCAAGTTGATTGATGAGTAGTTCTTTGGATATATCTATTTGGCCTTTTAGAAAGCTTCCCCATTTCTCTTTATTGGAATCATTTATTTTTGTGTCTTTAGAATTTTATTCTTTGTAGCTTTCCATTCCTTATAGGTTCATTCTCCCTTGGTATGGGGGTTCTTCATATTGAAAATTTAACACTTGACTTTCCTTAGCTACTATCCAGTACTATCTACCTTTTAGAATATCTGATTCTTTCTATGTGATGTCTTTCTTGAGTTCCTCGGTTGTTAGTGAGCTCTCCCTCAAAAAGGCATCACTTTCCATTTCTTTTGTATATATGTTTTTTTTTTTTTTTTTACCTATCTGCATATATCCTGTTTTATTTTGGTAGAACATAGGCTCCTTGAGGGCAAGGGCTGTTTCCTTTTTTTTTTTCATCCCTAGCTTTTTGTGCCATGACTAGTACTTAGAAGGAGCTTAATAAATGTTTGTTGAATTAAATCTCCAAGTTTTGAAGAGAACTTCATGACATGACCACTATGTGAGATGAATAGCATTTCATAAAATGTTTAGTATTTTTCAGTCTTTCAGAGAAAAGGTTTTCATATGGGGATAGTTTAATGAACAGTGCTCTTCCAGGATTGTTTTAAGGGATTAGCAAGAAAATAATAATGCTTCTCACATCTCTTTGCAATGTCTTTTAGTTTGTTGGCAGAAACCTGGCTAATTTAGAAGATAATGATTAAAAATGTGGTAGAAAGACCTTAGAACACTGAATTATGATAGCATTAATATTTTACATCCCTTTCCTCCTTTCTGCTGATCTTTTGTAAAAATGAGTGGTCTTGGCATGCCTTCAGAGGCTCAGCAAAGGACCTAAGGGAATGGAATTCTTCTAAAGTCTATTTTGCTTTATTTTTATATAATTGAAGAGTTCAGTGCCTGACTTAGATAGGCATAAGTAATCTACACAGTTTACATTCAGTTAAAGTGAAGCCACTTAGTTTAGGCCTCGTTTGGACTGACAATTGTCAGCTATTTGCATTAATTTATTCTCCCTTTCAATCCCTTTTATACCTTAAGTGCAGAGTAGAAAGTCTCCTTTCTTCCAAGTTTTACCATGGGCCAGTTAAAATCTGCAATACCTTGGCAGCAGGATACCCCTAGAGGGCTAATTTTATGCAACCATTCACTCTTTCAACTAATTAAATCTGTATGACCCCGCCCTCCACCCACACCCAAAACAGGTTTCTGTGCTGCCTCCTCCCCTCTTGTAGAGATTAGTCTATCTGGGCCAAGGCAGATCTTAAACTCAGATATTCTCCTTCTCTACTTCATGGTTTGTTTGTTTGTTTTTTTCTTCCTCCAAAATACTTTTGGGAGACTATTTCAGTATTTGTTTCTGTATCAGAAAGTGGTATACTCAATTCAGGTCTTTCCAAAAACAGATTGCATTTTAAATCCTTTTTTCCTTAAATATAGCAAATGTATGGGAAATGATAGTATCTCCCAAGTGGAATCTTCCTGAGAAGACTATCAGTCAGAAAGGATTTTGCAAGTGTGTAGCATAAGTCCAGGACAGGTTAGGCTGCCTTGAAAGATGCCAGCATCCGCCTGAAGTTAAGAAATAAAGATAATTGAGGTGTGGAAAAGTACCAGGTGGAGAGATATCTCTTTCAGGTACTTTATAGATGAAGAAAAGGCATTTCTATATAGTGTTACTTTCTCAGCATCTGTCTCCCAGATTTCTTTCATTATGACCCTGATCATCTTATTTTTCTTCTTCCCCTCCGAACTTTCCACCTAGTTCATCAAAAGTGCCTATGTTACTTGGTCATTTGAAGAATCATTTATTAACCAAGTAAGAAAAAAAAATAAGCTTACTATATTGTTTTGAGATGCTTCATATTTTTACATGTGAATCTCAGGAGCAAAAATAAATGAATGTTGTTTTATTCCATACCATATGAAACCAGCTCTACCTAGAATACTTTATTAATTGCCTGGATCATGTAGATTCATTGGTGGTATTTTAGCCTTTTTTAACAGCACCTCATTTACTTTGCCATTTTCATGGTTTTCTTTAGCACTCTCTAAAGGGTACTATTCTTCTATGACAGATGGATATTACTTTTACAGCAAATGATTTAAATAGGAACACACATGTATGTAGACATTTCTGACTGAGGAAACACCTCAAGTGGGAAATAAACCAAACTGCTTTACATTTCAAGGAAACCCAACAGATTAGCAAATAGATTAGATAATAATAAAAGATAAATGGACATAGCTATGATTTTTTTTTTCCAATAGAAAAGGAGAAATGGTTAGTCGTTAAGTATTTATCAAAGTACCTACTAAGTGACAGGCATTGTTTTACATGCTGAGGTGGTATGTAAGAAGCCATTTTTTTTTATTTCTAACCCCACAAATTTCATTAGAAAAATATTTATTAAGTGCCCACTTTATATACAACACTTTTAGGTACTGGGGATACAGAGAAGGGATACAGTCCTTGTTTTTAAGCACTTTAGAATCTAATGGGGTAATAGAATACATACAATGAAATGTAGGGCAAAGTAGTTGTCAAAAGAGCAAACTGAGATTCAGATCCAGTGCCCTAAGAAAAATTAAGAAGGAAGAGGTTACTTTTTGCTTGGGGAAGAGGAAGAGTCCTGGAGGTATTTAAGTCTAAGAGGGCTTTGGAGAGGAAAAAATAATTTCAACAGGTAATGATGTAGATGCTTCTTCAGGCATGGGGGGATGCCCTCCATGAATGCCGGGAGGGAAGAGAGGGCAGCATGAGAACACAGAACATCTTTTGGCTGGAATGTGTGGAGTTTACAAAGAGAGTTAGGGCAAAATAAGGCTGGAAAGACATGCCGAAACTTGCTTATGAATGGTTTAAAATGCCAAGCCAAGGAGTCTGTATTTTATCCCAGAGGAAATAGGGATCCACTGAAGGTTCTCAAGGAGGAGACTATGTCCAGGCTTGGACCTATGATCTGCTTATTTCTGCAGAGGAATACTCACTCAGATCACTCCATGGGACAGTCCCTGGTGAGTCTTTCCCAGAAATGAGCCTGGTGTTAATATAAACAAAGCTGGAAGGACCAAACTTCAGCAGCTAGGACTGGGGGAAGGAAAAAGGGGAAAGAGGAAGGAGTTTTTGAATCCAGGACCTACATGAATTTGGTTAAGCTTTTATGTGTTTATCTCCTTCCGCCTATAGCTCAAACACTATGCTTCCTTTCTTTAGTGGCAGCTAAATCGCACCTCTTTTAAGAAACCTGCTGGGTTAATGATCACACCTCTTATTTCTACAGCATTTTCTCTTTTGATCCTCACAACAACCCTGTGGGGATAAACAGGGAATAGACTATTATCTCCATTTTGCAGATGAGAAAACTGATGTCCCAAGAGAGATGCACCCTTGCCCAGGTTTCTTTACTACAGTACCCAATTTTAGAAAGGCGTTTTTATTACTCTTCGCCAGGGGTTACTTCAATGGCATTTTAAGAGTTATTTCTTTGAATCACAAAACAAGCAAGAAATATCAAAGTTCAAACAGCAAAGATTCTCATTTAGTAGAGACATCTCAGTTCTGTCTAAGCTGGGCCACTTACTATGTGACCTTGGACAACTTGTTTCTTCTTTCTGGATTTGTTTCCCCAACTATTAAAAAGGAGAACTGAATAGGATGCCTATAATGTACCTTCCAACTCTGACCTTCAGGGATTCTGTGAATACATGTGTATTTATGCCTATTTTAACATCAGTGGAGATTCAGCCTGAGTCTCTCCCTTATGGAACTTACAATCTAGTGGGAAAGTTAAGATAGGAACCTATAGCTATAATACAAAGTAAAATATGATGATTGAAGCATAAAATGCTTCCAAGGAATGAGGGTCAGGGTTCCATAAAATGTAGAGGTATAGGCTTAGGGGTGCTCAAGACCCCAAAATAGGCCAGGGGCTGCTGAATGATTTTGACTCATCTTCTCTCAGCCAAAGAAAAGCAAAGTTTATTTAGAGATTCGCCATATTGGGTAGACTCTTAAGGAGCTTTGGTATCTGGGATGGTTGCATTGGGCAAGGGGACTATAATCATCTGACACAGAGTGAGTCTGTGCTAGATAATTCTCTGCCACTCACACCTCATGGAGGCAAGATGAGGTCTAATATACAGAAAGGTTATAGGAGAAATCTAGGGGTGGTCTAGGGGTGGAGTTTGAGGAGGGTCTTCAGGAGGAATCAAATGAGGTCAGACTCCAGTGATGAGAGATTAAGGTAGGAGGTAGCTGGAGGCTACCTGGAGATGAGACAATGGAAGTTTTGGGAGGATCAAGGGTGGGAGCTAGCTGGACAAAGGAGGGCTAAGGCTAGTAACCAGGTTTGGGGAGCCACAGTGAAAGCAAATGCTTCATCAAATGGGTAGATTCCATCAGAGTTCAAGGGGTTTCCCAGAGTCTGTACCTCATCACAAGTAGGAAGAAACTGCTTTGGGCTGGTGGGATCAGGGAAATAATACCTGGGTTGGCTTGCAACAGTGAATGAGTGCCATTCATTCAATCAATAAAAATAATTAAGTGCTAACTTAATTATTACTTCAGCTCCAGGCAGGAATCTAGGCACTGAGGTTAGTTGGCATAGTGGATAGAGGGCAAGACAGGGAGTCAGGAAGACCTGAGTCTAAATTCTCTTTCAGACTTACTAGCTCTGTGACCTCGGGCAAGTCACTTAAACTTCTGTCTGCCTTTGTTCCCTCATCCAAAAATGGGGTTGATAATAATAGCAACTACTTCCCAAGACTGTTGTAAGGATCAAATGAGGTCATATTAGTGAAGGATTCTGAAAACCTTAAAGGGCTATGTATGTAAATGATAGCAATTATCATCATTTATTATTATTTTATTATAATTATCAATGAAACAATCCCTACTCACAGGAAGCTTGCATTCAAACTTGGGGGACATTGTGATCAAATGCACAGAGCTGGTGAATGGAGAAAGAACATCTAGTAGCCCAAATGGCCTGGAAAACAGAATCCAGAGAATAGAATTTCACTGAATTCATCAAGCTTTCTTTATTCTCTTCCTATGTGCTGAACACTGGCAGACAGAATACCCTAGCATCTCCCTGCTCCATCTTCTGGGGAGCTGCCTTGATCCTATGACAGACCAGGCTTCAATTGCAACTGAAAACCTAGCCCCTCCTACTCCTGAGATGGGATTTATGAATGAGGAGCTCACACCTGACAGTGTGAATGGAGGGATGCACATACCAGCTTGAGGGAGCATGTAAGACCCCAGGCAATTAAGAAGGAGAAGTCACTACTACTTCTGTCACAATTGACTAGGGCTTAGGGAACCAGCAGGTCCCCTGCAGAACTATGGAAAGAGAGAACAATGGCCAGGAGGCCTCAGCTTGGACTCCAGGACAGTGGCTGAATGAGTAAACCATAAAGAAAGAATGAATGAAAAGCATTTATTAAGCACTTATTATGTGCTAAGAACTGGAATAATGACTGGGAATATATAGATAATGATCAATATATTACATGGCTAGATTTATCTCTATCTCTATTGATATGTATGAATATATGCATATATATGTTGTTGTTCAGTCTTTGTGGACCAGAGCAAGACAGTATTGTCCATGGGGTTTTCTTGGCAAAGATACTGGAGTGATTTGCCATTTTTTTTCTCCAGTGAATTAAGGCAAAGAGAGGTTAAGGGACATGCCCAGGGTCTCGCAGCAAGTAATTGTCTAAAGCAATATTTGAACTCAGGTCTTCTCAATTCCAGGCAGAGCTCTATCCACTGAACTACCTAGCTGATATATATAATATGCCTGTCTGTCTGTATACATGTCCGCATGCAGTATACATGTCTATATGCACACACACGTATATATGTGCATACATAGAATGTGTGCATGCATGTATGTATTTGCATATATGTGTGTATATATATGAACACACAAATGTTTGTGTACAAACACACACACACAGACAATCTCCTGCCTTTGATGAGCATTCTCATAGGAGTAGACAGCAAATATGGGTGGGAGGAACCAGGGAGGGTTATCTTAGTTACTAGGTTGGTGAGTGGAGCCAGAGGAGAATTCTACTGGTGCACTCTTTCCAGGAGAAAAGATAGAGTTGATTTGATTATTCTTCAAGAAATGGAAAGTAGAGGTGGGGAGGGACGTGGAGGGTAAGAGTAGAGAGTCATCTGTCAAGAAAGTGGCTCTGGGAACAAAGTGGAGTGAGACTTAGATGTGGTAGGATACTGAGACTATTACCAATCTGGACAGCAGGACCCAAAGGCTAAAGTCTTAGTGAAATGGTTAAGTATTCCAAGTCATGATTCCTGGACAACGGAGTTGTTGAAAAGATTATGGGGAGGGGGGGAAGGTGCAGAATGTATGTGAGGGGAAAGGGCAAATGGCACAGAGCAGATACTAGGTTTGCTGAAACTTCTCAGAGTGGTGAAGAGTGCTAGTGAACTTACACACTTTCTTTTCTCCTTCACTTTCTCCTTTTAGGAAAGTTATACCTATTCCCTGAATCACCTTTTCTTGCTGATTCAGGACTCAGATAAATATCTCACAATGGGCACCTATAGAAGGGCCTTCGTGATGTGGCTTTTTGTTAAGCTGACTCCTTGGGTCTTATGATATGGGTTATGTTGTTTGAGTTCTGAGACCAATAGGCTCTACCCCAAGATTTTAGTTATTGAGAGTCAAAAATATTTGATTCAGCATTCAGGTATCTTTGGGTGGTCAGCTCTAAAGGTGATGTTTTTTGAGGATTGCTGTTTTGGCTTTGAAGTCTGCTCTCAATTGTATCCATTTGTGACTGCTGATACATTTGAGGTCTAGATCAAAGGTTTTACCCTAACACTTTAGTCTCCTATATAACAAATCCTTATCAAATTATATATTCTGTGCTACTTCTAGGATATAACAGACTAAAGTAATGATAAGAATATTCAAAGCCTATTCCTTTGTTTCATTTGCTCTATAAAAACCTTGTACTAAGAATTGATAAATGGCTGGGGCAGCTAGGTGGCGCAGTGAATAGCACACCAGCCCTGGAGTCAGGAGGACCTAAATTCAAATCCAGACTCAGATACTTAACACAAAAACTAGTTGTGTGACCTTGAGCAAGTCACTTAACCCCAATTGCCCTCCAAAAAGCAAAAAAAAAAAAAATAATAATCAATAAATGGAGTTCATGGTTCTTCCTTGAACTACCCACATGGTCTGGTTATTTCTTATTCACGTCTCCAGTCATGCTTAGTGCTGGACACCAAGCAGCCCATGGCAATTTCTTTGTCTAAGTGTGATAATCATGGTTAACCATTGCATTATTCATCTGTGTGTGTCCTTGCACAAATGTAGCAGAGAGAATAAGAGTTGGAATAACTGGAAGGAGAAGGAGATTTTACAACTGCAGTTTCAATTTTACTTGAGATTTTTTTTCTAGATTGGGGCTCAAATTTAACAAAAGAAAATTATCAATTTATCACAACTTCCCATTATATGGAAAGAACATGAGTAAGCACTTTATTCTTTTAGGTAAAAAATGAGTCGGTTGCTTTAGTTGAGGGAGATTGCAACAAGGTTGGACTGCTATAAGAGGTGGTGCCTCACTCATACTTTCCCTTCCCGTTGTCTTTTCACAGTTTATTGAAGGGAAAGGTTATCATCTAGAGAGGCAGGAGCTAAGGGAGGAACTACAGAGAAGGTGATGCCTAAGGAGAGCTGGGAAAGAGTAGTATCGACCACTTTCTTTGGGGGTCACCCAAAGGAAAAGTGACTCATCCCAGGCATCCCCCCAGCATAGCATACCCCTCACATCATAGGTAGAAAAAATAGTATATATGTAATATTTACAATATTATATAATTTATATGTACATATAAAATATATAATATTGTATATATTTATATAAATGTGTGTATATATACATATATATCAAGGTGCATGTATATATATATATATTATCTATAATCTATATCTATCTCAAGTATTTGTTTCAGGTGCAATCAAGACTCTTTATAGGAAATAGACTTGAAATGAACCTTGATGGGAGCAAAGATATCCCAAGAGGCAGAATTGAAGAAAGGGAATATTCCAGACATGGGGACAGCCTGTGAACATGCATGGAGATTGGAAATAAGGTATGAGAAACCACAAGTAGTCCAATTTGACTGGAGCATAAAGTATGTGAGGGGCAATTGTGTGTAATCAACCTGGAAAGATAAATTGGAGCCAGACTGTGAAAAGCTTTAAATGTCAGAGAGAGAGGCATTTGTATTTTGTCCTTGGAGGGCATAAAGACCCCTGAAGTTTCTTGAGCAGACGGGGGGAGAAGATCAAACTGGTGCTTTAGGAATATCAACGTGAAGAGAAGGATCTCAGGAACTGATGTTTTAGTTAGAAGGGTCTTAGAAATTATATAGGTCAACCCTCTCATTTTACAGATGAGCAAACTGAGTCTCAGATGGGAAAAGTGACTTGTCCAAGGTCATACAGGTAATAAGGGAGAAATGGGATTTGTACTCATATTTTTTCCCCATTGTAATATATACTAGAGAAATCCAGTCTTATTAAAACCATCCTACTGGCCAATTATCAAAGATTTCTGAGAGTTTTAAGGTACTGGCTTATAAAAGGATTCTTCCATATCCTGCAATCACTTCTCATAACAGGAGTTTAGACCTCATGAAATAGGCACTGCAGAGCTATTGAAAGTTTTTGAGCAAAGCAATGTCAGTCAAGTACTATGAGTTAGGTAGGCACTGTGCTGATGTAATTGGTATAATATAGTAGAAAGATGTTGGCTAGTAGTGATACTTAGATTCCTTGGAATTAGACATTCTGATCCAAGCAGATGTATTTCCTTTAAGAAGTAGAAAGGTATATGTGAAAGAGAGCTAGACTGGGAGTTAACATTTATGGGCTCTTGTTTTTTTTTTTTTTTTTTTTTGTCTTTGCCTCTGATTAGCTAAGTGGCCTTTGATATGCAGCTTGCCACTCCATTGCCTCAGAAAGACAGTGACTGTTCAAGATGAACTCCTAGGTGGCTTCCATCTCTACCTTTCTAAGAATCTGCCTGTGGTGGTGAAAATCCAGGTAGAATGTGTCTGGTTCTGCCCTGATAGACCAGTTGTTTTTGGTAAGATGATTATTTTTTTAATTCAAATAATCATATATTTACACCAGAAAGTGAAAAAGTGGAAAAATCTTCATATTGGTTTTCAGTTCCAAACTTCAGAAGTATACTCCACCCACCCCTAAGAATGGAGATTTCTCAGAGCTCAGCCAGTGCCATTGCCTCAGGTTCTAATGACAGTCTAATGAATTTTAAGCATGTGGTAATTAGACCTTAAAAGGGAAAACTGTTATGCTAAAAAGAAAAACCTACATGCATTGGTTTTCTTTTATGCTGCGACTAATATCTATTTACTATTTGCAAGAAGAAATCTGAACATCAGTTACTATCCTATATGAGATCTGTTTTTTTATTCCTGGTCTTCTTTCCAATGACTGTTTCATTTTCTCTTTAATAGCCCTTAATGTCATTAACACATCAGGAGATTTAATTCCTAGTATTGATACTTAAATTTTGGTGTTAGTACATAGAGTGCTTTGTTCTTTTCAATCATAGGTAAAAGAATTGGAATGTCCAATCTTATAAATTTCAAGAAGTTAAGAGGATACAAGGTATCCTGGCATTGTAGAGTCTAGATTTTACACTAATGCAGTATTGATGCCCCAAGGAGAGGGGAATAGGAGTTTCTGGAAGTTCCCCGACTCCCCACCCCCCACACACACCTTTTTTATTTTAAAAGGAGCAAGGATATCATGGGTGAGGTCTTGACTAGCTTGGAAATTGGATTTAAGTGAGGACTGTAGGCCAGTGCTAGATGAGAAAGGAGCTAGTATCACAGACATTCCTCATCTGGACATGAATTTGGTGGAAACAATATCATAAGGGAACTGAGCATGTGTCCCCCAGGTATTTGGGCAAAACGTTTGCAGATTTGTTCTTACTTTATCTTCGAAGTGAATGTGACTTTGTAAAAACTAATTGATATTAAGTAGTTTAATGGAATCGAGGCTCTACTCACTCATGGTAACAGAGATGGTGGGGGTTTGAACCAGTGATAATAGAGAAAGGAAATCACCCCAACTCTGGGACGGTAATAGAGAAGGGAAATCACCCTAGAACTTGGAAAGGCAGATATAGGTGAACTCACACTCGGACAGTGGAACAGAACATTCTCATAAACAACCATACTGTAAGGTCCCTGAAGACAAAAAGTATGTCTTATTTAAAATTTGTATCTCTTCTTTCACTACTCAGTACAGTACTCTACAAGTGAGAATAAATGACACAAGTTTGTTAAGTAAATGAATGAATGAAAAGGCATATACATTAATGTAGACAAGACTTATGTCTCTAATGGACTGAAGTGCATTGTCTCTAATGAGAAAAAAGAAAAAAGTATTACAAGTAATAATTGAGATACTCCCCTACCCCCAGAATATAGTTTTCCTTTTTCAACAGATGACAAGCCAAATCATTTAGCTTAGGAGTTTAAAGTCCACTCCTGATATTTGAACAGCACAGGTGTATATGTCTCTCTTTTTTATTTAATATTTACTCAGGATTTCTCTTATAAATACAAACAGAAGGATCTTATTCATTTGAGTAATTTTTTTTTCATAATTTTTATGTAACAAGAAGAGGAAAATAGCATTCCAACCTATTATTACAACGAAAGATTTTGCTGGTTCTCTTAATTGGTAAGTGGCAGATGACAATTCGTTTGGCTATTCTTTCATTACAGTAGCATGTGTGTGGGCAGGAACTAGATCCAAATATTCATTCCTTTTTTCTGCTTATACTTTTAGTTTCAGACTTCTAACATTGGGTTCAGCCAAAAGCCTTGTCTCAGTGGGTGGCCCAGGAAGTTATCTTACTTCTCTCTCTTCTTCATGCTTATACCTCCATTAGTAATCAGTATCATATGATTCCATGTATGACAGACTCTATTTTTCTTCTTACTTTTGTGGCAAAGTTATTATTATTTAAATTTATAATAAAACCATGTCAATACTTGGTGGGGAAAGGCCCACATTTCAATTAAAGATCCAATATACTAACTTTTCTTTATTTTTTACTCTGGTTTCAAGAAAAATTTAGATTTAGACACAATAATTCTCCTTGTGTGTTCTTTTTCAAATTGTCAATGAGCAAATATCATAGAGCTCATAAATCTATTCAGTCTTTGCAATAGGTTGCAAATTTTTCAGGGACAGGTTTTCCTTGATGATTATATCATCTTGTACTTTTTGGGTGGGCTTGGAATATGACTCTTTGCACAGTCCCATAGATCAACATATCTATTGCTGAAGCCTTAAAAAGAAAGTGAGTTGTAGGTAAGTTGGTAAGGCATCCATTGCAACATTATCACCAAAATAAATGAAATCCATAAACCTTATTCTAATTAAAAATAAACATTTCCTACTCACATTCATTTGTTTCCCACTAAAACTATGATCCAAAAGCAAAAGAGACTGATTTGTGTTTTACATTTATTAAAAAACCCAACAACTATGGTCTAAATAATTTTTTTAATTAGAGGGAAAAATGGTTAAGAAAAGGAAACCTCATATTCTCTTGTTTTCAAGAAACAAATCTAAAAACAAAGAGATATTAAAAATGAGGAGCTAGAACAAAATGTCCCATGCATCAAGTGAATCTAAAAAAGCTAGAATTGAAGTCAACTTGTCAAAAAAAATAAAAGTTTACAATAGCCATAAAGATAAGGGAAACCATATCATCCTGAAAGGAATCATAAACAGTGAGTCAATAACAGTATTAATCATAAATGTATCAAGGGGCATAGCTCCTGAATTCATAATTGAAAGAAATTAACCAAATTACAAGAAGACATAGCTAGCAATAGTAATATTAGGAAACATCAATAATTCTACTCTCAAAGCTAGACAAATAAAAAAGAAAGCTTATTAAAGGCAAAATATAAAGTTGAACAAACAACAATAAAACCCTTGAAACTGAATGCTGTGAAAAGTGGACCCAGTTTGACTCTAAAGAAGAGAAGTGAGGAGTCACTTACCCCTTGCTTCTTCTATACAGAAGATGCTGGGAGCAGGGGAGATAGGCTTAGGACACAGCATATAATATCAGGTTTTTTTTTTTGATATAGCATTTTTATTTGAACTTTTTTTTTTTAATCTAGCACAAGGGATGGCTCTCTGGAAAAGGAAGACAAAGGTTGCAATGGGAAATATAGGTGATATAAAAATAAAAGATATCAATCAAAATGAATTTTAATAAAATTAAAATGGCAATGTTGATCCCCAGGGTAAGCACATTAAATGAAATCACGAGAAGTGAAGTACCAGGATTTGAAGTTCCTCTTTATGCTATACATCAGCTTTCTGTGATGTGAGTGCCTTTGCTTACATCTGTGCCTCATGGAAACCTGTTGACCAGGGTGGAGAGGGTCAGTTATGCCATTGTAGGATAATTTGAAGACATTGAGTTGCTTAGTCTAGAGAAGAACAGTCTAAGAGATAATAATAATAAGGCATAATAGCCATTTTCAAATGTTTTAATGATTCATTGAACATAACAATATTTCAATTTTCAGGTTTGCAAAGCACTTCACATATATTACTTCATTTGATCCTCATAGCAACCCTATTACATGGGGACTATAGTTATTATTATTTCCATTTTATAGATGAGGGAACTGAAATTCTAAGCAGTTAAATGGCTTGTCCATGGTTACACAAGAGTGATTGCAAGGAGAGATTTGAAATCAGGTGTACCTGATTTTAAGACTAGTATCTAGGGGCGGCCAGGTAGCACAGTGAGTAAGAGCACCGGCTCCAGTGTCGGGATGACCTGGATCAAATCCGGTCTCAGATACTCAGCACCACACCCAGAAATAACTGGCTGTGTAACCTTGAGCAAGTTACTTAACCCCGATTGCTAAAATAGACTAGTATCTTATCTACTATGCCATGAGGGCAAAAAGGATCATCCAATTCAATTAGCCCATTTTGAAGTTTACAAAGCTCAGTCCCAGAAAGATGAAGTGATGTGACGAAACCCATAGAGGGACAGGCTTGGGACTCATTCTTCTACCTCCTAACCCAATTTTCTCTCTACTTCACACTGGGATTAGTATTGCTCTTCTTGGCCCTATTGGGTAGAAGAACTAGACCCCATCAGGAGAGCATAAAGAAAACTATTCTAAACTATACCAAGAACTATCACTATATAAAAATGTAATCGAGTGAGGTTTTGTAGAGTAAGGAGGTTTTGTACAGATAGTAGTGTATCACTAGAAGTTATTAAACTGAGGCTACTTGTTAGTGAAGATGTAAGTAGCATTCATGATTTGAGTATTGATTAGGTAATATGCTGTTTGAGAGTCCTTCTGGTTCTAAGAAACTATTTTTCTAAATTTTGTGATGATGCTACAAATCATTTCTATTGATCTTTTCAGAATTCAAAAGTGCAATCTTCACATGGCCATCCATTTGTCTCACTGATGCAGTAAATTACAGATGTCATCACAAAAGCAAGTAAAAGTTACTTCATTAATTGAGATTTCCAAGTAAGCAGGATGTTGTGGACCAATAAAGCATTTAGTCTTCCCAAATGCTATTTGTTATAGGATGATTTTGAGGCAGAGGTAGCAGAAGGTAAGCTTCAGGGATTAAGCCTAGCAAGTATCAACCTTAACAATAATTTCATGTGATTTCCAGATAGAACCTAATGAAGTTGATCAGTCTTGGTGAATACTACACTTTAACTATCTGTACATCTTTCCCAAGGCATTAATGTGCAACTCACCATACATTTTTGAGACAATTGGGAATATATCTTAGTTTCCAGAATACAGAAAGTGTTATAATCATAACTCATCTAACATATCACCTAACACTTTATAAAGTTGACCAAGTACAAGTATTGTTGCCCCCATTTTAGAGATGAGGAAGGAGAAGGTTAGAAAAGTTGAGACCTCCCCAAAGGTACATGATAGTTTATAACAATGGGTCCTAATTAGATTTCCTGATTTATACTTTGGAAGGTGTAACACCATGCATGAGCAGCTTTCCAGAAGAATGCTACTGTGAACAGCTTTTAAGGTTCTGATTACACAGTATAGTGAGCACTCTATTCCCTAACAAATCAAAGCAAAACATTTACAGAGAATCAAAGTGCAGCATTCACAATGTTACAGTTTATCACAGAAAATCACAATATAGTATTCACAACAGCTTATCATTAAAAGGACCACATAGTTTTCACCAAAGTGGTCACAATATTTAGAATGAAGAACAATCATCTCAAAGTACAATAGTCAAAGTCTTCCTCTCATGGGGCACACTAAATTAACTCAATCAGTCACTTATTCAGCAAGCAATTACTAAGTATCATTAACTACTAAGTACAATCATTAGAAAATACACAAACCCTCCACCCCTAGGTCACTAGTAAACTACAATTTCATCACTACTTAGTACCCAGGGAGAGGTCTTTTCATCTTGACTTAGGGCCAGTTCTCAGATTCCCTGGATCACCTTCCATGGTCCCAGATTCTCCCTGGATTCACCAGACTGTCACCTGGGTTCAAAGGCAGGCAGCTTCCAGTTCCTTGTCCAGTTCTCAGGGTAGGTCCTGCTCCACACTGAAGTTCACAGGGTCCAGTCCATCTCAAATCTTTCACAACTTCTGCTCCTGGGAATTCAAGGGTCAACCAAGCCACAAACAGACAAAGTCCCTGCATCCTGGTCATGCTTCCTCAGTCTTCTGCAGCTCATTCAAAAAATCAAAATCACCTTATCCAGCCTGGGGGGAAGGGGTTCCTGGGTTCTTGGATTCCTGCTCAGAAGAAGCTCACCACCACAAGTTCTCAGGAAATTCTGGCTCAGTTCTCTTTTCTCTCTTCTATAGCTGTTCTGCCTCCAGATTCTTGTCCCAAAACATTCTGACTGTGCCTCTCTGAGGCTTTTCTTATACACACACAGCATTAACTTCCTGTTTCAGCCAACTCCTTCTTGTTACATCAGTAACAGAAGACAGGAGTTCATACCTTCTGTTTCCCCAATAGAAGCTTGATCATTTACTAAGTGCTAAGTACCTACTTACTTGCCAATACAAAGGGGTCAACTTACATTACCATTACAGGAGGACATGTATGAAAGATAAATGATGAGCAATATTAGAGATATTCTTTGCATATCCATATACTTTAATATTTCATCTTTTTTTTTTCTACTACAGCATTATTTGGGCCAAATGTATATTTTGGTGAGTGGGGAATAGGACAGAGGACTAAGGCTAACATTAAACACATGGTTAATTTTGCTTCTGCTTTCAAATAAATGTGAATATAGTGTATTGGAAAGAGCATTGTATATAGTAATGAAAGACCTGGGATCACATCTTATAACTAAGGGGAATTCACTTCATTTCTCTTTGTTTCCTCAGGTATAAGCAAGGGGATTACATCACATAACCTCCAAGGTTCTATATACAACTAAGTCCTATGAACCAATTTTGTTGTTGTTGAGTTATTTTAGTTATATCCAACTCTTCATGATTCCATTTGGAGTTTACTTAGCAGAAGTATTGGAGTGGTTTGCCATTTCTTTCTCTAGGTCATTTTACAGATGAAGAACTGAGGCAAATAGTGTTAAATGGCTTACCCGGGGTCACACAGCTTATAATCTGAACTCAGATTTGAAATCAAGAAAATGAGTCTTCCTGACACTCTATACACTGTACCATCTGTAATGGTAATGGGAATTTGAAGATCTTCTCCGCCCCTTAATAGGCTTAAGGGAATTTGAAGATATTCCCTGCCCCCTAGGCTAAATGCAATCACATGGAACCTGTGATGGGAGGAGTTTGTTGAAGGGTGGAGCAGAGCCCACAAGAAGCTGGGAGTCAGAGCAGCTAGATGGAGGAAGGAGAGGATACAGCCAAGGAGACAGATAGGCTTGTGAGTTTTTGTTTGTGGGAAGGTTAAAAAACAGTGTTGCTTCCTGCTATGCTTTGGTGTATTAACTTCTTTGTTGCTATGATGGATTTGGCTTTCTGGTGTTGATTTTTGGTTTTCTGGTGTCTGAATAAATGTTTTGCTTCTGTCTTCTATATGGACAGTCTGTTATATTTCATAATTCAGAATTATGCCATCATATTCATAGTCACCATTGGTGCTGTGAATATTGTGTTTGTGCTACACCATTTAGCTGCTGTTATAGCATATGTACTGCTGAAGTGAGCACCCTATGAACCAAAGAATAGTCTAAAATAAGTTTGTTCAATTTCAATATGCTAAACCAAGAAAGTGATCCAACCCCATCACTGCCATCTCTCTCAATGTGTCCTAATTTTGTGTAAAAGCAAATAATAGAATATTGATTTTTTTAGAGCTGGAAAGATACTAGTGATCCTAGAGTCCTACTTCTAACACTTGCAATGAGATTTGCCTGGACCTGCCCAGATCACCTAAAAGAGAGGCTCCTTGTCCCCTACCATGAGTGGGAGTAACCTCAAGCTGTGTTTTAAAACTTACTAGGCTCAGAATGTCTCTATCTTTCAGGTTCACATTTTTCCTGCCCTACTTACTTTATAGGGTTATAGTGGGCCTAAGATGAAACAATTTATAGTAAGTATTTTTATAAACCTTCAAGAGCTATATAAATTTCAGCTATCATCATCATCATTGTCATTGTTGTTTTTTGTTATTGTTATTCCTGGGAGAAAGCCTAAAGAAAACTTTATGTGGTTATGGAGATAATAAAGTAAGATAAAAGACAACAGGCTTGATAAACAGGATCATTGATCCAAAGCTAGAAGGAACATGAGAAGCAAACCATTCATTTTACAGATGAGGCAACAGGCTCAGGGAAGAAAAGTCATTTGCTTGAGGTCACATGGATAGTAAGTTTCAAAAGCAAGATTTAATCCAAGTTCTCTGATTCCTGAGTGAGCTGTCCTTTCCCCTGCTCTACTCTACCAATCTTTTCAATTTACATAGAAAAAAACTGAGGTCCACAGAAATTAAATGGCTTGACCAAAATTACTTGGGAGGATAAGGATGAGATACTAGTTCTCTGATGATTAATTCTGTGTTCTTTCCACTCTGTCCTCCTTTCACCCAATCATAGTCATTTTGAGGAAATCTTGATGCATGCAGAAGTCTGTATCTCACTTTTGAAGGTTGTCAGGAACTTACTAGCTGCCATCTTCTTTGAACAGTAGCTGCCACTAACCTAAGAAATCTCCTACTTTATCTTTGCCAGTAATTTCACTTGTATAACCTTGTAAAATTTTCTCTTGGACTTTTAAAAACAATTTGTGGTTTCTACAATGGCAACTCAAGAAGAATAGATTTCCATTACAATGACTCTGTAACTGGCACAATGTATTAATGCCAAAAAATTACTTCGCCAACACTAATGACCTATTATCTTATTTACTGTTAACTGGGGAATTTCTTTGATACCACTGTTCAGGATGCAAAGTCAGAAAAAAGGAATCTATTGGACTCCAACAAAGACATGCACATACGTACAAACATTTCTGGTGTTGGGAACTGGTCTGGCCATTTTGGAAAGCAATTTGTCATCAGATTAGTATAATGGTGTACTTTTCCAATTGTCTTTGGAATATGCCCAGTATGCTCTCTTCTGCCAATCTTTATATAGGCTGGCTAAGCCTGCTTTTGGAAATGTGTGATAATATTAATGGAAGAACTCTGTTTCTGATTCAGAGAATGAGCAGGTATCAATTGTCTGTTTTGTATATTGTGATAGAAAGTATTTTAATTGACTTCCAAGTTGGAATTACTCCATTTTGTTCATACAAAAGGCAGAAACAGAGAGAAAGTTCTATCTCCTTCCTGATGGATTTCAAGTAAGGAAGACAAAAAAATGCTATGAGCTTCTAGGCAGGGGAGTAGAGATTAGGATAATGGTCACCAGAGTCCATATGTGCTACATAAAGGAAGAAAAAATGTCCATGCCTTTAAACCCAGAAATCCCACTGCTAGGCATATGCTACAAAGAGGTTTAAGACATAAGGATAGTTACCATATACATGAAAATATCCATAGGAGCATTTTTGTAGTATAAGAGAATTAGAAACAAAGTAGATGCCTATCAGTCAGGGAAAGGTTAAGCAAATTTTAACAAATTTTGAAGTTGATAGAATATTACTGTGTTGGAAGGAAAAATGAATATAGAGAATAATAAAATATTTTAATATGAATAACACATGAATATAAAAATTCAGGGAGACATGGGAAGATTTATATGAACTGATGCAAAGTGAAGTAGATCCATGGAAACAATATACCCAATGACTACAACAAGGGAAATTACTGAAACAATAATAATGTAACAGAAACTAAGTGTTGTGCAATTACAACACAGTTTGGACTCAAAGCAATTTAAGGATGCAGCTTCTTCCTTTTTTGCAGAGGTGGGGAGCTGCGGATGTACATATACTATCAACTTTGATTGATGTGTAGATTAGTTTTGGTGGAATGTTTTTTATCTTTCCTTTATTGTTCTTTATTTTTATTCTTATAAGGGATGACTGTGGGTGAAGGATTGGGAGGAACATAGCTGGAAATGAAGATGACTAAAAACAAAGGATATCAATAAAATTGGAGAAATAAAAAAATATACTACTTCTTGCTTTCTTAAGACTTTGAAAGAAAAGAATATCAAGGAAAGCAGTTTTAGGACTACTAATAAAAATCTACAAAATATTACAGAAAATGAAAGTGTGGATAATTGAAACTTGATTGCAATGAGAATCTATTACAAGTATAGAATAACCAGCTAAATCCAAATCAAGACATTTCTCAAATTGTACTGATGCTCAATGAACTATAAGGAAATCCCTTAGCAGTATGTTACAATACTTACCGAATGTTTATAGACTCTAGATTTATTAATGCTATAGAAAAGTCATCATGACAGCATAAAGATAATATTCTTTTCCATTTAACCACATTAGGTAGTGTGGCAAAGTGGAAAGGCAGACAATCAGACAGACCTGGGTTCATGTCCCATCTCTGACACAATAGTGTTTGACTGTGGTCAAATCACTTACCCTCTTAATAACCCAGACAAATCTTTAGACTAGAAGATACAGATATATTGCTGATTCATATCAGTGCCTGCTATTTCCACACTAGAAAATCCCCACACAGATTCAGATAAACACACATGTATACATCCAAACATATACATACCACCAAAATAGAACCATGACATTTTAAATTAGCAAAATAATTTAGAAAACATTTATTTCAGTCCCTTTTACTTTATGGATGAAGAAACAGGCTTAGATAGATGAAATGAATTGTCCAAGGGCACATAGGGAGTTAGGGTTGGAGGCAGGGCCCCTAACTCTCAGGCTGCTCCTTTTCCCCTTTTTATTTTATTCAGCATGAAAAATCACATAGTTAGGATGAAGTTCCCAAACTACCATATCAGTATTTACTAATGAGGTGAGCTGAAAAGAGCCCAGGGGAGGGGTTCAATGAACAAGGAAGATAATTAAATAGTTGAAAACTGGAAACTAAGGGCCTAGGTTAAGGGAAATAAGTTTGCTTAGCATGTGGAAGAAAAGTCTTAAGGGTGACTTAGACTCTTTTCACATAATACACATTCCCAAGAAAGGTAGAATGAAAAATAGAGCAAATGATGGAACAGGAAGCTATTTCAATGTTCTTTGAATCTATTGAAACCTTTTTCCCCCACCCAACTCTGGTTCTCCTTATACCACAAGAGAGAGGAAAGACACAATTGTCTTTTCTCTCTGCTGTGTGAAGCAAACTCTATATTGCTCCCCCAAATTAAATTTCCCTATGGTTTCTAATCTACATTTTAGTGAGCTATTTCCCTTTATGGAGGCTCCTACCAGAGCTTTAATGTAGGCAATGTTTTTTAAGGCAGCTCGTAATGGAATTTGACAGAAGCAGCTTGCTTTTCAAGCTGTTTGCTCACGTTATATGGGTGGTTCCTGAATGTTTCTAACTCTAGGACTGAGCTGCTTAAGACAAAGGAAACTGCCATTCTAGTGTCAGGCCCTGTAGGATGGTTTGGGTTTTCTCAGGCACAGATCTGTAGAGGCATGGTCTAATTAATATTTCTGCATAGGACTAGCATTGTTTGGGAGCTGGGACCCTTAATATGCACTTTTTGTCAGTTATGATGTCTTGGAAGGAATTCTAGACCAAGAACCCAGCTCTAATGGTTCAATTTAAACAAACATTCATTAAACACTTGCCATGTGCCAGTTACAGTGTTAGCCACTAAGAATTCATTGGTGAAATACCAGGGTCACACAGCAGGGCATATCAAAGTCTTCCTGATTCTGTACCTAGCACTCTTACTTAGGAAAGTAACCCAAGTTTATACAAGAAGGCTAAATGCTAGTTACACAAAAGACCACCAGAATATTGAATAAGTAAATCCATTTGTCTAAAAAAATTGCAACAGAAATTGAAAAGTTCTGTAATTTAGAATATGCCAGAAAATACCCAAGATTGAATAAACTCTTTAGGTGGGAGGAGATAAGATCTCAGTTTAATCAAGAGATAGACATTTGTGTCAGTTAAGGGGAAATTCCCTCAACTATCTAATAATAATAACTAACATTTATATAGTGCTTACTATGTGCCAACCACAATGGTCTTATTTGATCCTTACAACAATCCTGGAAGGTAGGTGCTGTTATTATCCCCATTTTACAAATGAGGAAACTGAGGTAAGCAGGGCATGAGTGACTTACCCAGGGTCATTTAGCTGGTAAGTATCTGAGGCTAGATTTGAATTTAGGTCTTCCTAACTCTCGGCCTACCAGCACTCTATCTACTGCACCACCTAGCTGTTCCCTAGTTAACTCTTTAGTAAATGTTTTTCATTTATTAGATTTACTTAAATCCACTTATAAATGCCAATGGCAGTTGTTTTGAACCAATCAGGACAAAGGCAACTACTGTCCAGTAGTTATGGATGTAAGTGTTCCCCACCATTCCACTTCCCTTTTGTAAATAACAGTTATAAACAAGCAGATCACCACTTTAAGGTACCTGAGGACAACTCAGTGGAGCTTAAGTTCTTTCCACTGTAAACTGGAAATCAGGAAAATAGAAGAGCTGCCTTCCCAGATTTGTCTGTCTTTCTGTCTTGTCTATTTCTCTCTCCAGGTAAAACAGAAACAAAAGTGGCCACCACTGAACTGAGGGCCATTTTGCAAGCCAGAGCTGGTCCACAAGAGAGTCCAGCACTAATCATCCATTCTTGATGTTAGAATGAAGACTCTCTCCTCTAAAGCCTTTGTACTAACTCCGTCCCTCTCACATATGAAGGATTATGTCATTCACTCCATCAATCAAGTTCCATAGGCAACATGTAGCATAAAATTGCCCTTCCCTCCACCATCTTGCATGGGACCCAAGTTACAAATGAGGAATCTAGGAAATCATGAATTCCAATGCTTATTCAGAGAATAAGCAATAATAACTCACATTTATATGGTGCATTAGGCTTGGAAAGATACTCTTTCTCCAATTATCTTCTGAGATAGTGAAGGCAAAAATCTCTAATTTAGAGAGGAGAACATTGAGATTCAGAAAGATAAAGTGATTTGCTGGTGGCCACTTAGTAAGCAGTGAGCTCCCCAGTAGACTGAAAGCTCCCAGAGGACAAGAACCGCCTTACATTTTCTTCACATTGCCTTGCAATGTACAGCCTGAGTTCTCCAGGTGGGTCAAACATCCACCACCACCACCTCAGCCACCACTTTCCCTCAGACCACTGTGGATACAACTCAGCATTCTGAGTCCATAAACACTAGAAATAAGAGCAGTTCTGTTTCCAGCCCAACTTCTGAAGATATCATCAAGGGGAACAGCTCCTGTGAAAAAGGGTCTTGCCATCTGTCAACACCAATACTAATTGACATGAATGAGCAGGTAAGCCCTAGCGCTTCAGTAATATTGCCTCCCATACTACCAGCTCTGTTTCCTGCCTGCTATAATAGCTATTGCATTGGGTAACAAACCTTGCAAAGAGGAAACCTATCATCTCATTAACAATCAAAGCTATTGAAGGTCAGGAAAGGAGAGTTATCTCCATTTGAGTCCTTGGCATTGTTGTGTTTGTCATTCATTTTCAAAGAGAACCATGACATTGATGGGGTGCTTGGGATCTATGTTTGTAATATCAGTTTGTAACATCAGTTTCTAAAATCAATTTGTAAAACCAGACTGTAAAATCACATTCCCCCCTGCCCCCCAGCCTCAGAGCATTAACTCTGCCCCTTCTCCCTGCCAGCACTCCGCCCAGCAGCAACCCATGAACTGTTTATTTCTTCTTGGAACAATAACAAGCTACACCTATGATCCTTCACTAAATCATCTATAAACATTTTAGCTTAGACAAATGTTATTTCCCCTTAGTAAGTGGCCAACTGCCCCTATGGATTCTTCAAGGCATTATCTATAGGTTAACTCCTTAGCCAATTATACACATACTGAGTCTCCTTTAGCCTTTGTTCCCAACATCCATCTTGTCAAACATGACACTGATGGGTGGCAAACTGGGCACTTCTCAGTCAGCCTTTGACCGCTAGCTGACTTAGTGACATTTCAGGCCTAAAACCATACCTCCAAGTATGGGCTATTTCCCAGTGAATTATGGGCAATAGACCTGTGCAGTTTACATTAAAAGTGTATGTTCCTTTAAGCACTGACCACTCCTTACTTCCTCCCTAATCCCACCCTTACTCACCTAATTAGCATAATTGACATCTGATTTATTGTCTTGACTCCTTAAAACTATATCTGTGACTTCTTTAAGTTTGCAGGGTCTCTAAGAACCCTTGCCCACTGTAAAGTATAACAATAAACTTTTACAATTCTGACTCCAAGTCTGCTTGGGCCTAGTGAATTCTTTCCAGACTGAATAGCAGGGATTCTGGTCATTGATATTGATCAGAGTTCCTGTATGACCTATTGTCTCCCCCCCTCCTCCCCCCCACCATCAACATCAGTGAAATGATGACATGATTTGTAGTTGACTTTGATTTGAGTGAGGGAGGGCTGTGCAAGGTCTCCAGCCTCACTTTCTCCTCCAGAGCCATCTGGATCCAGCGACTAGATATTTATTCATCAAGATGACTGGAGAAGACCCAGGATGCAGTGAGAGACCTTGGCCCTTTTTGGCTAAGGCCTTTCCAGGTTCTCACTTTGAGTGAGGTAATGCCTATTCAATGAATTCACTTCTTTAAGAAGTGAGTCAAGGAATGGCCCCTTTAATTAAAAAAAAGAAAAAAGAATCAAACTGGGAGGAGAAGACCCTCAGGGTTGAGAAATAGTTACTATTGTCATTCACTCCTAGCCAGGAAGGCCCAGAATATAGCTTGGGCAGGGTCAAACCCTTAGCATTGAAGAGTGTTTCAACAACTGAAACATGGTTTCATCATTGGAAATGGTCAAGATTAAAGATGATTCACTGAGATCTGCTGTGCTGCTGTATGCTAAGCCTCATAGATCCTTTCCATTTGACTTGGAGATGAAACTTCCTCTACATGTTATCTCTCCCCATTATCATGTGAGCTCTTCAAGAGAAGGCATTGTCTTTTTTTTAAATTTGTATTTGCAATGCTTATCATAGTGCTTTGAACAGAGTTAGCTACTTAATAATTTTTCATTCATCCATTCATTCATTCATTCATAGCCATGGGGAAGGTCTCTAGAATGTTCAATGGAACCTATAGGGACTTTGTGAAAAGATATGGATGAGTATGATAGAGGATTAATAGTTATAGATGGGTTGTACTCTTTAATCAGTGTTGTTCCAGGTTTAGAATGAAAGGACTTGGGTTCAAACCCCTGCTTTATTCCACATTGCCTATATTACCCTGGGCAACCCACTTAACCTCTCTGAGCTCATTTTCCTCAATTACAAAATAAAGGAATTCAACTAGATGAACTCTAAGGAGTTCCAGCCCTAAGTCTATTAACCTAGAACACTATAATAATTGCAAGGAAAAACCATGTTACAGTCAATGGGGAAGGGAGAGGTTTTAGATTACATGTTTCATAGCATCTTATCCAGTGATCTACTACAAAAGGAACTGATCACCTCAAACCTGGCATCCTTACTATACACAAACTAGGCCCTTCAATATTTTTATGACTGAATTGAACTGTCTGAAGGGTTAAAAAAAAAAAAAGAGAGAACTTTGCTTTGTCTTCATTCTCAAAATTCAGAAATTTTGTATGGAACTTCCACAAGGAAGAATTTTTATTAACCATCATAAACAGATCTTGTTCGTGACATCTTTGCCTTATGAAAATTACTTTCCAATGTATTTTTCTATGATTAGCTTCTTTGAATGTGGCTATTGCAGATATACTTGATCTCAGATTAGTATTTAGTCTGAGAAGGCATATCAAAAGATTTCCAGTGTCTGACAGCAATTTATTTTGCAATTGCTGGAACAACAAGAATTCCTCTGAACTGTTTACATGATGGCATAATCCTGATCATCTAGAGTGATGGAGTTGTTTGGGGGCAACAGCCAAACTTTAATAGTTTGAGACTAGAGAGATTTGAATTGAGATTTTCCTTATAACATATGCCTTAGCTTTTCAGGACCAGTTTTGTCCCTGAAAATGAGACATCTTTATGTGGCATTTTCAGGATTGACCAGTGCAATTTGTTTGAAGTGCTGTCTTTCATGAGACAAAAGAAAATAGAGGGTAAGAATGTGCTGACGGCTTAACATGCTATTAACTTGTAACAAACATATGTTTCTGTTTTCTTTTCAAAGGAGGAAAGAAATGGAGGATATCTTTTTAAGGTAAAAAAAATTGTAAAGTGCATTAACCAAAAATTTTGGGTGACCAACTTCTCACCACTACCACCCCCAGACAAAAACACAGAGTTCTTCATAAATGGGAGGTAAAGGGGGGAGAGAAAAGACTCATTGAGCTGAGTCTCAATTTTGTTAAATTAAAAGAGGAGGAATTCTCTCATCATTGGGAAACTCAAAGCACACAGCTGAATTCTTCTTTGATTCTTTCATCCAAGTGCTTACTTAATTGAAATGTTACAGATGGTTGGAAAAGAGAGGTAACTATTTTTTAAATTTTTCTGGCTTCTTTTCCAAATATTTCTATCATCCTTCCAGACCCAATAAGCTATTCTTTGTAATAATGAATAAAAAAGAAAGAGAAAAAAAACACTATCAGCTCCATAAGACTAGAAGCAGGTCAATTAAGTCTGATAGTCTATGCAATGTTCTGAACTCATAGTTTACCATCTCTTCAAAAAAGGGAGGGAAATTCATTTTCTCAACTTTTTTCCAGGGCCATGTGTCTTTATCATTACATAACTTTCCGTTTCCTTTTGTTGCTGTAATTTAAATTTACATCGTTGTAGTCATTGTATATAGTGGTCCTGGTTTTGCATATGTTACTTTGCATCAGTTCACATGTTTTCCCCTGCTTCTCTGAAATTTTTGTATTCATCATTTCTTAAGGTGTGGCAATATTCCATTATTTTCAAGTAGTACAATTTATTTAGACTCAATTGATGGACATCTCTATTTTATTTCTGATTCTCCACTACCACAAAAAATGCTGCAGTGAATATTTTGGTGTTTTGGGGACATTTCTGTCTTTGACTTTAATAGATGTTTATTGGCTGACAGACCAATCAATTTGGGCTATGTGAATGAATGAATCAATGCTAATTTATTAAGTCCTTATGATATGCTAAATACTGTGAAAAGTGTTGGAGATATAAATAAAAAAGATAGACCCTCTTTTAAGTAGATCACATTCCAATAGAGAGAGAAAAAATATATATAAGAGATTTCAACAGAAAATCAGATAGGAAGACCCCATGATTTTAAGGGACAGTGGCAAAGCATTGTTTTTGGATTATTGCAATAGCTGCTGGTAAGTCTTCCTGCTGACTCAAGTTGCTCCCCTGTCCATTCCATCCTCCCTTCACCTGCCAAAGTGACTTTCTTATAACATAAGTCCAATTGTGTTATCCACCTACTCAGTAACTACCATGGCTCCCTATTGTCTCTAGGATCAAGTACTGTTTGGTATTGTGTTTGGTACTCAAAGGCTTTCATAATCTAGCCCCCTCATATGTTTCCAGTCTTTTTTATAATTTGCTCCTTGACATGTACTCTTTGATCCAATGACATTGGCCTCCTGGCTATTTTGAGAATAACACACTCCATCTTATGGCTCCATGCATTCTCTCTGGTTGTGCTCCATGTCTAGAAGGTCTTCAACTCTACCTACTGATTTCCCTGGCTTCCTTTAAGTCTCAACTAAAATTTCATCTTTTATAGGAAGCTTTTCCCAATCCCCCTTAATTCTAGTTCCTTCTTCCTTCTGTTAGCTTTTCCTGTTTATACTGTATATAATTTGTTTGTGCATATTTATTTCCATGTTAGGTTAGATTGTGAGATCCTTGAGGTCCGAGATTTTCTTTTGCCTCTTTTTGTATCCCTAGTACTTAGCACAGTACCTGGCACACGGTAAATCCTTAATAGATATTGTCTGATTGATCTTGGAACTCTTAACCTCAGACTCCTCTAAGGTACTAGGGGAGATAGTAGTAGAAGTTTGAGCCACCTATCACAGGCTCCCTCTTTTTACCTCCAGACACTTGCTACTTCAGCTAAACTGGCTTGTTTCTCCTATTGGTGCCATTGTTATGCAGTTATTGGGATTTCTGGGTCAAATAATACATACATTTTTGTTTTTGCTTTTTTAAAGAAAAAATTCAAGTTTCTTTCCAGAATGATTGAAGAAATCCCCAGTTTCAGCAATATCATATTTTTTTTTAAGCAATAGGCATTAAGTAACTTGCTCAAGGTTACACAGCCAGTTATTTCTGGGTGTGGTGCTGAGTGTCTGAGTCCGGGATTCGATCTCCAGGTCATCCCAACACTGGAGCCGGTGCTCTTACTCACTGTGCTACCTGGCCGCCCCAAGCAATATCATATTAATGAGTCTATCTTTATGCAGCTTTTCCAATATTAACTCTCTCTATTTTCTCCCATTTTTGTCAGTTTTATGAATTGAAGGTGAAACCTCTTAATTATTTTGATATGCATTTCTCTTTTGATTCTGTTATTATAATTTATAGTATATTATGTATAATTAATATTATAATGAAATTTATATACTTGTATTATATAGATATATTATGTGATACTGTATGATCATTATTATTATAAATTATTATTAGGAACAATCTGACAGATACTTAGTAATAGCTTGCTATCCTTTTGAAAAAAAAAACATTTGCTTATGTCCTTTGACCATTTTCACTGTGGGGAAAGGATTTTGCAGATAAGAGTCAATGTGTTGTCAACATAAACACATGCCTTATAAGTTTAACAGTTTCTGATACTTTTGACAAGTCAATTTGAATTATTCCATTAGGTTCATTTAAATGATAACTGATTGAAAATCAGAATTTTTCAGCTAATAGGAATGTGATTCTTTCATGACTCCCTACTTAGAGTCATGAAACTCTCACAGAAAAATGTTAATGAATAAATATGTTCCTTCAAGTTTTATTCTAATGTGCCTGGGACATGATTAAGTATTTAATCAACATTTGGGGATTAATTGATTTTTACCAAATGGACACCAGTCAACAAAGTCCCCTATGAGTCTTATTACAGAAAGTCAGTCAGTCGGTCAGTCAATAAACGTTTATTAAGTGATTTCTATATGCCTGGTACCGTGCTAAGTACTAAAGATACAAAGAAAACTAAAACACAGTCCCTGCTCTCCAGGAACTAACAGTCTAATAGGGGAAAAAATATAAAAATGACAATATATAAACAAGCTTTATAGAGTATTGGTTGGGGATAACCAACAGAGAGAAGCCTCCACCTTTTCCCATCCCCAACACTCTTCTCCTTTCCCAAGGAAAGGGTTTTTTTTTTTTTAATTTAAGGTAAAAATAATAATTAAAAAATAATGACAATTAGGTGGTGCAGTGGGTAGAGTGCCTGGTCTGGAGTCAGAAAGACTCTTCCTGAATTCAAATTTAGCATCAGACACTTACTAGCTGTCTAGTCACTTATCCCTATCTGCCTTAGTTTCCTTATTTGTAAAATGAGCTGGAGAAAGAAATGGCAAAATCATTCTAGTATCTTTGCCAGAAAAACCCCAAATGTGGTCACGAAGACTCAGATATGACTGAAACAGCTGACCAATCACAACAAAATCACAACGAAAATAATATACATTGACTTACTGACCTACTGGGTTGTTTGTTGTTTTCTTACAACATTTTAAAGAGGATTACAGCCTCCCTTTGGAATAATTGAAGTAAAATAACTCCTGAATGTGCCTGGGACATCATTAAGTATTTAATTAACATTTGGGGATTAATTGATTTTTACCAAATGGACACCAGTCAACAAACATTTTAGAAGACTAAAGAGCCTAAAAGAAGCTTTTCCAATTTGCCACCAGTGCTGGAAGTGTTGGTAACAGTGGAAATGCCTATGAAAATTTCCATATGACTCTTCTGGAAAATTTTGTCTTCAGCCATCTACTTTCAAAAGACAGAAAGAGAAACTCACAAAGGGGTATAGATGAGGAAATTTGAGAAGGCTAAATTGAAATTTGAGCCTAACCTCAAGTGGGCAGAAGTCAGTTTTGCAAGGCAGAAGTTTGAAATGTAATTATTTTGTACATGTATGCTCAATTTGTTTGAGATGAAAGATTGTGTTCTAGATAGTCTGTAGGGTAGTTCTTTATGCCCTTAAAATTGGTATTTCAGAACGATAAGTGAAATTGTCAATTGGGATGGGGGACTGGTGAGTGTTTTCAGTTCAGTAATTTCATATCTTCAGCCTTGAAGAAGTTTATTGGTTGTTGTCCTTCCTGGCTGAAGAGGATCAAAATAACATCACTATGTCAGGGTCATTGTATTGTGTGCCCAGCTGTGACTGATCAGACCAATATGAGCCTTATAGGCTCTACCACAGGTTGGGCACACATAGTCAGTGTGAGCATTTGGATAGAGATGTCTAAATTTGCACATCTCATGTTTCTTTTGAGGTATTGAAATTCTGCTTTGCTCACAGAGCACAGCACATTCTTTGATGCAGCCACACCATGCTGGGTGGTCCTGTGTCATTATCTGCCATGTCTTCCAATTGATTCCAAAGATCTTCAGATAGAACTTGAGAGAGTCTTCATATCACTTCTTTGGAACTTTGTATGAGCTCTTGCCTTGTGTGAGTTCTCTGTAAAATCATCTTTTAGATAAAGAATGATACCATAAGCAAATGAGGAGAGCAAGGAATAGTTTACCTGTCATATCTGTGGAGAAGGAAAGAATTTGATTCCCAAACAAGAAGTAGAGAACATCATGAAATATAAAATGTATAATTTTGATTACATTAAATTAAAAGGTTTTACACAAAGCTGATGTAACCAAGATTAGAAGGGAAGCAAAAAACCGAGAAATACTTTTTACAGTGGGTGTTTCTGATAAAGGCCTCATTTCTTTCTTTTTTTTTTTTTTTAAAGCAATCAGGGTTAAGTAACTTGCTCAAGCTTACACGGCCAGTTATTTCTGGGTGTGGTGCTGAGTGTCTGAGCCCGGGATTCAATCTCCAGGTCATCCTGGCACTGGAGCTGGTGCTCTTACTTGCTGTGCTACCTGGCTGCCCCTAAAGGCCTCATTTCTAAAATATATAGAGAACAGAGTCAAATTTGTAGGAATACAAGTCATTTCTCAATTGATAAATGGTCAAAGGACATGAATAGGCAGTTTTCAGATGAAGAAATTAAAGCTATCTACAGTCATAAGAAAAATGTTCTAAATCACTATTGATCAGAGGAATACAAATTAACACAGCTCTTAGGTACCACATCACACCTATCATATTGGCTAATATCAAAAAAAGGAAAATGATAAATGTTAGAGAAGATGTGGGAAAATTGGAACACATGCATTGTTAGTGGAGTTGTGAACTACTTCCACTATTCTGGAGAACAATTTGGAACTATACCCAATGGGCTATAAAACTGTGCATATTCTTTGATACAGCTATATCACTACTAGTTCTGTATCCCAAAAAGGTCATAAAAAGTGTAAAGGATTGTAGCAGCAAGCACCCTGACATACCCAGGGTGGCTGTGAACACAGGTTCTTAGATCTGCTTTTCTAAAGGAAAGCAACTCAAAATGGGTTAACAATCTTGCTTTAATCAATCAAACATATTATTTTCTTAGTTCAGGGGGAAAAGGTCAGCACCCTGAACTTCAGAGTATACAGACAAGTTACAAGCAGAAGCTACAAGACAGAGAAACAAACAGATCAAGTAGACAGGCCTCCAGCTATCCAACTGTTGCATCTATACCTAGTCAGTTACCAGAGAGGGAAGCATCAACATCTGGGTTTTTCAAATCTGGGGGGCTCTCAATAGCTGCCCAGAGTCTCATCTGGTCAAATCACACAGCACTTCTCAAAGTGAGCCCCAAAACAAAGCCTCACATCAGGGTTTATATAGCCTTCTCCTGAGTCAGAGAATATAACAACTCTCTTGACCCACTGCCCAATCACAAAGTATCTCCTGAAAAACAAGCCTCCCACCACAGGCTCCAGGTGCACTTAAAGCTATCAAAGGGCCTAGGAGAAGGGAAGATCTTAAAAATTTACATTCCTATAACAAGGATTCACATGTACAAAAATATTTATGGCAGCTCTTTTCACGGTTGCAAAGAAATGGAAATTGAGAGGATGCCCATCAGTTGGGGAATGGATGACTAAGCTGTGGTATATGAATGTAATAAGAAATGATGAGCAGGCCACCTTCAAAAATACCTGGGAAGACTTACATGAACTGATGTCGAGTGAAGTGAGCAGAACCAGGAGAACACTGTACACAGTAACAGCAACATTGTGTAATCATCAACTTTGATAGATTTAGCCCTTCTCAGCAATACAATGATTTAAGACAATTCCAAAAGACTTATGAAAGAAAATTCTATCCATATCTCCAGAGAAAGAACTATGGAGTCTAAATAAATGCAGATCAAAGGATACTATTCTCTCTCTCTCTCTCTCTCTCTCTCTCTCTCTCTCTCTCTCTCTCTCTCTCTCTCTGTTCATCTGTCCATCTCTCCCTCTCTCTCTCTCTCTCTCTTTCTCTCCCCTCTTTCTCACAGTATTCCCCTTTTGTTCTGATTCTTTTCTTTCACAACATGACTAATGTGGAAATGTGTACATTTATAGCCTATATCAGATTGTATGCCATTTGGGGGAGAGAGGAGGGGAGGAAGGGTGAAAAATTTGGAACTTAAAATCTTATAAAAGTGAATGCTGAAAACCAAAAATAAATAAATCAATTTTAAAAATAAAATAGTCCTTTAGGCAAATGTAGGTTTGGCATTCGAAAAATGTGGCAAGCCCATTGGAGTTGCACTCTCTGCAGTAGAGTTTGAATGCTTGGCAGTTCAGTTTAAGAAATGACCTCAGTGTCTAGTACCTTATCTTGCCAGGTGATCTTCAAAATCTTCCTAAGACAATTCAAATGGAAGCAATTCAGTTTCCTGGCATGGAGCTGGTATACTGTCTGGGTTTCACAGGCATTCAACTATGAGATCAGCTCAATAGCTTAGTAGACTTTCAGTTTGGTAGGCAGCCTAATACTTCTCTTCCACACTTTCCTTTGAAACCTCTCAGACACTGAGCTAACTCTGGAAATGCCTGCATCAACCTCATTATCTATGTATACTTTCCTGGAAAATATACTGCCAAGTAAGTGAATTTATCCGTAACATTCAGAATTCAGAAGGAAAATTAGACAGAGATTAAGTGACCTGCCTAGGGTCTGAGACAGAATTCAAATTTAGGTCTTCCTGACTTCAGGTCCATCTCTCACATCTATCCCCTTCTGCTTACATAACCACTCTTCCCCCTAGTTCTAACTTTCATCATATTTCACCTAGACTAATGTAATTTTTTGCTCTATTTGTGCTATTTGCTCTCCTCAGCTTAAGTCTCTCTACTCCAACTTATACTCCAATTAGTTGCCAAAGTGATTTTCCTAAATCTAGATTTGTCCATGTTTTCCCTAGCTTCCCACTCAATAAATACTAGTGGCTCCCTATTACCTCTAGATTCATGGAATGTTTATGGGATGATGATGATGATGATGATGATGATGATGATGATGATGATGATGA